>NC_136261.1:313551374-313953488 GCF_964187855.1 Myxine glutinosa | reverse complement strand
ATATATATATATATATATACACACTTCTGCATATACACACATACATACGCATACATATACTTATGCTCACATTCGGGGTCTGCTTAGCAGGCATGTAAGACATCGGCCATTATAAAGCTTGCTGTGTTAAGTGTGGGAAAGTTCTGAGGAGATTGCGGCTGGCTCAATAGCACAGTGGGCTGTTGACGCGTAATCAATGGAGGTTCCTGGTTCGAGCCCTGCATTGAGTCAGAATTTTTTTCACATTTAGCCCCTCGCAGGCATTTGATTCCTGTTTCTAACAAAAAAAATATATATATATATATATATATATATATATATATATATATATATATATATATATATATATATAATATGTATATATATATATATATATATATATATATATATATATATATATATATATATATATATATATATACTGTATATATATATATATATATATACTCGGCCCAAGAACATTCTTGAAAGCCGCTGTCTTTACAAAGTACTCGTAATTACTATGTGGATCTATAGCCAGAACCTGTGGGAAATTGCTCGTTGACATGAGATGTCGTTGTTGTTGTTGTTTCATATGCAGCCTGTGGCTACTGGGTGCATCATTTTTCTGGAAGCGCCTTTGTGCCGCTGATGCAGTGCCCCAATTACAAGTGAGCTGGTACTCAATTTGCCGACCTCGGAAGGATGACAGGCTGAGTCAACCCCTCTGGCGTTAATTCAACGATCGACCGGGATTCAAAGTCAGGATCCTAGGATCCCCAGCCAGCACCTGAACCGTTAAGCCAACACTGGGCTACATGAGAAAAAAAAAATGAAAAAATAAAATAAAATAAAATAAAATAATTCAATGCAATGTAAATAAATACAATAAATGTAATAAAATAATTAATGTAATTAAATAAATAATAATGTAATGTAATGTAATGTAAATAATAAATGTAATATAATGTAATAAATGTACATTGTAATAATGTAATGTAATAAAATATATAATAATAAATAAATAAATAAATAAATAAAATTTTCAGGCTACATGAGATGGTGCAATATCCATAAGTAATGAGAGATTTCCCGAACTCTTACGATCTTTCAACACAGATTAAAGTCTAATTACAATATTAATACTTGGCACCTTTTACTCTGTTGGAATTAACAACTCACCTTAACAAACATCAATCATAAAGTCATTTATGATAAACAATTTGTTGCCTATTGAATCATAATTCATAAGTATATAAATGTTATCGTCGCATTAACCAATACAATGCCTCGCAGTTGGTCATAAATAATTTGTGACGCATCAATTTCTCAAAAAAATCTCGTTTTCAGGCTTTTGTCCTTTTAGTGGTTTTGGCCCATTTTTCAGTTCCTCTTGTCTTCTTTTTTCCATACCTCACATGCTTTTCCCACGACAGGCAGCGTCACCGAACCTTACGCCAAAGGGATTTTTCAAAAAAGGAAAAGCATTCTGTTTTCTTCCATCCAACTGACTCGATCAATAATTCTTCAGAGAGAGTGCCGCAGAGAAGCTGTGAAGAGCCGCTGAATTCCAAGAAGGAAACCAAACCTGGTGCGTTTATCCACATATGAACTTGTTTCCATCTCTGGTATTGTATTTTTCCTTTTGCTAATATGAAGTCAAGATTGTGCAAACTCTATATTTGCTTCATTATCCCAACACGACAACGATAAAGCCCCAGAAGTCGAGGTTTCTAAGTCTCAAAATGTTTGTAGTTTCAGAGCAGCAAATTATCAGCAGCAGGTTTTGTTTATGTCAGAGCAGAGGTTTGTATGATTTTTAGAGTGAACGTTAACATTATCAAAAACATAAGTTTAAGCTTAACCAGCAATCTTTATAGTGACCCAGTAAGTAAGTGGTCTTGATCCAGTATTGTGCAGGCATTGTGTGCCTGGTGTTCAGTATCCTCTTAAACTGGAGGGACATCATGTGACTGGAGCCATGTGAGTGTTAACATTGTTTTCATCGTCGCCTTGTTTGTCAGTGAGACTGTGTGACAGATGTATGTGTAAGAGGAGTGATGTAACATATTTAATAATGTCATTATTTTGTTAATTGGAAATTTATATTTTATAATACCTGTTAAGAAGAGGTCACATCATGAAAAACCATGAAAAACGTAATTGTAACACATTAGCAAAGCAAGCACGAATACGTATTGGCTGTAGACATCTGTATTGACTTATTACCCACGCGCGGAGTGCAAAGCAGGGGACAGCAATTGGTTCACTCCGTCTGTGTGTCTGTTAGTCCATGATCGAGGAACTTCAATTGAATTTCATATTTTGAACACTGTAGAAAAGGAATCGGCTTGTTTGCATTTCCAAAAACCTGCAGTTTAGCAGTACTATGGCTCTAAAATTGGCAAATTGTATGGCATCTCATCACATGCGCACAGCGGAGTGAAGCAATTGGCTCAGTCTGTCTGCCTGGCAGTCCAAAAAAATTGAAGATCATTCCAAACAGGAAACTTGTTGCTTTTGGGGATGTCATAAAGGACACAAATAGCAGGCAAGAATAACTAATATAACGTGTTAAATATTGTGGTATAAAGGACTGTGAATCCTAAATGCATAAACTTGTCTTATTTTTCCTGGGAAATCCACATTTCCAAGCTGGCCTCCAATGCCAGTCACCGTCTGGGCATCCTCCATCGTGTGAAGTCCTTCCTCGGCATTTCTGAGCTCCTCACCACATCCAAAGCTTTCATCCGCAGCTTGATGGAGTACTGCTCTCCCCTATGGGCTGGCACTCCTACCTCATGCCTAGCTCGGCTTCACGCCGTAGAAACCAAAGCTTTCAGAATCATTGGTATCTCCTGCGATGAAGCTGAATCTGAGGGCCTTTCACTCTCTCACCGCACTCAGGTTGGTGTTCTTTCTGTCTTCTACCAACTCCTCTCCGGCCTAGCTCCCCCTGCTCTGTCTGTGCTCTGCCTCCCAAATATTCCTGTGGGACGCACAAGATCTGCCAGCAACCCTCTTCTGGTGAAACCGCCAAAATCAAGACTCTCTGCTCACCTTCACTCTTTCATTCATCTTTTTTCCCGCCTTTGGAACAAACTCCCACATTCTCTTCAATCCCTCTCCTCCCTCCAGGTCTTTAAAACAGCTGTTCACCACCATCTCTTATCTTCCCCCATCCAAAACCTTGATCTTTTCTACCCCCGTTAAAACACCCCAAATCCATCTCTTTCAATCTCCGACTTTATTCCTGAAAGTCCTAGTGGTGTCCATTTATTTTATACCGTGTACCCCCACCCTCAGTCCTCTCCCTTCCACAGATCTTCCTGACTGTTGTTGTCAGGTTGTTGTGCTGTTCTTTTTCTTCCTGACAGAACCCTGTTCTTTACTGCTGTGCTTGTGTGCTTCCCTCTCTCTCCTCCTCTTGTCTCCTGCTCACCTTATTGTATGGTTCATGTGTCCATTTATGTTTTCGTGTTGAATGTGTTCGCTTGTATACAAAGTCGAGGCTCGTGTAAAACAAAATAAATAAATAATTTAAAAACTTTAAATTCGGTGGTTTTTTTGTTTCTTTTCTCTTCAGCCTTTATAACTCCACAGCCGCGAAAGGACCTATTAAGTTGGTCTATATACCTTAACATGGCGTGCATTTAAAACATGGGAATTCTTCCAGATTCTTTGTCGTTGATTATCAAATCAAGAGGACATGATCATTTTGGTGTATCACATTTCACATCAGAAAGCTCCAGTAGAATTCCACAAAAAAACATGACACACACACACACACACACACACACACACACACACACACACACACACACACACACACACACACACACACCTAATCCATTTATAGTAGAATCTCTTTTTGCACTGCTTCATTGGTTTTATAAATCTTCATTAACCCTCCGTTAGTGCGACGTGGCTTTGAACATAGTTAGTGACATGCAAAATGGGTTTGAGATGCCCCGCCACACTAACGGACGGTTAGGGAGCATACATTTAGGAAATATAACATAGAATGCCAGTATAGACCTCAAAGGTGATGTATGCAGAAACCTATTTTGCCATTTGTTTTTCCAAAGTTAACACTACCAATATCACTGTTTGATCAGGTCTTTCATATCAATCACTTCAAAATTCCAGAGAACAAGGAACTTCTACAGAACTACACTACTTGGCAAGCACCTGGCCACACCCTACTCAAACTCCCACTCTCTGTGTCGATGCCAGTTCTAACACTGGTAGGTGGATCTTCCGTTGTCATAAAAACATTTGTATTTGAAATAGTGTGGCTCTACAGAGTTAATGGGAAAACGGAGAATGTGCTTTTGAAGTGTATCTGCTGTTGTAGTTCATAGGACAAATACATATTGCCATTTTGCAGGTTTTGTGATGTAATGTTTGGAGCTATTGACTTTGACATTTCTAGTTTAATTGTAGTGAAGAATTTGGTTTTTATTTTTTGTTAAATCGTTTTTTCCATTCAGAGTTGAAGTCCTGTTATTATTTTTCGCATTCATATTCGGCTTCCAAGCTTGTGTTGCTGGAAGCTGGTTGTTCTTGGTGGCAGGTGGTGGTGGTGCTGTTGTTGTTAAGACTCCCCATAGGATTATAGCTGCTGTCATGTTTGTTTCTGCAAATAGTGCCCCCAATTTTTAGTTTTAGGGCACAAATAGTGCCCCTTCTGGCGTGCCCCCAGGTTTTTTTTGTCTCTTTTTTGCCAATTTCAAAGATGTATCTTAGAGCCAGCTGGGACTTTCAGAATGAAATTTGCATCAATAATGTGAATATACATTTTGTGGGGTTGACATCAATTTTTTTGAACTTGATCTAGTTTTAAGGTCATGACAATTGTAGTCATTTTAATAGTTTTCAAGTTCATCTCGATTAAGGTTTATCCAATCAGAATGAAATTACCCTCTCTAGATAGCCTAGATAGAGCAAGGCACATTTACGCTTCATTTACATCATGCCCCTCCGAAGTAAATGTCAAGGTAAGAAGGACCTCCACTGGCCTTTCTTCAGAGATTTTTTTTTTTTTTTGTATACAAGATCGAGGCTCGTGAAAGAGCGAACATTAATCACACAGAAAGACAAACCGACACATAAAACATATAACATAGGGAGCGGTAGACAAGATGGGGAGAGAGGGGGAAGGACACAAACACAACATTTGAGAGCAGGGACCGAGAGACATGGAGACATCGAGAGATCTGAGAGAGGGCGAGGGCTTTGGGGGGGGGGGGCGTGGGAAGGGGGCAGTGGGAGAGGTATAAAACATATGGACACTGCCAGGACTTCCAGGAAAGAAGTTGGAATTTCAAACAAGGTGGACCTGGGGTGAATTAGCAGGGGTAGAAAAGTTCAAGGTTTTGGATGGGGGAAGATAAGAGATGGTGGTGAACAGCTGTTTTAAAGACCTGGAGGGAGGAGTGGGATTGAAGGGAGTGAGGGAGTTTGTTCCAGAGGCGGGAGAAAAGAGGAATGAAAGAGTGAAGGTGAGCGGAGAGCCGAGATTTCGGCAGTTTAACCATCAGAGGGTTGCTGGCAGATCTTGTGCGACCTGTAGGAATATTTGGGGGACAGAGCACAGAGAGAGCTGGGGGTGCAAGGCCGGAGAGGAGTCGGTAGAAGACAGAAAGACCACCTACCTGCCTGCGGTGAGTGAGTGAAAGGCCCTCAGAGATAGCTTCATCGCGGGAGATTCCAATAATTCTGAAAGCTTTGGTTTCAACAGCGTGAAGCCGAGCTAGGTGTGAGGCAGGAGCACCGGCCCATAGGGGAGAACAGTATTCCATTGAGCTGCGGATGAAAGCCTTGTATGTGGTGAGGAGCTCAGGTGTGCCGAGGAAGGACTTCGCACGACGGAGGATGCCCAGTCGGCGACTGGCTTTGGAGGCCAGCTTGGAAATGTGGTTTTCCCAAGAAAGATCATGGCAGATAGTGAGACCCAAAATCTTGAGCGACAGAACTTCTTGGAGAGGATTGTTGAGAAAGTAGATGGGAGGGTTGTCCAGTCGATCTTTTCGGAGAGACATAGTAAGAGTGTGAGATTTGTCAGGATTGAAAGACATGTTCCACTTGTTTGACCAGTCTGTGATTTTGTCCAGGTCTTCAGAGAGTGAGGAGGCAGCAGACTGCCGATCTGAGGGAAGAGGAATGGAGCGGCAGAGAGTGGAGTCATCAGCAAAGAGATAGAGAGGATTTTCGAGAGAGTCAGAGAGATCATTGATGAAGACCAGAAAAAGCACGGGGCCCAGAACACTGCCTTGGGGAACTCCAGCCTGAACAGGAAGAGGAGATGAGAGAAACCCATTCAGGGCCACACGTTGACGACGACTAGAGAGGAAGTCCGCCAGCCATGCGTGGAGATTTCCATGGATACCAAAGGAGGAGAGTTTGGTGAGCAGAGCAGGGTGCCAGACCGTGTCGAAGGCACGTGATATGTCGAGGGAGACAGCTCTAATTTCCTGTTTGGCATTGAGGACCTCCATCCATTGTTGAGACAGCAGAAGCAGCATGTCCAGAGTAGAGTGACCTGGTCTGAAACCAAATTGATGATCAGAGATCAAGCCATTGGAGAAGAGGAAAGATTTCATATCAGAAGCAATGATGGATTCCATGACTTTGCTGATAATTGGGAGAAGGCTGATTGGTCTGTAGTTGCTAGGATCTGTTTTTGCACCTTTTTTGTGCAAAGCGGTGATGTTGGCTGATTTCCAAGCAGATGGCAGTTGACCTTGAGCAAAAGAGAGGGTGAAGAGAACAGAGAGAGGGTGAGATAGAGCAGCAGAGCAGGATTTTAGGACCCGTGGGCTGATGCCGTCGGGTCCAGTTGCAGAATCAGAGTCGAGGGTTGACAGAAACTTTTCCACCTTGTCAGGAGGAAAGGACACGGAGTCCAGGAGCAGCAGGGTACGACTGGGTATGGTGGGTACAGAGAGGGATGGGTTTGGGACACAAGATTTAGAGGCAAACACAGAGTTGAGGCATTCAGCTTTTTCACGTGCGGAGTCAGCTGTGTAGCCGTTTGAGGTAAGGGAGGGGATGGAGGGGGAACAAACACCAGAAACGGATTTGACCAGACGCCACCAGGATTTGGAAGAGGGAGACAGATAAGAGAGTTCGGTCTTGAGAACGGAGAGATATTGTTTCCTGGCTCTCCTGAGGGTGGACACACACTTGTTTCGGGCTTTGTGAAAGGAAATGAGATTTCCTTCCGTTGGATTTGCTTTCCAGGAGACGAAGGCAAGTTGTTTCTGGGCAACAGCCTCACCACAAGATTCCGTGTACCATGGACGGGAGGAAGGGTATGACAACTGAAGACGAGATGGGATAAATCTGTGCATGAGAGAGAGCAATTTACTTTGGAAGAATTCCCAGGATGAGTTGATGTCAGAGGTGGTAGAGATGGGAGACCAGTCCAGATGATTGATGGCTGCTTGAAGACCGTGCCAGTTGGCCTGAGTGAAATGCCAGACTCGTCGACGCTGAGCAGGCTCCCTGAGGATGGTCAGCGAGATGTCCACTTTAACAAGGACATGATCAGATGATCCGATCGGAGCAGAAGAAGAGCAGCAGACATTTTCAGGGAAGTTAGTCATAACCAAGTCCAGAAGAGAAGATGTTCCGTTGACTGAGATCCGGGTCGGGAAATTGACAGATTGTGTCAGTCCCAGTGAGTCGCAGAAGTCCTTTGCTGAGGAGCCATGGCTGGTGAGAGAGGTACCCACACCCAGCCAACTGGCATGATGACAGTTGAAATCACCACATATGAGGAAGAGAGAGTTGGGATGAGTAGATAGAAGTTGGTCCATATCATCAGACAGCGAGATGTAGATGGAGTCATCACTGTTTGGTGGACGGTACAACACACATATGAACAAGAGGTGGGAGCGAAGGGGAAGCCGTAGCCAGAGGTATTCCTGGGGGTGAGGTGGAGAGAGTGCAGTGCAGGGCGAGTGAGGAAGAGAGTTTTTGATAAAGATAGCAACCCCGCCTCCAGGACGAGGCTCAGGTCTATCATACCGGAGGAGGGAGTAGCCCGGGAGAGATACTATGGAATCAGAGACATCATAAAGGAGGAAAGTTTCTGTTAAGCAGATCACGTCTGGTTTGACAGAAGCAACCTGTATGGAGAGATCAGTTAAGTTTGAACGAAGGCCCCGGATGTTTGAGGTCCATACCGTTAATGAAGAGGAAGGGGGAGCATCAGATACAGAACAGGGGGGAGGAGGGGTAGGGTAAGATGTGGAAGAGGTGGAAGAGGTAGGGAGAGCTGTTGAAGGTGTGTCAGAGATTTCAGAATAGCTCGGAGAAAGGGAAGGATGGGGCGGACAAAAGGTTTGATGGTGATTGGGTGAGCCACAATGAGGTGTTATTTGAGGAGGGGGAAGAGCGAGGCAGAAGGTTGGGGGAGATGGAGGTGAGAGTTTGAAGGGGGAAGAAGCGGGGAGGACGCTTTGAGGAGGGGGAGTGAGAGGGGGGAAATTGAGAAGCAATGAGGGTGGGGAGATTTGAAGGGGAGGGGTGAGGGGGGAGTTTGGGAGGGAAGGGACAAGGGGAGGGATTTGAAAGGGATGGGATATGGGGGACATTTGGAGGGGAGGGGTGAGGCAGGAGTCTAGGAGGGGAGGGGCGAGGGGGCGTCTTGGCGGGGAGGGGTGAGGGGGTAGTTTAGGAGGGAGGGGGCAAGGGGGGAGATTTGAAAGGGATGGGTGATGGGGAAGATTTGGAGGGGAGGGGTGATGGGGAAGATTTGGAGGGGAGGGGTTATGGGGAAGATTTGGAGGGGAGGGGTGAGATTGGATTTTTGAAAGTGTACGATTTATGGGAAACGAACATTTATTGCAAAATGAGTTTCTTGTGACCTTCGAGTTAAAAATACGTTTAAGGACGCTGGATGGAGGATGGAGTGCAGGAGAGTTTAGGGAATGTAGAAAAAAGGCACTATAGGAGATGGATATTTTTTTTGGGATGAATTGATTTGGTGAGCAAGTCGAAAGCAGCCTTTTAAAGAAGAAGAAGAAAAAGGTGTTATAAAATATGACGGAATACATAACTTGGGGGGAAAGTGTAAACATTGAAGGTTAATGAGTGAAAACTATCTGGGGAAATGGGGGAGAAACACGTGGTCGAAGAACGAACGAACGAATAAGAATGAATAAACGAATGAGAACAGAGAAGGAAATGTTTTTTTTTTTTTTTTTTTTTTTTTTTTGAGTTGAGATTTACACAAGGAAGTAGGCTATGGGTGAAAAGACTGGGAATACAGAGAACGAAAGTTATTGGATCACAAACGACGGACCACTGAGAGAAAAACAAAGCCTCAAGGTTGTACAGTGCACACTGTACAAGGCCTTGCTCGCGACACGGCAAACAGACGATCAATTTATGAAAGATAAACACCGAGAAACAACCAAAGTTGCACACAATAACTTCACACACCGAAAGATAAATACAGTTTCGACAAAATACAATTGTGAACAGACTTAACTTCGAAAAACGTGGAGACCGTGTGGAGCTTCGAAAATCCCTGCCGCCGTCTCCAAGATCTCGCGAGATGTCCAGTTCGGTCGCAGCAGCGTCTAATAAGCTAGCACCCACCTGGTTTTGTCCATCCTGACCCGACATAGCGACTTCATGAAAGAGCTCCTTCAACAGCCAACAAAGAATTAGGCCATGCCCTGTCCCTTACTAGTGAGCTTCGCTCCCCTGAGTTCTTTAATCCATGGACTGAACAGCCAGACATTTGTAGCACTTCTGGTGTTTATGTTTATTGCTTAATCAACAGCAACAGGAGCAACAGTAAATCAGAACCTGAAGATAATAAAGAGAACATGATATAGATTTGAATAGGTAGAACCTTCTGCATATACTACATTATAGGAACTATATTGATTATTATAAGCATATAAGGGTGAATCGCCAACATTTGTGAAACTTTTGTGTTCTTTATTAGCTCTTTTAAATATTCCCCCTCAAAAATAACAACAGAAACAAGAAAAAAAAAACATTTAAAACTAGAACAACACTTCAACGTCACGACGTCGACTGATATGCCTCCGCCCACATTATTACATCATTATAATACTTGTACTAAAATTGATTTAAATCCATTCAGCTGTTCTCAAGTTATCAATTTTTTACCTGACATGACCTCTGACATTTGGCCTTTGACCTCGGGACCCCAAAATCTCATCAGTTAATCTTTACATCATTATACATATCTGTACCAAGTTTGAATTGCATCCCTTTAGCCGTTCTCAAGTTATAGACCTATTACCGACTTTGACCTTTGACCTCGACCCCAAAATCTAATCAGTTAATCCTTACATCATTATACATACCTGTACCAAGTTTAAATTAGATCACTTCAGCCGTTCTCAAGTTAGACCTATTACAGATTTTGACCTTTGACCTCTTGTCCCCAAATTCTAATCAGTTCGTTTTTACATCATTTTACATAATTGTACCAAATTTGGTCAGAATCCCTTCACTGGTTCACACGTTATCGTGGTAACAGGATGTTTACCTAACATTACCTCTGACCTTTGGCCTTTGACCTCATGACCCCAAAATCTAATCAGTTGATCCATACCTCATTATACATACCTGAACCAAGTTTGACTAAGATCCTTTTGGCCGTTCTCAAGTTATGGCGGTAACAAAAACCTATCACGGACGGACGGACAGCCGGACAGACAACCTGAAAACATAATGCCGCCAGCGACTTCGTCGGCGGAGGCATAAAAAGCTGTAAAAATTACTTAAAATTAAATTTAAACTTTAACTTAAAATATAAAAATCACTTAAATATAAAAAATTTTTAAAAAGCTAATAAAAAAAAGAAGGAAATTACGGCGGAGGCATAAAAATGTAAAAACATAGACGGATGAAATCTCAAAAAAGTAACCAAACAATGTAAGAATGACACCATAATCCTCATAGATTACCATCACGACACATTTTGACGTTGTTCCATCGCAATATGCCACAACAAAAGTAAAACATCAAAAGATGTATTGTGATTTTCAGGATGATGAATTATGGCTCCCCTTTGGATGGACAAGCACTTGTGAGCCTTACAAGGGACCTGAAGTTGACATCAGTCGGATTAGCCCTCCATATTGAGAAAGCTAGCTTTTGCCTGCAACAGCCTTGTTACAAGATTTGGTGTGTGTTCCAGGGCCAAGAGGATGGATTGGACCACCGTAGTTGGGACGGGACAAACCTGTGCATGTTTGAGAGAAATTTGGTTTTTGTGAAAGTATTCCCAGGCTAAATCCATACCAGTTGCTATGGAGATGGTATAGTCCAATCCTTTAATGAAAAGGTTAAATTTCACTCCCTAACAGTTAGCCAGTGCATAACACCATATCTTGCAGCACTGAGTTTGCTTCCTCGCATCGTGCGTTGTGATAGTGCGTCACAACGATCTTATATGGTCTTTGACAACAACATAGTCATGACAGAGCTACAAGATGCAGAGGAAGAAGATGAGAAGTTGAAGGAAGGGCAGTTATTACCAGGTGCAACAGGGAGGAGATACTAGTTGCAGAAATCCGGCAAAGTTTACAGATTGGGTCAGATCCACATGGCCACAGTATTTTGATGGTCGATGGAATCTCCCGTATAAATTATGCTATACTTTTGCAAGAACATGAAGCTGTATATGAATGAGATGAAGAGCATGAACAAGATTAAATTGCTTCACCTCTGTTGCTGACCTTGATCTTTTTTGTGTTTCCGACTAATTCAGTGTCTGTGAAAAACAAAGAGACCTCCACTGAGTACACTCGCCTGGATTCACCTCCAAGAGATTCTGACCGTCAACATACAACAGCCCTGGGTTTGTCAGGTTGATTAATCCTTTAATTGCTGAACTTTTTTTTGAATATCTAATCAGATGTGCCAGATTTCTATCAATTCTCAGATCCACATTCTCAGATTTCTATCAATTGTATCTTACCTTTGTTGCCGGAGGTGGATGGAGGTTGTTTTCACCCGTCTGTTTGTCTGTAATTTTGTCATTATTTTGGTCAATATTGCACTCGAAAGGAAAGACCTCCTGTTTGGTCAATAATTGAATTACTGTATTTTTCGGCGTACAAGTTGATGTGGAGTACAAGTCAAATTGTATAATTTCCCAATTTTTATTTTCTTCATTCATAGATAAGTCAATTTGGAGTATAAGACAGAGCAAATTCAACTACGGTAGTTCGCAAAAAACTGTCAGTCAGAAGAATAAGTAGGTATGAATTCCTCTCTGACACTATCACAATGCATCGATCGCGTACTGTACTTTCAGAGTCGTGAATATTAATAAGCTGTTTTGTGCATATTATTGGGACTACTTTATGGGACCACCTTTCAGATAAATTAGGAGTGTAAATAGTTTTTCAATATGTTTATTATCATATAGAGGTACAATACATTATTTAAAACAAGCTCCATAATAATTATCAGCACTGTCTCATAGCACGTTACATTTTGCCTTTCCCAAACACATTTTTTTTTTTTTTTTTTTTTTTTTTTTTGTATACAATATCGAGGCTCGTGAAAGAGCGAACATTAATCACACAGAAAGACAAACCGACACATAAAACATATAACATAGGGAGCGGTAGACAAGATGGGGAGAGAGGGGGAAGGACACAAACACAACATTTGAGAGCAGGGACCGAGAGACATGGAGACATCGAGAGATCTGAGAGAGGGCGAGGGCTTTGGGGGGGGGGCGTGGGAAGGGGGCAGTGGGAGAGGTATAAAACATATGGACACTGCCAGGACTTCCAGGAAAGAAGTTGGAATTTCAAACAAGGTGGATCTGGGGTGAATTAGCGGGGGTAGAAAAGATCAAGGTTTTGGATGGGGGAAGATAAGAGATGGTGGTGAACAGCTGTTTTAAAGACCTGGAGGGAGGAGTGGGATTGAAGGGAGTGAGGGAGTTTGTTCCAGAGGCGGGAGAAAAGAGGAATGAAAGAGTGAAGGTGAGCGGAGAGCCGAGATTTCGGCAGTTTAACCATCAGAGGGTTGCTGGCAGATCTTGTGCGACCTGTAGGAATATTTGGGGGACAGAGCACAGAGAGAGCTGGGGGTGCAAGGCCGGAGAGGAGTCGGTAGAAGACAGAAAGACCACCTACCTGCCTGCGGTGAGTGAGTGAAAGGCCCTCAGAGATAGCTTCATCGCGGGAGATTCCAATAATTCTGAAAGCTTTGGTTTCAACAGCGTGAAGCCGAGCTAGGTGTGATGCAGGAGCACCGGCCCATAGGGGAGAACAGTATTCCATTGAGCTGCGGATGAAAGCCTTGTATGTGGTGAGGAGCTCAGGTGTGCCGAGGAAGGACTTCGCACGACGGAGGATGCCCAGTCGGCGACTGGCTTTGGAGGCCAGCTTGGAAATGTGGTTTTCCCAAGAAAGATCATGGCAGATAGTGAGACCCAAAATCTTGAGCGACAGAACTTCTTGGAGAGGATTGTTGAGAAAGTAGATGGGAGGGTTGTCCAGTCGATCTTTTCGGAGAGACATAGTAAGAGTGTGAGATTTGTCAGGATTGAAAGACATGTTCCACTTGTTTGACCAGTCTGTGATTTTGTCCAGGTCTTCAGAGAGTGAGGAGGCAGCAGACTGCCGATCTGAGGGAAGAGGAATAGAGCGGCAGAGAGTGGAGTCATCAGCAAAGAGATAGAGAGGATTTTCGAGAGAGTCAGAGAGATCATTGATGAAGACCAGAAAAAGCACGGGGCCCAGAACACTGCCTTGGGGAACTCCAGCCTGAACAGGAAGAGGAGATGAGAGAAACCCATTCAGGGCCACACGTTGACGACGACTAGAGAGGAAGTCCGCCAGCCATGCGTGGAGATTTCCATGGATACCAAAGGAGGAGAGTTTGGTGAGCAGAGCGGGGTGCCAGACCGTGTCGAAGGCACGTGATATGTCGAGGGAGACAGCTCTAATTTCCTGTTTGGCATTGAGGACCTCCATCCATTGTTGAGACAGCAGAAGCAGCATGTCCAGAGTAGAGTGACCTGGTCTGAAACCAAATTGATGATCAGAGATCAAGCCATTGGAGAAGAGGAAAGATTTCATATCAGAAGCAATGATGGATTCCATGACTTTGCTGATAATTGGGAGAAGGCTGATTGGTCTGTAGTTGCTAGGATCTGTTTTTGCACCTTTTTTGTGCAAAGCGGTGATGTTGGCTGATTTCCAAGCAGATGGCAGTTGACCTTGAGCAAAAGAGAGGGTGAAGAGAACAGAGAGAGGGTGAGATAGAGCAGCAGAGCAGGATTTTAGGACCCGTGGGCTGATGCCGTCGGGTCCAGTTGCAGAATCAGAGTCGAGGGTTGGCAGAAACTTTTCCACCTTGTCAGGAGGAAAGGACACGGAGTCCAGGAGCAGCAGGGTACGACTGGGTATGGTGGGTACAGAGAGGGATGGGTTTGGGACACAAGATTTAGAGGCAAACACAGAGTTGAGGCATTCAGCTTTTTCACGTGCGGAGTCAGCTGTGTAGCCGTTTGAGGTAAGGGAGGGGATGGAGGGGGAACAAACACCAGAAACGGATTTGACCAGACGCCACCAGGATTTGGAAGAGGGAGACAGATAAGAGAGTTCGGTCTTGAGAACGGAGAGATATTGTTTCCTGGCTCTCCTGAGGGTGGACACACACTTGTTTCGGGCTTTGTGAAAGGAAATGAGATTTCCTTCCGTTGGATTTGCTTTCCAGGAGACGAAGGCAAGTTGTTTCTGGGCAACAGCCTCACCACAAGATTCCGTGTACCATGGACGGGAGGAAGGGTATGACAACTGAAGACGAGATGGGATAAATCTGTGCATGAGAGAGAGCAATTTACTTTGGAAGAATTCCCAGGATGAGTTGATGTCAGAGGTGGTAGAGATGGGAGACCAGTCCAGATGATTGATGGCTGCTTGAAGACCGTGCCAGTTGGCCTGAGTGAAATGCCAGACTCGTCGACGCTGAGCAGGCTCCCTGAGGATGGTCAGAGAGATGTCCACTTTAACAAGGACATGATCAGATGATCCGATCGGAGCAGAAGAAGAGCAGCAGACATTTTCAGGGAAGTTAGTCATAACCAAGTCCAGAAGAGAAGATGTTCCGTTGACTGAGATCCGGGTCGGGAAATTGACAGATTGTGTCAGTCCCAGTGAGTCGCAGAAGTCCTTTGCTGAGGAGCCATGGCTGGTGAGAGAGGTACCCACACCCAGCCAACTGGCATGATGACAGTTGAAATCACCACATATGAGGAAGAGAGAGTTGGGATGAGTAGATAGAAGTTGGTCCATATCATCAGACAGCGAGATGTAGATGGAGTCATCACTGTTTGGTGGACGGTACAACACACATATGAACAAGAGGTGGGAGCGAAGGGGAAGCCGTAGCCAGAGGTATTCCTGGGGGTGAGGTGGAGAGAGTGCAGTGCAGGGCGAGTGAGGAAGAGAGTTTTTGATAAAGATAGCAACCCCGCCTCCAGGACGAGGCTCAGGTCTATCATACCGGAGGAGGGAGTAGCCCGGGAGAGATACTATGGAATCAGAGACATCATAAAGGAGGAAAGTTTCTGTTAAGCAGATCACGTCTGGTTTGACAGAAGCAACCTGTATGGAGAGATCAGTTAAGTTTGAACGAAGGCCCCGGATGTTTGAGGTCCATACCGTTAATGAAGAGGAAGGGGGAGCATCAGATACAGAACAGGGGGGAGGAGAGGTAGGGTAAGATGTGGAAGAGGTGGAAGAGATAGGGAGAGCTGTTGAAGGTGTGTCAGAGATTTCAGAATAGCTCGGAGAAAGGGAAGGATGGGGCGGACAAAAGGTTTGATGGTGATTGGGTGAGCCACAATGAGGTGTTATTTGAGGAGGGGGAAGAGCGAGGCAGAAGGTTGGGGGAGATGGAGGTGAGAGTTTGAAGGGGGAAGAAGCGGGGAGGACGCTTTGAGGAGGGGGAGTGAGCGGGGGGAAATTGAGAAGCAATGAGGGTGGGGAGATTTGAAGGGGAGGGGTGAGGGGGGAGTTTGGGAGGGAAGGGACAAGGGGAGGGATTTGAAAGGGATGGGATATGGGGGAGATTTGGAGGGGAGGGGTGAGGCAGGAGTCTAGGAGGGGAGGGGCGAGGGGGCATACACATTTCTTACTGACACTAGTTTTTTTATGCGCAGCCATATTCCCGCCATTTTCCTTAACGAACTTAACAGCTTCCGACTTAAAAGCTATCGTGTATGACTTGCATGACTTTACTGGTGGCATTTTGAGATGACGTAGTAAGGATGGATACAGTCATGTAATTACGATTGAAAGGGATGGGATCAAACGTAATACGGCACTTTATAAATGACGTAATCCACCCTAGATTGTTCGGCGTGCATGCACAGAAACCCCTGAGTAACGAAGTCAATATGGGTGGCCTGGACATATTCCATGCCTCAAAGATAAGGTTGCAGAATGAAACGACTACCAAAAAAAAAAAAAAACTTTTAAAGAAGCGAGAAAGGGGTGTGGAACGTACCTGTAAAGATACTTGGGAGAAAGGGGTGTGTGCTTATGCACAACGAAACAGGTGGAGAACTTCCTGATCAACTCTTCCAAAAATAAACTCCTGACTATAGGGCCCGTGAATGGCCGAAGGTTCGTAGATGGGTGCGTTCTAACCAAACTTTCGTGCTTCTTAACATTGGTGGGAAGATCATATCTGGGGCAAACGCACAGGGTATGTTTAAAATGATGATATTGTTATGTCTGGGGGTAAAGCAAAATGTAGAGCAGAGTAGATCTGAGTAGGTAACATGCTTCGAGATATCGCGATAAGGAACACTTCCTGTAATAAGTCCATGTTTAGGCGTTTTGTCGGTTAAGGTGTATAATTGTGAATCTACCAGGAGATTCGAGTGTTAAGTAGTTAGGGATTAAAGATAACGCCCCTGTGAGTCCAACCTGGTCATCAAACCTTTGTCCATTATGGCACTGCAGACCACATAAACATTAGTTAGGACCTTTAGTACAACACTAAATGACGCCTTTCCCCCCTGACATGACTGAGGAAGAAATCAGGCTGGAACACTGCCACAATTGGCCGCCACCATTTACACCTCCGAGAGGCCGATCCGCCTCGCATAGCACGTGCTATGACCGAGGAGCAGGGGTGGGGAGAGTTGAAGTGACGCAGAGGGTGTGACCTGGACGAGCCGGCGAGTCGTGGGAGGCTCTGATTGGCAGAGCAGTGCACCAATGTGACGTCATCGGCCGGAGATATTAGCGAGGGTCGGACGCCATTTTGGAGAGTTCAGATGAGGTCAGAGCCCCGACCTGAGTTGGAGTCCCGGTGCGAGTGAGTCGAGTTCAGTTAAGAGTTCGTGTGCACCCGAGTCGAGTTCAGTACGAGTTGAGTGAGCAGTGCAGAAGAGTTGGTTCGAAGGAGTTCGAGTTGAGAGAGGCAGTCTGGAGAGTTGGATCCCGAGTGTAGATCCTGAGTTGAGTTGAGTTGAGAGTGAGCACCGGACGCCTTTGCAAGCAGTTGGATTCCTGGCAGCGCAGTTCAGAGACCCCGACCCGAGTTGGGCTGAGGTGTAGCCTGGGTCGAGCTCGCTGTCCTGCTGTGGGACCTCGTGGTGCTTCGGAGCTTGGAGCGGGACCTCGGGTGCGGCGGCGCGGGCATTGGCTCGGGCCTAGCGGGGCGTGCAAGGCGGACGGAGGATTCGTCCAGGCCGGGAAGAAGACGACGAGACAGATAAGCCCGAGCTCCGCGTACATTGTGAACAAAAGACATGTTTATTTTCGTATTCATATTCCCCCGTTTTGTATTTGAGGTCTGTGTGCGGGATCCCGATTAGGATATTTATTACCGGCGCGTGCTTTTCCTGTCTTGTTCTTCCCAATAAACCCTTATATTTTTTTTTTTGTACATAATACCTGAACGCAGTTTCCTGTTTGGTTTTAATAGATAAGGCTGCCGGGCTCTTGCCGTTTCCCTCCATTCCGCACGCTTAGATTTTGGAATCCGCTATTGAGCTTCCGCCTGAGGAGTTAAAGCCTCGTAATCGGCAATCCGCAACTCTGATGTTAATTGGAGTTGCGTGACAATATTTAATAGTAATCATGTTTGGGAGGAGGAGTGGGAGTGGGAGTCGTGTGGGCTGTTATAAATAAATATCTTATTTTTGGTTCCGGAGCCACATTATAAATTATACTCGATTTTCCATCTATTGGTGAAACGAGTTCAAACGTGTGTGTGTGTGTGTGTGTGTGTGTGTGTGTGTGTGTGTGTGTGTGTGTGTGTGTGTGTGTGTGTGTGTGTGTGTGTGTTTTATAACCACGGTCGCCGCTAGCTAATTGTATTTACAGGAAATTATAGGAACCCGACTTGTATCGTACACTGATACTTTTTGTATATTCTTGAGTCTGATTTGCATTCAGGAACAGAACAATTATAGTTGACCATTTTTTAATTGCCACCTTTTTGTCTAAAATCGAAATGCTGTAAAATATGTTTGAAAGGTTATTTGAATCACAGATTTCCTGCTAGCAACGGCAGGTTGAAAGTAGTGCCTGTCCAGCTGAACCGAATGAGTATAAACTAAACACACACACAGTGCATGTGCAAAACACCTAATTTATCATTCATACTTCATTTCAAAAGTGCTGTATTGTTGAGTGTGTGCTTTTTATTGATTGGAGAATTGTACATGTTCCAGTGAGCAGGGTAACATTTAATTTCTCACCCAATCAGCAAACATTCCAGGCAATGATTTCTGTGGTGTGTTTTAAATGAACAAATATCCAATTTATTACAGAAAATATCACACTTTGGAATTTTTATTTATTTATGCAATTCGATGTCTTAAACCATAGATAAGTCGATTCTGAGTACAAGTTGAGGCATGGACTTCTGGGGAAAAAGTATTGACTTGTACGTTGAAAAATACAGTATCTTATTTGTTTGTTTCCCCCCCCCCCCCCCCCCCCCCCCCACTTCTAACATTATGACAGTCGACCAGAGATGTTTGAGGTTGATTAGTTTCCGAATGATTGAAGAAAACCTTTAAATATAATCTCCTTTGTTAATTTTCTTTGGAATAATAATTTATTTGTATGTGTAGATTTATTTCATCGCTCGGCAGCTTTTCTTAATACGATACTTATTCAGTGTTTCTATCCCACTGAAGGTGGAAATAATGTTTTTCATTATGATAGCTCAAGAGGAGCCCAAGAAAATCCTGTCTCCAACTGTCATCTTGAGTTTTAGCCTCCCAGAACCATCTGTCAGCATGATAGTTCCAATGTCATCTCCATCCCAGGTGCGTTACATGCTGACAAGAGGTTTTGAGTTTGAATTTATAAACATTCAAATAAAATGAGAGCAACTGCCACAGTATAGGTACTGTACTTCAAATTTATATTGAGCCACTTGCTTTGTAAGTAAGCATTACCATTGCTTGTTAATTCCAGCACTGGAACTGACTGAACTGCAGCCTTGCCTGTGCAACATAACATTTTGTAATGTCTCCCTTTGCCAATCTTGATTATCTCTTCCTCATGATCTGTATGTATGATATATATGATCTGTATGGCTGAAGGTTTGTAGATGGGTACGTTCTAACCAAACCTTCATGCTTATTAATACTGGTGGGAGGGTCATATCTGGGGCTTGTCAATGTCCACAGAGTACGTTTTAAATAATGATACTTAATATTAAATATCATGTTTGGGAGGAGGGAGTGGGGATAGGGTTTTTTGTGGGCTGTCATAAATAAATATTTTTTTGTTTGTTCATTCATACATACAAACACAAACACATACAAATACATACAAACATACATACATACATGCATACATACCATACCTACATATTGTTGTGTCTTTGGTCCAGCTAATGCAGATGCTCTGTGCCCATGAATGACCAAAATGATGTTTGAATTTACTTGCATTCAGAATTAACAAGTTACAATTTCCCAAGTATCACCAAATAAATAACCGAAGCTTAGTGGGTTGCTCGCGTGAGAAGGTGTGAAAATGTTTCTTATAACTAAAATGTTTCATTGGAATGTATAAGGAGAGTCAGGAAGGACCAGATAACAAATAAATAAATGGAACAAATCTGGTGGTCAACCTGTACAATTAATGAAGAAAAGGGAGAAATCACAAACTTGTAAGAAAAGGGAGAAATCACAAACTTGTAAGAAAAGGGAGAAATCACAAACTTGTAAGAAAAGGGAGAAATCACAAACTTGTAAGAAAAGGGAGAAATCACAAACTTGTAAGGAAAGGGAGAAATCACAAACTAGGAAGAAAAGGGAGAAATCACAAACTAGGAAAAAAAGGGAGAAATCACAAACTAGGAAGAAAATGGAGAAATCACAAACTTGGAAGAAAAGGGAGAAATCACAAACTTGTAAGAAAAGGGAGAAATCACAAACTTGTAAGAAAAGGGAGAAATCACAAACTTTTAAGAGAAGGGAGAAATCACAAACTAGGAAGAAAAGGGAGAAATCACAAACTAGTAAGAAAAGGGAGAAATCACAAACTTTTAAGAAAATGGAGAAATCACAAACTTGTAAGAAAAGGGAGAAATCACAAACTTGTAAGAAAAGGGAGAAATCACAAACTTGGAAGAAAAGGGAGAAATCACAAACTCGGAAGAAAAGGGAGAAATCACAAACTTGTAAGAAAAGGGAGAAATCACAAACTTGTAAGAAAAGGGAGAAATCACAAACTTGTAAGAAAAGGGAGAAATCACAAACTCGTAAGAAAAGGGAGAAATCACAAACTCGTAAGAAAAGGGAGAAATCACAAACTCGGAAGAAAAGGGAGAAATCACAAACTCGGAAGAAAAGGGAGAAATCACAAACTTGTAAGAAAATGGAGAAATCACAAACTCGGAAGAAAATGGAGAAATCACAAACTCGGAAGAAAAGAGAGAAATCACAAACTTGAAAGAAAAGGGAGAAATCACAAACTTGTAAGAAAAGGGAGAAATCACAAACTTGTAAGAAAAGGGAGAAATCACAAACTTGTAAGGAAAGGGAGAAATCACAAACTAGGAAGAAAAGGGAGAAATCACAAACTAGGAAGAAAAGGGAGAAATCACAAACTAGGAAGAAAATGGAGAAATCACAAACTTGGAAGAAAAGGGAGAAATCACAAACTTGTAAGAAATGGGAGAAATCACAAACTTGTAAGAAAAGGGAGAAATCACAAACTTGAAAGAAAAGGGAGAAATCACAAACTTGTAAGAAAAGGGAGAAATCACAAACTTGTAAGAAAAGGGAGAAATCACAAACTTGGAAGAAAAGGGAGAAATCACAAACTTGTAAGAAAAGGGAGAAATCACAAACTTGGAAGAAAAGGGAGAAATCCCAAACTTGTAAGAAAAGGGAGAAATCACAAACTTGTAAGAAAAGGGAGAAATCACAAACTTGTAAGAAAAGGGAGAAATCACAAACTTGTAAAAAAAGGGAGAAATCACAAACTTGTAAGAAAAGGGAGAAATCACAAACTTGTAAGAAAAGGGAGAAATCACAAACTTGTAAGAAAAGGGAGAAATCACAAACTTTTAAGAAAATGGAGAAATCACAAACTTGTAAGAAAAGGGAGAAATCACAAACTTGTAAGAAAAGGGAGAAATCACAAACTGGGAAGAAAAGGGAGAAATCACAAACTGGGAAGAAAAGGGAGAAATCACAAACTTGAAAGAAAAGGGAGAAATCACAAACTTGGAAGAAAAGGGAGAAATCACAAACTTGGAAAAAAAGGGAGAAATCACAAACTTGGAAGAAAAGGGAGAAATCACAAACTTGGAGGAAAAGGGAGAAATCACAAACTTGGGAGAAATCACAAACTTGGAAGAAAAGGGAGAAATCACAAACTTGGGAGAAATCACAAACTTGGGAGAAATCACAAACTTGGAAGAAAAGGGAGAAATCACAAACTTGGAAGAAAAGGGAGAAATCACAAACTTGTACACAAATGGAACTACAGACTTGGCATTTAATATGGAATTTTTTTTCTTTTCTTGACTTGGGTTTACTTTCTGAACTGAGTATATCAATCTGGTGAGTTTATTTTACCCTTCGGTGATGTCTTTGTTGAAAGAACCATGTCACTGATTGTCTTTCGCAGCAAGACTTCAATAACAGGATTATATCACAGGTGGCGTGACAAAATGTAAGGACAGGTACATTTGACGATTGGCTTCACAATCGGGTATATAAGGGTTGTTGCGTTCTGTATTAGTGGAAAACAACTGCTGCACGTCTACAAAAGTTATTGCCGCATCCTCTGGAGATGGTCCGTCAACTTGACAATGCTGTTTGTCATGGAGTGGTGGCTTTACGAAATTCTGGCATGAAACAGCGTGCTATTGCTCTGTAGTATGGCATCACTCAAGGTCAGGTGTCAAAGATCCTGAAACGAAATGCTCAGAGGGGTGTCCCTACTCCAATACCGAGGCCAGGACGTCCACGCAGAACCACAAGGAGAGATGATCGCCAGCTGCACCGGTTAGTCTGCAATGGCCGTACCAAGTCAGCTAATCGGCTTAGGGCTGAGTGGCAGCAACTGACAAATGTGCCTGTATCCAGAAGGCTAGTCAACCAACGACTGGTTCAAGCAGGCTATCGTGCCAGGCATCCCCTGAGAAAGCCACGCCTGACCAGACAACACAGCCAGCGCCGATTGCAGTGGGCCAGAGAGCACCGTCAATGGCAGCCAGGACACTGGAATCACGTGACCTTCAGTGACGAGTCTAGATTTCTGGTCTATCGTCAAGATGGCCGCGTCCGAGTGCACAGACAAGTGCAAGAAGCCCACAACGAAGATTGTATAGTGCCAAGAATCCAAGCTGGAGGTGGTGGGGTGACCGTTTGGGCTGCTTTTCATGCAGGGGGCAAAACTGACCTGGTTGTTCTGAATGGAAACCTGAACCAGTTCAAGTACAGGGTCATTCTGGAAGAAACATTGCTTCCATTTGCTCGTGCAGCCTTTCGAGGAAACTTTGTCTTCCAAGATGACAATGCACGGCCTCATCGTGCTCGCATGATCCAACACTTTCTTGCTGACCATGGTGTAGAGCATATGGAGTGGCCTGCCATGTCCCCGGATATGAATCCGATAGAGAACTTGTGGGCAGAATTAACGCGTCAAATCGACAACTTGGACCAGCAGCCTACCTCTGTGCGTGAATTGCAGCAGACTATTGTCACTGCATGGCAAGCGATTCCTGTCCAAACCTTGGCAAATCTCGTGAACAGCATGTCTCGACGTGTACGTGCTCTCCTGAATGCTCGTGGGGGATACACGAAGTACTGAACTGTAATTTTACTGTCCATAATCGCAGTCATAATTTAGCTTTTGTTTTTGTTGAAATTTTTTTTGGCTAATGTGCAAAATAAAGAGATACTTCTGGAAAACGTACAGAAGTTTAACACAGTACTGTCCGTGATTTGAGTTCGATTTTTATTATTTTTATTTTTTTATTTTTTTTGGATACTGAATCGAGGCTCGTGAAAGAGCTAACATTTACTTCACAAACAAATCAACCAGACAAACAAAATATATAAAAAGAGGGAGCGGAAAACAAGATGGGGAGAGAAGGGGAAGCACACAAACACAACATTTGAGAGCAGGGAGATGTGTGGAAGGGAGAGGGCTTGGGGGGAGGAGGCATGAGAAGGGGGGGGGGGGGGTGGAGGGAGAAGTATAAAACACAAGGACACCAAGGACTTCCAGGACAGAAGTTGGTATTTCAAAAAAGTGGAATTGGGGTGAAATTAGCGGGGGTAGAAAAGATCAAGGTTTTGGATGGGGGAAGATAAGAGATGGTGGTGAACAGCTGTTTTAAAGACCTGGAGGGTGGAGTGGGATTGAAGAGTGAGGGAGTTTGTTCCAGAGGCGGGAGAAAAGAGGAATGAAGGAGTGAAGGTGAGCAGAGAGTCTTGATTTTGGCAGTTTGACCATAAGAGGGTTGCAGGCAGATCTTGTGTGACCTGCAGGAATATTTGCGGGACAGAGCCCAGAGAGAGCTGGGGGGGCAAGGCCAGAGAGGAGTCGGTAGAAGATGGAAAGACCACCAACCTGCCTGCGGTGAGTGAGTGAGAGGCCCTTGGAGTTAGCTTCATCGCGGGAGATTCCAATGATTCTGAATGCTTTGGTTTCAACAGCGTGAATATGAGCTAGGTGTGAGGCAGGAGCACCAGCCCAGAGGGGAGAGCAGTATTCTATTGAGCTGCGGATGAAAGCCTTGTATGTGGTGAGGAGCTCAGGTGTGCCAAGGAAGGACTTCGCACGACGGAGGATGCCCAGTCGGCGACTGGCTTTGGAGGCCAGATTTGAAATGTGGTTTTCCCAGGAAAGGTCATGGCAGATAGTGAGACCCAAAAGCTTGAGTGACAGAACTTCTTGGAGAGGATTATTCAGAAAGTGGATGGGAGGGTTGTCCAGTCGGTCTTTTCGGAGAGACATCGTAAGAGTGTGAGATTTGTCAGGATTGAAAGACATGTTCCACTTGTTTGCCCAGTCTGTGATTTTGTCCAGGTCTGCAGAGAGTGAGGAGGCAGCAGACTGCCGATCTGAGGGATGAAGAATGGAGCGACAGAGAGTAGAGTCATCAGCAAAGAGATACAGAGGATTTTCAAGAGAGTCAGAGAGATCATTGATGAAGACCAGAAAAAGCACAGGGCCCAGAACACTGCCTTGTGGAACTCCAGCCTGAACAGGAAGAGGAGATGAGAGAAACCCATTCAGGGCCACACGTTGACTACGACTAGAGAGGAAGTCCGCCAGCCATGCGTGGAGATTTCCATGGATACCAAAAGAGGAGAGTTTGGTGAGCAGAGCGGGGTGCCAGACCGTATCGAAGGCACGTGATATGTCAAGGGAGACTGCTCTAATTTCCTGTTTGGAATTGAGGACCTCCATCCATTGTTGAGAAAGGAGAAGCAGCATGTCCAGAGTAGAGTGTCCAGGTCTGAAACCAAATTGATGATCAGAGATCAAGCCATTGGAGAAGAGGAAAGATTTCATATCTGAAGCAATGATGGATTCCATGACTTTGCTGATAATTGGGAGAAGGCTGATTGGTCTGTAGTTGCTGGGATCTGTTTTTGCACCTTTTTTGTGCAAAGCGGTGATGTTGGCAGATTTCCAAGCAGATGGAAGATGACCTTGAGCAAAAGAGAGGGTGAAGAGAACAGAGAGAGGGAGTGAAAGAGCGGAAGAACAGGATTTTAGGACCCGTGGGCTGATGCCGTCAGGTCCAGTTGCAGAATCCGAGTCGAGGGTTGACAGAAACTTTTCCACCTTGTCAGGAGGAAAGGACACAGAGTCCAGGAGCAGCTGGGTACGACTGGGTATGGTGGGTACAGAGAGGGATGGGTTTGGGACACAAGATTTAGAGGCAAACACAGAGTTGAGGCATTCAGCTTTTTCACGTGCGGAGTCAGCCGTGTGGCCATTTGAGGTGATGGAGGGGATGGAGGGGGAACAAACACCAGAAACAGATTTGACCAGATGCCACCAGGATTTGGAAGAGGGAGACAGATAAGAGAGTTCGGTCCTGAGAACGGAGAGATATTGTTTCCTGGCTCTCCTGAGGGTGGACACACACTTGTTTCGGGCTTTGTGAAAGGAAATGAGATTTCCTTCCGTTGGATTTGCTTTACAGGAGACGAAAGCAAGTTGTTTCTGGGCAATAGCCTCACCACAAGATGCCGTGTGGAATCTTGTGGTGTCAATTTACATCACTGACATCCGTGTGGATGTAAACGATATCAGTTTACATCACTTTCAAGGATCAATTTATTTTCTTCGAAATGTCAAATGTGGTTTTTGTTTCTTTTAAAGGTCACATTAACAAAATCTAGAATAATTTCAACATAATTCCAATGAACTTTTGGTTCTAAGTCATCTTGAAAAGTAAGTTCACCCCCACAAAAAAAATATTCCATATTAAATGCCAAGTCTGTATATCCTGCTGTGGTGCCAAAATTACCGGCCTCATAATATTAACAAAGGAGAAAGCAAGGACTTCAGGCAGGCACGATCTGGTGTTGCTGTACCATGACCCACGGTCACGCAGGTTGGTGTGTGGCACTGTGTGGCTTGGGGCTGGAGAGGAAGGATGCCAATGAGGAGCAATGCGTTTGCGACTCTCAAAGCTTTTCATGGGGAGCGACAAAGCAGAGAGAGAGCTGAAATGTCTTCTGGCTCATGCATGCGCTTTTCTTTCAGGGACAGGCTTTCAAACCTCAGGGACCTCTTTCTAGTCCTATCATTGGCCACCCACTTCCATTGGACAGGGCTGCTTCTTCGACTGCCCCACCCAGTCCAGGGCCCCACAGCTCACTTTGACACCACGACCCACTGTTCTCTGGCCAAACCGCCAGTTATAAAGTTCATTTAATTGTGTGGTACTTGCCATGTGTCTTTGTGCTTTCCTGGGGCCTTTTGTGCCATAAGTTCTCCACCTGCCCTTGCAGATTGTATTGTGCAGAAGATTTCTTGCAGATTGTATTGTGCATAAGTTCTCCACCTGCCCTTGCAGATTGTATTGTGCAAAAACCCCCTTGCAGATTGTATTCTCCACCTGCCCTTGCAGAAGATTGTATTGTGTAAAACAGGAGGTTTTACACAATACAATCTTACTCTGTTCTGCTCTATGAAGGATGGCCAATGCCTCCTCAATGCACATATTACGTACAATTTATTTCTGACAGATCCATCATACAGGCATAAATCTAACGTACTCCAACACATGGTCCACACTATTCTGAGGACAATCTACTCTTTTTAGCACAATGTATCTATGGCCCTCTTCCCCACTTTTCCATGCAACAAAAATAATAATAACAAGCATTCTGAGCATTGCGCTGCAATACATGTCCCCTACCGGCAGTCTGTCGTCCGGAAAACTGTTGGGGAAATTACCAAGGGTTATTTACCGACAGGTTCTGAATCGTTCCCAATCGCTAATTACCTCAGGACGGGCTCACCTGTGATTCGCACTCGGGACTTCGATTTATACACCTTGCAGACAGGTCAGCAGAAGCACGAGAAAACAAGCATTCTGAGTATTGTGCTGCAATACATGTCCCCTTCCAAAGTTCAAAGTGCCATAACTTTGTCAAAAATGATCGAATATGCTAATTTATGCACGGTTGATGCTGGTTTTCAAACTTGATCTGAGGTATGCTGAGACACGTGTGTCACGCCTCGCCTCGTTGATAAGCCCTCAAGGTCGCTCCGTGGAGCGGCCTGCACGTATTGCACTGTGTGAATTATATAATTACCAACTCACGGTCTGAGGTACTAGCGATTCAAGAGATATCCATTTTTTTAATATTCTCGTTTAATTAACGATATCTGCCAAACCACGTGACCTATCGCAAATTCCAAAAGGACATTTTAGTAGACTGACATGCTGAACAGATCTGTGAAGTTTCCCCTCGATTGGATCAAAAATGAGGGAGGAGCTTGGTTTTAAAGGTTCATGCTTAAAACGTCATAACTCTGAAACCATGTGCCGCATGATGTCATGCTCGCTGACCTTTTTGTTCGTCATGGGTATGCGATTTTGCCTGCAAAGTTTGGCCTCGATCTGTTCAGCCTTTGCAGAGAAAAAGGGGTTTTCGTGTTTTCACGAAAAACAATATGGCGGCCGAACCACGTGACATGTGACGTCATAATTACCATTAAAATATTCTACAGACCGAGTCCCCCCTACGGTGAAAATTTGATCTCAATCGGTCCTATTATTGCAGAGAAATTGGTTTTAAAAGGAAATTAAAACTTAAAATGGCACTGAGTTAAGGATCATCAGAATTATCAGAATTCCCAAAGTTCAAAGTGCCATAACTTTGTCAAAAATGATCGAAACGTCGTGAAGTTCGAACTCGATCTGTAACTTATCATGAGGAAACCATGTGCCAAGTTTGAAATCATTAGCATTAAGCGTTTAGAAAAAAGGTCCGGAAAACTGTTCTTTGCGTGACGGACTGACGGACTGACGGACTCACGGACTGACAGAGGGATGGCGTGCAAACCTATAGTCCCCTCTGGTGTACACCGGTAGGGGACTAATAATACATGTAGAAAGCTTGTAAGTATGCTCACAAGTACTGAAAGTGATAATGTTTATTTAATGAACAGTCATTGAATTTTGTTTACTTCCTGACCCACTCAATTAATTGTTTGAAATTATTTTTTCTGCCATCAGAGGTTCATTCACGTTGCTGACATTGGCGCTGACGGTCTAGCTGATCTACCCTTTACAGGTGTCACAAATAAGTCAGCAGGGCTTTCATCCCCGCTGTCTTTGCCGTCTTCTATGCTGCATCACTCTGTTGCATCATCTCCTACTACACCTCATCATTCTTTGGCATCACCCTCTGCTGCACAGCGTTATTCTACAATGTTACCTCCTACTATATTGCATAGCTTGCCAACATCAACTCCTACTACACTATATACTTCGAAAACATCAACTCTTGCTCGGTGGCATAGCTCTACAGTGACAACTCCTGCTACCCTGCATAGCCCAAGAACATCATCACCTCCTGCTATGCGACATAGCTCGACAACATCAACTCCTGCTACCCTGCATAGCCCTAGAACATCATCACCTCCTGCTATGCGACATAGCTCGACAACATCAACTCCTGCTACCCTGCATAGCCCTAGAACATCATCACCTCCTGCTATACGACATAGCTCGACAACATCAGCTCCTGCTATGCAGCATAGCTCTACAGCATCCGCTCCTGCTACCCTGCATAGCCCTAAAACATCATCACCTCCTGCAATGATCTGTAGCTCTACAATATCGCCTCATGTTGCACCTCAGAAGTCAGAAGCTTTTTCAACACCTTTGGTTGCACCAAATGAAGATGATAAATGTGCGTCAGTAGGTCCATTGATTATTATTTTTTCTTAAGTTTAACTGGGTATATCTACTATTTGATTTGCTTTTTGGGTGATACATCTGCTCAGTTTTCAATGTCCTTTAAATGGTTGTGTTTAACTTGGGGGCATTCTCTCTTAGGCCTATCTGATGCCCAGAGAGTCATCACTCATTCTGAAAATCACAATCTTCTTGGACTCAGTGATTTTGATTGGAAGTTGCAACAAGACGATGCATGGTGTGGCTTGCCTGATCAGCCTGATGCATTGCTGTGTCCGCTGGAAAATTCAAGAGGATTGTCCCAAGCTGCATTACGGCTGCTGGATATGGACACGCAACTGACCGCTCTGCAATGTGCGGCAGATGGGATGCAGCAAGACTTGCACTCCAGTAGAAAGGTTTGACCAACACACAGTTAATATATGTGGTGTAATCATAATATACTGTATGTAGTTATAGTAGTTCAGACTAGTTGTTATCCCCCACACAGCAGGAGACAGGGTTTTGCAATCGCTTCTGTGTCTCTCTGTCTGTCCGTCTGTCCAGGGCATAACTTGTTTACTATTTGAGCTTTTGTCGTAAAATTTTCAACAAAACTTTATTATGAGAACATGAAAAAATATACTCAACATCAAAATATACTGATCAAATCTTTAGATGGACACTCATTGAAAGCCTCCATGCAAAAATGAAAACTATTTGAACACAGAGGCAAAGTTCAGCTATCTTTACGAAACACATGTCAATAAACAAGAGGTTGCCTCAATCACAAAAAAAAAGCATTAACATCACAACGGGTGGTGCAACAAAAGTCACAGCACTGCAACACAAAGGTATGCACCTGAATACAGTCAAAAGAAAATGACACAGGATTGGACACAACACTCCTAACAGTCAAGGACAGAATGACAGCAGTCCTCAATATCGTGTGTGTCCTCCCTGAGCTGTGATGCAGGCTGTACACCTCCGACGCATGCTCTGTACCAGGCATCTGATGCGGTCCTGGGGAAGTCTGTCCCACTCCTCCTGCAAGCCTTGAATGAGCATTTGCCGATTGGCAGCCGTTGATCTCCTCGATGCAAGATGTCGACCAATCTCATCCCATAAATGCTCAATGGGATTGAGGTCAGGGGAATAAGGCATCCAAAGCATCACTTCAACACCCTGTTTCTGGAGGCAGTTGGTGGTCAGGTGAGCAGCATGGGGTCGAGCGTTGTCCTGCTGGAAAACTGCAATGTCAGGATCAGCCCGGAGAAATGGCAGCAGATGAGGTCTCAAAACTTCATTGACATAACACTGACTAGTGAGATTGCCTTCGATGACGACCAGAGGTGTCCTGAAACGGGTGGAAATGCCAGCCCATACCATCACACTGGGTCCTCCCCAACGATTGATCTGGCGAATACAGCATGATGCATACCTTTCCCCACCTCTGCGCCATACCCGTTGACGCCCATCAGCAGCATGGAGGCAAAATCTGGACTCATCGCTGAACAAGACTGCACTCCACTGTTGCTGTCTCCAGCGGTTCTTCGACACCATCTTAGTCTGTTCCGCCGATGCACTGAGTTCAACACTGGACCTCTGCAAGGATGTCTTGCCACCAGGCCCCGGCTTCTCAAGCGCCTCCGCACAGTAGAGACACTGATGCGGTTGTTGTGGCGACCTTTTGTCACTGCAGCTGTTTGCGTCGCAGGGCGGAAACAATCACGCAGATGCTGCAGCACAATCCAGCAGTCTTGGTTTGGGGTGGTTACCCGTGGTCTTCCTCTTCGTGGACCATCATTCACAGTTCCAGTTTCACCGTAACGCCTGGCCAGGTTGGAAATTGCAGACTGTGAGCAACCAAGACGTTGGAAAATTGTTCGCTGACTTACACCAGCCTCAAGCATCAAGCATCCCAATTGCCCTTAAAAGTTGTTCAGATGTCAGGTGTGGCATCTTAATTTTCTTGTTTTCCCTGTCAGAAGCCTCTAGTCTAGAGTGACTGTAGACAGCAGTAAATGAATGTCTAACCACGAGAACTGATTTCATTATGAGGGTCATTATTTAAAGGGAAAGATCCCTATACATAACCACTCAAGCATGCCATTGTTGATCAACCAGGTGATTGAAGTGAATTTCCCGTTACATAATCAGCCATTACAATTGAAGAAACGTATTTGTAAAGCTGCACATTTCAAAAAATGAAAGTGATAAGTTTCTTTTGATGTTCAGTTTAATTTAAAATTGGGTCAAAATGTGAAAGGGCAAAATCATAGTGACTATAAATGGCCCTTATTAGCCCCACCATAGGGTGTCAAGCATGAGATGTCCTGTTTTTTTTTTTTTAATTGCTTCCATGTTTCTTTCTACATTTACTATTGAGCTTCCGTGTGTCTGTCTGGGCCATAACATTTTTTACCAATTGAGCTTTTCTCATCAAATCTGCAACACATCTTTATTATGAGAATATGGACAACACAAATTAATAAAATGTACAATTTATTTTTAAGTGTTGTTTTCGTCAAATTTGGTTCGAGTACAAAGTGGACGTGGACGGGATTTGCACTTTGAGATGCTTTCTATATTTCCTTAAAAAATGTTTTTAAATAAGTACTGTAGTTCATTTTCTACATTAATTTTGCTTTCTCTTTTTCTTCTTTTAACCTTATAAAGGGCCAATATGAAACTGTTCTCTTTTCTTTCTTCTTTGTTCTCCAGCTTGTTCACACACTGGAAGGGTTGGAAAAGGTGCTTCCACCCAAGAGCTCATACCCAGCACCCGTTTCTCATCAAGCAGGTTAGTATCAGTCATTTTTTTTTTTCTCTCCTTGTGAAAATCATAATCTGTCACAAATGTTTTTGTGCATCAGTTTTCTTCATTAAAAAATTCCATTACTCTGACCATTACCATCACCATAGATGTCTCCACCAAGCTGAAATTGAATGCTGTTTTGTAGGGGGATATGGAGAAAATTGCAGGCCAAGTTCTGGTCCAGCAGCAGCAGGAGGCTTCACCCCTCGTCTCTCGCTATCCCTTTCTGATGTCTCATCCATCACCTCCCATTCACACAAGCCTGTTTCCTCAGGTAAGTTGTTCAGTCCTAATGATATGAATATGACTTCCTGGAGGATTCCCATTTCAAGTTATTAAAAATAATTGTTGCCGCATCGTATGCATAAAATACATGAATATTTATCATGCTGATATTGGAATTCTGCAAATGGATGAATATAACATTTCCAACCATTCTACTGTAAGTCATGGAATTGTATAACACGAGCGGGCACCCCCACCCTCCGGGTGGGAGTTCCCATGTCGGCCCACTGAATACAGAGTGTCCATGCAGTCAAATTGGCGGAAAATTGTCATGTATAGCACCACGATCAATATAGTAATCACTAGGATGAGTCACGATGTTAGGAAAGCTTGGGTTAAAAACGCCGCATCGTAATCACCAATATTGTAATCACCTCTGTCAGAGGTGAGGTAACATGAGGTGAGGAAAGCGTGTGATAAAGAAGCCATAGCGTAATCATCAATATTGTGATCACTGCTGTGAGAGTTGAGGAAATACGAGTTTAGGAAAGAGTGTGATTTGCCGCACTACCTTAATGGACCGTTGTTTGCTGATGCGGTTAGAGTTAGACGCCATAACAGCAGACACAAGTAAGGATGCTGGGAAAAATTGTCACACCCAATTGGTCAGTGTCGTGACCAATCGTTGAGTGAATATTGCTGACATAGCTACAGCCGCACAACGTCTATTTATTATAGTAGATTCTGCCTCATAATGAATGACACCTGTGTATATACACAATGCTCCATGTGTTATGGATATATATGTATATATATATATATATACAGTATATATATATATATATATATATATATAATAATAAAGGAGTCTTATATAGCCCCATCAAGCAGAGTAAACTACCCTCATGGCGCTTTACATTATCATGCGAACGCGCACACATACACACACACAGACACACCTTCACTCTTGTATTCGCTATTCGCTATTCGCTATTCCTCGATCGCTATGATCGCTGGATCGCCTGGATCGCTATTCCTCTCCCTCCCCATTCAAAACCCACAGATGTGTACTCCCCTTCCTCCTCCCCTCCCTCCCCCGCACATGTACACAGACATACTCTCGATCTCTGTCCCACCTCAAACCAAAGGGAAAACAGGACTTAGACTTTGAAAGACTTGTGAAACAGATAGGTTTTGAGGGAGGTTTTAAAGGCAGGAAGAGAGTCAACATGTCGAACAGAGGAAGGCAAGTCATTCCAGAGCAGAGGTGCAGCAAAGGAAAAGGATTTTTCGCCAAACGATTTGGTGCTGGTGCGCGGCGGCTCTAAGGTCATAGAGTCGTCGCTTGAACGAAGCCGTCGCCGATAGATAGATAAGATATATATATATATATATATATATATATATGTATATATATATATATATATATATATATATATATATATATATATATATATATATATATATATATATATATGCGCGGCGACTCTAAGGTCATAGGTTTTATATATATATATATATATATATATATATATATATATATATATATATATATATATATATATATTGTTACGGACACGACTTTGATGTTATGGTGGGCCGAGCGGAATGGCCGCCGTGTTCGCACAAGTTACCCGATTATACTCGAACCTTGGCCGAGTCGCGCTACACTAAATCAATTGAGGAAAGGACACAACGGCTGGGTTTAAAATGACACGACACCAGGGGTACAGTTCTCAAGACCTCCGGAGGAGGTTATAATAGTTCGGAACGTTTAGATTACAGGGATGAGAGAGACAGCATAGAAAGATAGGCACTTAATTACGGTCTTATAGTAGCCCCGACAGACGACAGATAAACAGGACAAAACTGACTCACACGGGGATTGATGGCAAGGAAAGGCAGGTAGTCGAGGCTCAAGGTGCACTCTTGGCTCAGGGACAGGATACAGTACGGTCCAGTAGATGCAGGGAGGTCACAGCGCTCGGAGGTCGCGACTGGTTCTTCTTCGTGGCTGAGGCGCATCTGACGTCACGTCCGGTAAGTCGCTGCGTATATCCGGCGGGGAGTGACACGCCCTCGGCTCGTTAGCTCCGCCCCAGATGGAATCGGCCCGTTGCTTCTTATTGGGTGCGGGGGTTACCGGGCTCCGCCCTTGACGAGGAGCTGACAGCCAGCCCCTTCGTGGTAACCCCGTGGGCGCACATGGCAATGGCGGCTAACCAAGCCGGTGTGAGGACGCACACTCCCCGCACCGCGGCCGCGCCGCCCCCGCTGTGGTTGTAGTTGTTGTTGTTGTTATTGTTTCATGGGGAAGATGGGAGGAGGTATGGGGAGGTCCTAAACTCACTACTGGTGCCATACAATCACATTCTGGTGCAACGAAGAGTCAGAATTAATGGAAACGAGTCCTTAACTGACATAGACTAAGAATAACTAGCAAGAGGTCCGAAAGTTGTCTACGTGAGATGCGGTGGACCTGGGCACGACATTTAATGGGGGAAGAAGGGGAAGGTCGGTTCTACAGAGTGTTGTTTACAGACAATGGGACGAGGGAATGGGGGATTGGGGAGTATTGGGGAAATAGGGGAATATTTACAAGCGGATATGGAGGCCAAATCCCATATCCGCAACATTGCACCCTTCTCTACCCTCGGGGCGTCCCGACCCGATAAATTTTTACCTATTTTAGTGTGGCACTCAGATGTAGTTCCCTCTACTATTAACTCTACCCTGAGTGCGACAGTTTTACAGATATTCACAAATGAGTAAATATGTCCCCCTGCGACGTTGCACCCTTCTCCTCACAGAAACACACCCACAGGATAACCGAATCGCGGAAAGAATTCGCAAACTAAACATACAGCCGGTAGGGAGCATTATTTACACAAGACTACGCTGATATTTACACTACGATCCAGGACCTGTTTTTGGAGGAACACATGCAGATGTTATGCATAGAGAGAGCACGCATGCCAGCATCGATACACCAACCCACGAGTGCTCTGTGGCCTTACGGCCTTTAATAATGTGCAGAGCACCCCTTCCAAGCACCAAAAGCACCACCCCAAGCACCAATCGGTGCAGTCACCATTGTTCATTAAAATAAAAACAACAACCCCTAACCCTGCAGGTGTCTCTTGCTCTTCGTGTGGTGCACTTGGCCTTCTGGCTTCTTTAAAAAATAAAGAAAGGCGCCAACCGCGTCCATTTCTTTATTGTGGCCGTCAGGGGCCAACTATAAGTGGTTCACCTGTATGGCGTAGGTGCCACGTTGACCCATAGGTCCATCCACGGGTGGTGCTTGGCCGCAAAAGAACTGCGGTCCATTGTGGGTGGCCACCAAAATTGCGGTCCATATGGTGTATCGATCCAGGCAGCAAGCAGCGAAAGTGCAGGCCCACAACTGCGGAGCCAGCACCTCTCTCTCCTCTCTCTCTGCCCCAAAGCCAGATCCTCGGAGGTGGGAGACAAAAGAAGAAGACAAGTGAGTAAGGTGGTAAGGGCGCAAAAGTGCACGCAAGACAAGGTGATGCACACTGGGGGCACATGGGAACCAGGTGAGACAGGTACGTTCCTACCGTACGCCCCCCCCCCCCACCAGGTAACCTACATGGCCCCTCCCTTACCCCTTACTGTATCCACAAAACACAACACTACCCATAAACATCTACTTTACAAATCAACAAACGTCCCTACTGTCTTCCCCGTTCCTCCCATAAACCAAATTCGTCTTCTCTCCCTCCTAACCAATCAAATTTGCCATTTTCAACTCTCTTCAAAATTTGCCATCTCCAACTGAACATCAAAATTTGCCATTACCAATTCATCATCAGTCCCTCCTAAGGAGGGAGAGATGGAATCACCCCAATGTCTCATCCACGTCGTGATGCGTCTCACCAATCCACACAGCAATTCTCATTTCCTGCACACAGAACAAAGAAAACACAGGTGTGGAGTCATCATCACCACAGGTAAGTGGCTGCGTATGGTGCGACAGGTTCATCAATCCTAACTATTTCCTAAATGACTTTAACAACTTTACATTACCCGGGGTCTTTCTCCTGCCAAACCATTGGCCCTCTTACACTATGGGTTCTAAAAACCAATTCCCATTGACCAAACTGTGGTGCTTTTCAATTTGGGGTCTCACTCCCCCGATTCATCTCTCGGTGCCCTCGTACAATTTCTGGGCTGTGACGTGTAGCTCTCCTCGCCGGTCTACCCACCTGCACACCTCCACCACTGCAGTTGCCTCCGAGCTCACCTGCTCCTTACCCTAACCTAACTACCTGGAGAAGGCCCTCTGGCGCTCTCCCCACTCGGTGCCCTCTCTGGCACTGGGCTACCCGATCCACACCCAGGATCCTCAGGCACCCACTGACACTAACGGCTCCCAGAGCCCACCTGCGGCCTCACCTGGCCGACATCCTCACAGTGGTGGAGTGCCCAACCAACTACACACACTAACAGGCTACACGCCCAGCCATTTCCACAACACTAATGCACCCATCCACAACACCATTCTGCAACCGCACCACAAATGCCAATATCCAACCACAATTTACCTATTCCCTCTACCTAACACTTACACTACCCGCCCCGGGTACTCGTGAAAGGGGTCCACTCTTCCCCCATCCACACCTTCGCACCATGCACACCACTCCGTACCACTTACTCCAACTCTCTCCACACACCTGTACCTGCACACCTGTGCTCTCACACCTGGTGCCACCTGCACCCTTCTCTCCCCAAGCGCATTCGCGCTGATCCACAACACTCATTACTCACACACTGTTCCACACACCTGTCCAGTTGCACACCTGTGCAATCACACCTGTTCAATTCTCACACACACGGCATCATCTCAGCTAACTACTCCCTTCTGAAACTTGCGCTTCCCAGTCGTCCCTTTAAACTATTGCGCTCCCTCGTCATTATCATCCATACTAATCTACCTGCGTCCCCACTACAGGTATCAGTCACTAACTAAACTTAACGTCACCTAATGTCATCTTCGCTAGATCCCTACCAATATCCTAACCCACCCGGGCTAGTTTTCACTGCCATACACCCCATAAGCTATTGCTCCTTTGCCCCCACCATGGGCAGGGTGGCAGGGATGCCACCCTTACCCACCGGGCCCATCGCTCATCAATCCCCCAGTCCTCTGGCACTAATAAGCCCCCCTTATTCAGAGGTACTGGGTCCCGCCTCGGCATCTAAAGCCGAGGCAATCCACGGGGGCGCCTGCTCGCCGGTGTAAGGTCTTATCCGGTCGGCGTGGACGATCCGAGGGAGGGCTCGTGGCCCCATTTTGATCTTAATGACCACGTCACAGATTTGCGACAGGACGACTCCTGGGCCTTGCCAGGGGGAGGTGAGTTTTGGGCACCTTCCCTTCCGTCTCCGGGGATTCAAGAACCAAATCTTCATCCCCGGAGCGTATTGACTCCCCTGGCTCCGGTCGTCGTACCTGCGCTTCATCTTTTCCCCCGCCAGATGGAGTTGGCGGCGGGCGAAGGCATGGACTAGCTCCATGCCTTCCTCTAGGTGACGTGCGTACCCCTCCCTCGGCGGGTTAACCACTGTGTCTGGCACGGGACCGCATAGCAAGTCGGCGGGAGCCCGTAACTCCCGCCCATACATAAGCAACGCTGGACTGCATGCGGTGGCCCCGTGCTGGCTGGTTCGGTAGGCCATTAGCAAATAAGGGAGATGTTCGTCCCAGTCATCCTGACGGGTGGCGGTGAACAGTGCCAGTTGTTGGATTAGAGTTCGGTTGAATCTTTCCACCATCCCGTCAGATTGAGGCCTTAAAGGCGTTGTTCTGGTTTTCCGAATTGACAGGAGACTGCACACATCTTTTAGCAATTTGCTCTCAAAATTTCGTCCCTGGTCGGTGTGCAACTCCTGTGGAATCCCATGCCAGCACACAAATCCTTCCACGAAGGCCTGCGCTACCACCCCTGCTTCTTGGTTGGGGAGGGCGTAGGCCTCCGGCCACTTGGTGAAGTAGTCCATCACAACGAGGATGTACTTATTACCTAGGCGGGTGCGGGGTAGTGGGCCTAGGATATCCATGGCCACCCGCTCTAGGGGGGCCCCCACCTGGTGTAATTTAAGGGGGGCCCTCATCCTCCGTGCTGGTCCCTTTTTGGCAGTACAGGCGTCGCATCTCCGACACCAGTCCTGTATGTCGCGCCCCATATTCACCCAATAAAACCTCCGGCGTACCTGCGATGTCGTCTTTGTCCTGCCCAAATGGCCGCCGGGGCGGGTACCATGCACCTGTTGCAATATATCGGTCTTAAATTTGTTTGGGACTACCACCAGCCAGGAAGTTCTATCAAAGGGAACCTCCACCCACTTGCGATACAAGATGTTATCCTTCAATTCCAGAGTTTTCCACTGAGCCCAATATGCCTTTGTTTGCGCCCCGAGGGGGGTGACCTCTTCCCCATTAGGTCTTTGCCCCAATTTGACCCAATTGAACACTGGCCCCAGGACAGGATCCTCCTGCTGGGCCGTGCTCCATGCCAAAGTTCCGAATTCCTCATCTGCGGTTAGTGGCAAAATTGGCCCTCTCACCCGGGTTGCCCGGACAACGAGGGTCGGGTCCGAATCGCCCAATTGTTCCCTCTCCTCGTGTCTCGCACAAAATTTGCAGTTTTCCCCCAGACAAGGACGCCGAGAGAGTGCTTCCGCATTACCATGGGCCTTCCCGGCCCTATGGGCCACATCAAAATCGTACTGCTGCAACTTTTCCAACCACCTTGCAATTTGGCCCTCTGGTTCCTTGAACCGAAGGAGCCATTGCAAGGAGGAATGGTCAGTTCTAACCAAAAATTTCCGCCCGTACAAGTACGGGTGGAAATGGTTCATGGCAGCCAGCATAGCCAATAACTCTTTGCGAGTGACGCAATAATTTCGCTCGGGCCTACTTAAGGCCCGACTATAATAACCAATCACTCTCTCCACGCCCTCCTGTGTCTGAGACAAAACTGCGCCCAATCCTTCCTGGCTCGCATCCGTGTCCAGGGTAAATGCCCCGTCGCTAGTGGGGTAAGCTAGAAGGGGTGCGGATGTTAGACACCCCTTCAATTTTTGGAAGGCCTCGTGGCACTCCCGTGTCCAATTAAATCGCGTCCCCTTCTCTGTAAGCCGGTGGAGGGGACGGGCCAACTCCGCAAATTTCGCCACAAAGCGCCGGTAGTAGGAGCAGAATCCCAAAAATCCCCGCACCTCTTTGATGGTACGTGGTGCGGGCCACTCCTCTACCGCTTTAATTTTGTCTGGGTCCGTTTTTACCCCCTCGCGGCCGATCACGTGACCTAGATAGGCCACCTCTCTTGCAAACAAAGTGCACTTACTCGGGTTCAGCTTCAACCCTGCCTGTCTGAGGCACCCGAACACCTGGTCCAAATTAGCTACTGCCTGGGGGAACGTTTGGGCATGTACCAGGACGTCATCCAGGTACACCAGGCATGACTGCCATGGCATGCCGCCTAGTACATGCTCCATCAATCTTTCAAAGGTGGCGGGGGCGTTACACAAACCAAACAGCATCACAGTAAACTGATACAGTCCTGTATCAGTGGCACCGGCACCTGTGGAAAATGCCGTTTTCTCCTTCCCTGCCCTATCCATCTCCACCTGCCAATACCCACTCTTGAGGTCCAAAGTCGAGAACCAATTTGAGCCCGCAACGGCATCGAGGGTGTCATCAATTCTTGGCAGGGGATACGAGTCCTTGAGTGTCACGTTGTTTAGCTGGCGATAGTCCATGCAGAACCGCGTGGTCCCATCCTTCTTTTTGACCAGCACAACAGGTGACATCCAAGGACTTCCCGAGGGCTCGATCACGCCTGCGTCGAGCATTTTTTCAACCTGCTCGTCAGCTTCCGCCCTCTTGCTCCAAGGGAGCCGTCGGGCGGCCTGACGAATAGGCCGGGCCTCACCGGTGTGGATCTGATGTTTCACCAGGCCCGTACGTCCAATATCCTCGGTGGACAGGGAGAAGAGGTCCAAATGGGACCCAACCAGTTTGTGTAAGGCCTCCCTCTGGGTACCTCCCAACTCTACGCTACTACGATTTACCATCTCGCAAATGGGATCGGGCCAATTCCTACTTCTTATTGAAGGCTCCCCCCGGGGTCGGCTCGGCTGGACGTTCTCGCCCCTCACTGTCGCGACTTCCTCAACTGGGGTGCAGCCAGCTACCCTCGTGCCCCTTACTATAGTGCGTGGTTCTGTACTCATATTTATTACTCGGACGGCCACTACCGGTCCGTCCGATTTTACAAGGGTGCGGCCCACGATTAAACCCGGTATGGACTGCGCTGCCACCGGTTCGACCAGGCCGCAGGACTCCTGCGACGTTGGGCGAGCTGCCCACCGGGCCGGCACTATCGCCTCGGCCCTTGGGGGGATGGTCACGGCCTCGGAAGCCTCCAGCTCCGCTCTCTCGGCCGTGCTCACTCCCCCTAACGGCAGCTCTTCTACTCCCACCTGCAGGATCCCCCGGCACAAGTCGATTTTACAGCCGCTGGCAGTCAACAGGTCCAACCCTATTAAACATGGGTCGCACACCTCCGCCACCCAAACATCTATCTCCCTCCTTACCGACCCTAACTTGAGGGTCACAGAACCACGCCCTATGATCGGGGCCGTTACCCCGGTAGCAAGCTGCAAACTATAATTTTGCAGGCGCTGGATCTTATCCCAGCCACCTGCGCTCGAATCAAGGACCACAGGGCTGATGATCGTGGCGCTAGCTCCTGTGTCCACTACGGCGTCTACCCCCACGCCGGCAATTTTGCATCTAATTGTCAGGCTACCGGTTCCAATTTGGCCACAATAAATGACCTGTCGCGTCAATGAGGGCTCTCCTCCATCCTCTGCTGCCGAACACCGCCCTACGTGCCCGACACCTTCTAGTTTCCCGGGGTCTGGCGGGGGGGTGTCTGGGGTCGGCTAACCCGCTCCCCCCTGGGCGGAGTTGAGGACCTCAACCGCCGGGGATCATCCCGGCGCGTGGCTCGACAGTGCCGCGCCAGGTGACCCAGACGGTTGCAAGTATAGCACCTCACCTGGTAAGGTGCTTGTCTCCGGAATTCCAAATTTCCCCCCCTGTAGGTCCGAATTGGGTTACCCGCTCGTGGTCCACCGCGGGCCACCTCCGGGGCCGCCTGCCATGGTCCAGGTCCCGCCAGGCGCTGGTCCACCAGCCTCCGGACCATGCCCGCCAGGTCAGGACCCATGTCGGGGGCGGGCCCCCTAAGGGGTCCGCCCTCCATCGGGGGTCCCACCTGGCGGACCGCCATTGCGAGACGCTCGCCCCCCCGGGCCAGGGGCCTCGCTGCTTCCCAACGGGCCGCAGCGTCAGCCGCCTGGCTCAGAGTCTGCGGGCGCCACATGGCGAGCTGTTGCCGGAGCTCAATGTCCGGGAGGGCCTGGATAAAATGGTCCAGCGCCAGGCTTTCCCGGGAATCCGCTGCCATGCTAGCATGTGCGATCCCCACTGCGCGGCGAATGTCGTGGGCAAGTTCCCCGATGGCTTCCTGGGGCTTGCGTTTTCGCAGCGCGAGCTGAGCTTTAACAAGCTCGCTCTGCTGTTCAATGCCGAATCGATTAATTAGGGCGTCGCGGAGGGCTGGCAGGGTGAGAGCACCCGCTGGTAATGCCGTCAGCACCTCCGCCGCCGCGCCGCGCAATGCGGCCACCAGGTGTACTCCACCTTCGTCCTCACCCCAACCGTTGCCCTTACACACACAGTCGAACTGCGCCAGGTACGCGCGTAGATCACTCTTGCCGTCATACGGCGCGAGTGGGACCTTGTGGGACCACCTCGTATGCGAGTCGTTGCCCGCCTGCCGGACCCCGTGCGTCGCCCCTTGCGGGGTCAGCGCGGGGCCGAACCGGCCAGGCCCCCACAATACATTACCCCCAAGGGGCTCTCGTGCCTCCCCGGTCCCTCCAACAACTACCCCTGTTGGTGTCGATGCATGGGTCACACCTCCGCAACCCGCTACCCATTCCATACCACCACAACCTTGCTCACCCACACCTCGCACCTCTCGTTCCATACCCTCCGGACCAGCCATACACCTCACTCGTGGCCTCTCACGAACATCCGGGTCTATCTCGACCCCCAAGCTTATTAAATCACCTGGCGCATCATACGCACGACCATATTGGTCACCAGTTACACCGGGTCCTCTTTCTCTTCGCTTCTCCTCCATCACCTGCGAATCCCTCATCCGGTTAATGAGCACATCATCACGATCCGAACACAGACTTTGGACCAATTCTTTTACTTCCTCCTTTATCTCTTTCTTATCCTCTCTCCGTCGCTTCTTAATTTCGCTCACCCCTTCTTCCACTTCTTCTAATTTCTGCTTCACCTCCTTCATCTCTTCGTGCGCCCCTTTAAGTTCTTCCTCTAACTCCACTTTATTTTTTTCTATGTGCTCCCGCACCTCCCGCTCTTTAACCTCCATCACCTCTACCACCTTGTCCATTTTCCTCGTCAGGTCCTCATGTACCGTCTGACACTCTTTTTTAATTACCCCTACGTCCTTTTTCATCTCCCTCTGTGTCGATTTTAAACCCTCTATTACCGCTGTGTTCTTCTTTACCTGGTCCCCCAACTCCTTTTGTCCCACTGTCAGTTGTTCTACTCCCAGCGTCAACTCCTCTATACCCCCTTGCAGTTTTACAGTCCCCTTTCTCACCTCCTTCTCCATGCGCTCCTTACAGTGCCTCACCTCCTCGCGCACTCCTCCGACCTCCTCACTCACCCCTCTTCTGATCTCCTCTCCCATCACTTGCATCTCCTGCCCAGATGCCACCCTCATCTGCTCCATTTCCTCCCTGTGAGCATCCAGTTTGGTTTCTACCCCCATTCTGACCCCCTCTATCTGCTGCCCCATTTGTTTAACTTCCCTTTCCGCTTGGTCCCTCATGTCCCTCAATTTGCCTTCCATCCTGTTCTCTAACCCCTCTAACCCCTTTTGCATCCCTTCCATTTGATTCTCTTGAGCGGCCATTCTGTTTTCTACCCCCATTAACCCCTCCTGTATTTCCCCTAATCTATTGTGTAACCGTTGGCTATTGGCCCCCATGTCCTCCCTCAATTTCTCGCTATTGGACCCCATTACCCCCATTTGGTTTCCCATTACCCCCATTTGGCCCTGCAATCGCTCACTATCAGCCCTCATTTGCTCACTATTCTGGACCATAAGGGCCTTCATTTGTATTAAAAACAGGTTCAAATCCACCGGTGGCGCTACCATGGTCGCGGGCGTGGTCGCTGTGGCTATGTGCGAGGCGCCGTTTTGCGCGCCCGCAACCTCGTGCGCCAGCACGCCATTTTGCGATTCTGCTACCCTCACTGCTTCGCTCTCCTCTTGTCCCTCATGTCCCTCAATTTGGTCCTGGATCGACCCTGCCTCACTCTCCTCTACCGGAACCCAGCTGTCTTGATCCGCCATAGCGTGACTTTCAAAATTCGGGTTTTTTTTTCGTAAAACAAAATCAAATTTCGCCGTTATAATTTCGAGCGCGTGAAACGCGCTCCGGATCGAATTCTACTTCCCAACACCAATTGTTACCCTAATGGTACAATTGGTGTTCCAAAATTTGGGCCTAACAAATTTAGTCCCAGGTCCGAATTCCACTCCTCGACACCAATTGTTACGGACACGACTTTGATGTTATGGTGGGCCGAGCGGAATGGCCGCCGTGTTCGCACAAGTTACCCGATTATACTCGAACCTTGGCCGAGTCGCGCTACGCTAAATCAATTGAGGAAAGGACACAACGGCTGGGTTTAAAATGACACGACACCAGGGGTACAGTTCTCAAGACCTCCGGAGGAGGTTATAATAGTTCGGAACGTTTAGATTACAGGGATGAGAGAGACAGCATAGAAAGATAGGCACTTAATTACGGTCTTATAGTAGCCCCGACAGACGACAGATAAACAGGACAAAACTGACTCACACGGGGATTGATGGCAAGGAAAGGCAGGTAGTCGAGGCTCAAGGTGCACTCTTGGCTCAGGGACAGGATACAGTACGGTCCAGTAGATGCAGGGAGGTCACAGCGCTCGGAGGTCGCGACTGGTTCTTCTTCGTGGCTGAGGCGCATCTGACGTCACGTCCGGTAAGTCGCTGCATATATCCGGCGGGGAGTGACACGCCCTCGGCTCGTTAGCTCCGCCCCAGATGGAATCGGCCCGTTGCTTCTTATTGGGTGCGGGGGTTACCGGGCTCCGCCCTTGATGAGGAGCTGACAGCCAGCCCCTTCGTGGTAACCCCGTGGGCGCACATGGCAATGGCGGCTAACCAAGCCGGTGTGAGGACGCACACTCCCCGCACCGCGGCCGCGCCGCCCCCGCTGTGGTTGTAGTTGTTGTTGTTGTTATTGTTTCATGGGGAAGATGGGAGGAGGTATGGGGAGGTCCTAAACTCACTACTGGTGCCATACAATCACATTCTGGTGCAACGAAGAGTCAGAATTAATGGAAACGAGTCCTTAACTGACATAGACTAACAATAACTAGCAAGAGGTCCGAAAGTTGTCTACGTGAGATGCGGTGGACCTGGGCACGACATTTAATGGGGGAAGAAGGGGAAGGTCGGTTCTACAGAGTGTTGTTTACAGACAATGGGACTAGGGAATGGGGGATTGGGGATAGTTGGGGAGTATTGGGGAAATAGGGGAATATTTACAAGCGGATATGGAGGCCAAATCCTATATCCGCAACAATATACTGTATATATATATATATATATATATATATATATATATATATATATATATATATATACATATATACATATATATATATATATATATATATATATATATATATATATATATATATATATATATATATATATATATATATATATATATATATATTTATATATATATATATATATATATATATATCCTGGTGTTGGCTTAGCGGTTAGGGTGCCGGCTTGGGATCCTGGGTTCGAATCCCGATTGATCGCTAAATTTACGCCAGGGGGGTTGACTCAGCCTGTCATCCTTCCGAGGTCGGCAAATTGAGTACCAGCTTGCTGGGATGAATGATCACGGTGTGTACCCCGATTTAGAATAGGTACACCGTATCCCTGCGCATCGTAAGAGGCGACCAAGGGTTGGCGTCAGGAAGGGCATCCGGCTATAAAAACATTGCCTCAAACAGGGAACCATGATTGTCATGGGGCCCGCAAGGCTAACCTCCGCTCTAGCGGGGAAAATGGCCTTAAAACGATCATTCATTCATTCATTCATATATATATATATAATATATATATAATATATATATATATATAATATATATATATATATATATATATATATATATATATATATATATATATATATATACATACATATACAGTGAAACCTTGACTTACGAGTTTAATTCGTTATGTGACCGAGCTCGTAACTCAATTTGCTCGTTTCTCAAATTAAATTTCCCCATTAAAATGAATTGAAATGCTATTAATCCGTTCCAGCCCCCGAAAAACCACACCAATTTTTTTTGAAATATATATATATAAATATCTCGCGCTTTATATTTCACCTGTATGCAGCATACAAGTTGGCAGGATGGCCTGGACTGGAGGTACGCACACTTGACTCTAAACTGTCCAGCCTGGGTTTGAATCCCGACCCAGCTATAACCTGTCATGTCGGTGTTTCACAGGCAGGGTGATTCATCAATGTGTGTACCGCTAAACTGGGCGCCCCGTTTGCGTCCCATTAGTTGTTGGATGTTAAGGATCTCACCGTGTCTTCCACAAAGAGAAGGCGAGCTATCGCCGACACTCTGAACAAGTTGTGGCCTGGCATGCTCTTCTCCTCTGCCGTTATATACGTCCTCCTCGGCATCTTTTTCCAGAAGAGCCCTGTCTCGTCACAGTTGAAGATTTGCTGGGGGATGTATCCTTCGGCTTCTATCAGTTCGGCAAAAGTTATAATAAAATCTTCAGCTGCCTTCACATCCGAGCTTGCTGCCTCACCATGCCTGACGACGGAGTGAATGCCGGTCCTCTTCTTAAAATTATCAAACCATCCCCGACTGCTTTGAATGACTCTTCCGATGCCTCGTCCGTTGATGTTCCCGCCGCCTGCTGCACCAAATCCCCGTAAATGTCTCGGGCCTTCTCACACATGATGCTCTCGGTCACGGTAAACTGCGAGCTGCTTCTGCGAGCTGCTTCTCCGTCAACCACACAAACAACAACTTCTCCATCTCTTCATGGACAGAGGTCCGGAGCTTTGAAATAATCTTAACGCCCTTGGCTGGCGTTATAGCCTTTATCGACTCCTTCTGCTTCAAAATCGTACATATCGTAGAAGTACTACGATCGTACTGCCTCGCCAAGTCGACAACACGCACACCTCGCTCATGTTTTTCGACGATTGCGTGTTTTATATCCAAGCACATCATCCTCCTCTTCTTCTCAGCACTGCCCTTGGCACTCAATTTCTTAGGACCCATGGTTAAAACTAAGAAATTTTCCAAAATAACAAAAATGCGAAAACAAAGCAGCAGCGATATGCGGCAGAGATGCTTGCACGGCAAGATAACCATGTGACCTGAACGCTCGTTGGGCCACCTAGTGGCGGGTGGCGTAAACTCGTAACTCAGATCTCGGCTCGCATCACAAAGCAATAAACCGCCCGAGCGACGCCTCGTATCTCGGAAAACTCGTAAGTTGGTGCACTCGTAAGTCAAGGTTTCACTGTATATATATATATATATATATATATATATATATATATATATATATATATATATATATATATATAAAGAAATATATATATATAAGTTCAAAACACACCTGGTCACAAGTGTGCCGCACTGACAGGGTCCTCAGTCGAGGTCCTCAGCATCATCCCGTTTCGGCCCTTCAACCTCGACACGGTCAGCTAAGGTGGGCCAGACGGGGCACATACACATCCACATGCAGCAACTGCACCTGGATGCGTACATACCCCCACCCCCTGCCAGTGGGGGGGTGTATATATATACACCACCGGTCAAAAGTTTTGAACACCTCAATTTTTCCAGTTTTTATTGAAATTTAAGCAATTCAAGTCCAGTGAATAACCTGAAATGGTACAAAGGTAAGCAGTAAACTGCTCGAGGTTTAAAAAAAAGTTTAGGTTAGCAAAAACGGGAAAATAATGTAAATTGCACAGTTATATTGTAAAAAAAAAAAAAAATGCCTTCTTCAGGGAACAAGTAATGGTTAACAACTTACAGCTGTTCTGCAGCAATGTAAGTAAATTAAGCCATGAAAGTTGATGCAATCAATTCCTACAGGTGTCCCAACCTCTGATGATTACTTGATTACAAATCCCCTGTCTGTATAAAAGTAGTATTGGAACAGACTGTTATTACACCCTCTGAAGCATTATTTGGACAATATTGCACTGCAGGAAGTAGTATGTTGGAAACTGGAAGAATCTCTGACAGGAAGTGGTCTGGCAGACCCAAAGCCACAACAGAATCAGAAGACAAGTTTCTGAGAGTCAACAGCTTGCGTGATAGGCGGCTCACAGGACAACAGCTTCAAGCACAGCTTAACACTGGTCGAAGTAAGCAAGTGTCAGTTTCAACTGTGAAGAGAAGACTTCGAGCTGCAGGTTTGACAGGTCGAGTGGCAGTAAGAAAGCCATTGCTGAGATGGCAAAATAAGAAAAAGAGGCTTGCCTGGGCCATGAAGCCATTGGAGTACTAAAGACTGGAAGAAGGTCTTATGGACCGATGAATCAAAATTTGAAATCTTTGGTTCATCACGCAGGGTTTTTGTACGCCGTTGAGAGCGTTAGCCTGGTGTTGGCTTAGCGGTTAGGGTGCCGGCTTGGGATCCTAGGATCCTGGGTTTGAATCCCGGTCGATCGCTGAATTAACGCCAGGGGGGTTGACTCAGCCTGTCATCCTTCCGAGGTCGGCAAATTGAGTACCAGCTTGCTGGGATGAATGATCAAGTTGTGTACCCCGATTTAGAATAGGTACACGGTAGCCCTGCGCATCGTAAGAGCGTGACCAAAGGTTGGCGTCAGGAAGGGCATCCGGCCATAAAAACATTTCCTCAAAAAGGGAACCATGATTGTCATGGGGCCCGCAAGGCTAACCCCCGCTCTAGCGGGGAAAAATGGCCTTAAAACGATCATTCATTTTCGTTGAGAAGGCGAAAGGATGGTTCCTCAGTGTGTGACACCAACTGTCAAACATGGAGGAGGAAGCGTGATGGTCTGGGACTCTTTTGCTGGATCCAGAGTCGTCGACTTGCACAGAGTGACTGGAATCCTGAACCAAAAGGGCTACCACAGCATTTTGCAGCGCCATGCAATACCCTCTGGTATACGCCTAGTTGGTCAGGGGTTCATCCTAGAGCAAGATAATGACCCTATACACACCTCCAGGCTATGTCAAAACTACCTTCGAGGAAAAGAACAAGACAGGAGGCTTCAAATCATGGAATGGCCAGCACAGTCTCCAGACTTAAACCCCATCAAGCTGGTTTGGGTTGAACTGGACAGAAGGGTGAAAGCAAAGCAACCTACAAGTGCAACACATTTGTGGGAACTTCTGCAACAGTGTTGGGAAGAACTTCCCGAACAATATTTGATTTCCATTGTAGAAAGAATGCCACGCGTGTGTTCGGCGGTTATATCTGCAAAAGTTGGCTACTTTTCTGAGTCAAAAACTGAAATTTAATTTTGTTAAACAAAATGATTCGATGATTTTTTTTTTATCTCCAATTGTTTATTTGTTCTATGCTTAATTTCAGAAGACATTGAGACATTAAACTGCGTAAATTTCAATAAAACTTGAAAAATTGAGGTGTTCTAAAACTTTTGACCGGTAGTGTATATACAGTGCATTCAGAAAGTATTCAGACCCCTTCACTTTTTTCACATTTTGTTATGTTGCAGCCTTATGCTGAAATCGTTTCATTTGATTTTTTTCCCTCATCAATCTACACTCAATACCCCATAATGACAAAGAGAAAACAGGATTTTAGAAAGTTTTGCAAATTTATTAAAAAGAAAAAACGGAAATATCACATATATATATATATATATATATATATATATATATATATATATATATATATATATATATATATAATTATATATATATATATATATATATATATATATATATATATATATACGTGTATATATATATATATATATATATATACGTGTATATATATATATATATATATATATATATGTTTTTATGAGCATTTAATATATATCTTAGTCGGACCTCGGACCTTGTGTCCGAGGTGTGTGGACCATGTCTTCTGGGTGGGTCTCCTTGTGGAGCATGGCTGTCGACTGGATCTTGGTGTGGTCAAGTGTGGGTGGGCACTGTGGGGCTGCAGTTGTGTGGACTGGGGGACGAGGGCGGCGTAGGTGACGTGCGGGGAAAGCCACGCACTGCGACCGTCTCCCCCAGGGCCGAGGTTGTGCATGCGGTAGTGTGTGTTGGCAGCAGGTGCTCACCACATTGGCCAGCTGGGGCTGGTGCAGCCGTGTTCCTCGCAGGGGGGCCGAAGGATGAATGGTGGGTCGCACCCTTATGGACACTCATGGGCCATGTTGGCGTTTTGACTGCTCACCTTGTCCCGATGACCCTTGCACGGTAGAGGTGCGGAGCTGTCGTAGCCACATGTCGTTGTGTAGTGATAATCACCGTTGGATGCGGACCCACATAGCTGCCAGTATAGGGGAGAGAAAAGTGAAATTTGGAAGAATTTGGTAGGCCAATGGGATAAATTTGTGGATTTTGAGGGTGGATGGCACTTTAGGTCTGAGCAACCTGCAATTACCTGCACTTGAGGTGAGTGTTCTGAGGTGTACTGTCCCAGGTTTCAGGACTTGCTATGGAAATTTGGGGACATGTAATTTGGAGTTGGGCGGTGGGTGAGAGTGACACACAGTGTCCACACAGTGTCTTGTGGGTGGCGTTTGTGTTAGTGTTGTGGTTATGTGTTTTCATATGGTTGTGGAGAATGGAAACTGAGAATAGAACCACCGTTTAGAGGCCATTTTTCCCCGCAAAGCGGGGTTTGGCCTTTTTCGGGGACCATGGTTGTTGTTGTTTTTTGGTCCCCTTTTTGAAGCAATGTTTTACGGCCGGATGCCCTTCCTGCCGCCAACCCTGTTTGTCGCCTTTTTACGACACACAGGGAATTACCAGTGAACTGGTACTCAATTAGCCGACCTCGGAAGGATGACAGGCTGAGTCAACCCCCCTGGCGTTAATTCAGCGATCGACCGGGATTCGAACCCAGGATCCTTGGATCCTAAGCTGGCACCCTAACCGCTAAGCCAACACCAGGCTTCTGAATGGAAACTGAGAATGAGTGGTGAAATGTGCTTTTGGAAATGTGTAATGATTCAACTGTGAATGGGGATTTCACATAAGGCAGGCCATGGCAACTCTTGTAACATCTTTTTGGTACCATCATCTATGGAAATGTGTGAGAATTGAATGGCAGCGGGAGAGGAAATGTGTTTTGGGATCTTGTGGGTGGGGAAGGTGTGTGTGCCCGCAGGTACAGAACAAGCTCTGAGGAGCGATGCCTGCGGCCCCCCTCTGCGGCAATTACCCCTGGCAGCCGGTGGTATCTGGGAATTTGAGCTCGTCGGTGGAGGGTCTGGTTGGGTGCCGTGGGGTAAAGGAGACCCCCGGTGACCCATGGAGCTGCGCGGAAGCAGGAGGCAACGGAGCCTGGTGTGTGGAGACCCTCACCGGCGGGGAACAGCGGAAAGGGCTGTTGGGCTGTCACGGGGCCAAGAGGTAAAAGGGGGTTGGGGGGGTGGCAATGAACTTGTGAGTCGGTTGACTTGTTTTTGGGACTGCGGGCACCACAGCCTGAAGCGCCCCCACCATCTTACTTGTGTGGTACCTCCCCACTGCCTAGTTGAGAAATGCACACATGAATATGACATCAATGCCATGGTCCTGCAGGGGGGTGAAATACGTGCTTGGTTGTGATTTAGTATGTGATGACTTTTGGAATGAGTATGCGTGGTTAAAGGGGTTGTGTTGTATGAATGAGAGCGAAATCCACCGAGCCATGTCACTCACCTGTAACACCGGGACAGTGCCCGTGGAAATTTAGGGGTGCATTGGGATGGCCCTGCAGGTAAGGTTGTATCTTGTGGCATCCACTGGGGGACGCGGTCTGTGGACTGGGTTTGTACAAATGTTATTGGAAGTTCTGAATTTTTTTAGGTTTGTTAAGTTTTGTGGTTAAGTTAATTTTGGTGTGTTGTTTGTCTCCTCCCTCCGCAGGAACAACGAATAAGATCATTGTAAATATTTGATTGCACGATTGTTAAGGGGATTTGCATGTTAAGGAGAATAGGTAGGAAGTCCGACTCACTTCCCACAGCCCTCCTGATTTATTTCATAGGCGAAGTAAGTGTGATACAGTAAGTGTTAAGACTAGAATGGTAGCGCCTGCAGTGAACCTAGCAGGAGCTATGGTTCCTGGGCGGGGGGGGGGGGGGGGGGGGGAGGGGGGGGGTGTTATGTCGGTGGGGTAGAGGAATATCTAGAGCCAGGTAGATCTGTATAGGTAGGTATTCGACTGTCGCGATAGGGAATCTACCTGTAATAAGTTCTATGTCAGTCCGGTTTGTCGGGATAAGCCGTATTGATGTCCCCGCTACGAGAGAGCAGGGCGTGCTAAATAGTGCAGGGATTATGGGTAAAGATTCCTTTGTTCGTCGTCCCCTCTGTCGTCAAACCTTTGTCCCTTATGGCAATGCACACCTGTAAACACTTAGATAGGCCCTATAGCACACACAGTAAATAAATCCCCTTCCCTTACAACGACTTTCGAAGAAGCCAGATCGGGGCACCGCCGGGTGGCCACCGTCAGCTCCACCACCAGCTAGGCCTAGCAACATCGCGTGACCACGCCACAGAGAACGTGTGATTGGAGGGAAGGTGCTGGAAGGTTCAGTGGAAGGCCCTGGTTGGTGGCGCACCAAGGCTGACGTCACCGCGCAGGTTATAAAAGGGCGCTGCAGGACATTTTCAGCAGCTCTAGCTCTAGCTCTAGCTCTAGCCCTTGCGCTCTCTGGCTGTTTTGACGCTGCACGATATCTCTCTGTGCTTGAAGCTCTTGCGCTTCTTCTTGGTCTTGAGAGATCCTGGTGGTCGTTGGTTCACCATCTGCATGGTGCAGGATCGAGGCTTGGTGCTGTGAACGGGTGGGACCTCGTGTGCGAACGGAGAGGGCGTTGGCTCGGGCCTCGCAAAGCGTACGAGGCGGACGGAGGGTTCCTCCATGCCGGAGTTTGGAGCCGCGTGGGGACAAGACGACGGATAGTTAAGACGCACCACATTCACCAGCCCACGACGAACGTGTTCTTTCATTAATTAATTTGCCCCTGTCTCGTTTCTGAAGTGAGGTGTGTGGGATCCCAACATAGGATTTAGTTTATTTGATTGCCGTCGCGTTTCATTGTATCGGGTCCGTGAATAAATCTCTATTTTTATACATTCTAATTCGTTGTTCGAGTTCATTAATTTCCCTGCAGGATCAAAGCTGCCGTCGGTTCGCTGAAGGTAAGCGCTTTTGCCGCAGCTTCCACCTCTCTTCTTCTTCCCGCTCTACATAAGTAAAATCCGTGTTTGATCATCGCCTCCAGTAAAGCCGTTTTGGTCCATCAAAAATTTGGTTTTGGGTTTGGTCCCTGGTGTTAACCGGAGGGATTCGCATGACAATATATATAATTATATATAATCTATATTTATATATACAGGGTCCGGCTGGGAGGTGTGACGATTTTCAGAAAACTCGTACAGTTATTTTTAGTCGAATTTCAATTTTTATTATTTTTAAAGACTACATATATAATGCCATTTAATACACTGTAACAAATACATTTTAAAAATGTAATTCATGTTTGAATTGGGTGTAACAATGCAAGTGGGGGGTCTAGCGCATGCGTGATGGCTGTTGGTTACTCGTTGTGAGGTGCCATTTCAGTAGCCATGGAGCTGTGGACGATTGAACATCGCGTCTTTGTTGTTGAGACGTTTATTCAAACGGGTAGTTCGGTGGTGCTTACACAGCGCAGATTTCGTATTCACTTCAATGTTGGTCGACGTGGCGCCGTTCCGTCTCGAAACACAATATTGAAGTGGGTAAAAAACTTCAGGACAACTGGATCTGTGAGGCCGGGAGCAGCTCGGGGAGGTGATCGAACCGTTAGGACCCCAGAAAACATCGAAAGGGTTCGACAAGCTGTGGAGGCCAGCCCTCATCGGTCAGCGGTACGGCATGCTCACGCTCTATTTTTTCAAGGAAGGTGGATGCACTGTGACAGTCAACTCACAACGTTATGTTACGATGTTGCGCGAGTTCTTACTGCCTGAATTGAGACGGCGTCGCATTGACCTCCCTACAGTTTGGTTTCAGCAAGATGGGGCTACTTGCCATACGTCAAGAGAATCAATGGCCTTATTAAGAGAACATTTTCCAGGGCACCTCATTTCAATCCGTGGGGATGTGGAGTGGCCCCCTCGATCGCCCGATCTTTCACCCTGTGACTATTTTTTATGGGGTTACCTGAAAGCTACGGTTTACATTGAAAAACCACGCACTCTTGAGACCCTTTCAGATGCCATCACCAGAAAATTCGAGCTATTCCACTTGCCATGGTTGAAAGGTCTATGGACAACTTTTCCGCGCGTCTGCAAGAATGCTTGGACAAGAACGGCCGCCATTTAGATGATGTCATTTTTCAAACATGAATTACATTATTTTAATGTCTTTGTTACAGTGTATTACATGGCATTATATATGTAGTCTTTAAAAAAAAAAAAATTGAAATTCGACTAAAAATAACTGTGTACGAGTTTTCTGAAAATCGTCACACCTCCCTGATGGACCCCCTGTATATATATATATATATTTTTTTTTTTTTTTAAACATAGACGACCAATGTTAGTTATTCATAAACCTTGCTTTTTATTTTTCCAGATTCTCGTGAGTTGTATCCTGAGAACATACGGTATGTGACTTCTTTTGTTTACGAATCAATTGTTAGCAGCTTCCATTGCCTTTGTCTTTTGTCTAGGAACCATATATTTGATGGATTAATTTCTGCAAGTCTTGCATCCAACCCACTCTATGTGGCATAGTATGTAGTATATCCGTACAAGATTAATCCCTCATGGCTTACCACAACCTGTTTTATCTTGTCTGCTTAACCTCTGTCCTATTCCTGTGCCTCTTAGTTTCAAGAATAGAAAGTTCAATGGATTGAGTGACATCATTTCTGATATGGTCGAAGATGAATCAAAGGATGTGTCGGGACTGGACCTTGTGCACTCATCACACCACACATCTTCAAGGTGAGGATGAAGTACAATGTTGGTTTCTATAAAGACTACATTTGATAATCTGTGATTCGTATGGTGCAGTAAAGTATAATTGTCAGTGTGTGTCACATTCTTGCAGAATTTATTGTTCCCATCTTCTGTCTCAAGGCATTTGGTCCGTCGCCCCAATCTGTTTTACCAGCACGTTAGAGGTGTGGGATACAAACAGAGCTGAAGAACTCGCTGGAAAGCACAGAAAGCATTTTGAATATATACTGAAACGCAAAAGAAACTTACCACCTTTGAAACCTTTAAATATCAACAATAACACTGCGTGTAGTAAATGTGTGAACTTATTTGTGGACAATAGTGTGCTCACTGTCAGACAAAACGGTCATGGATGGTCACTTGAACCTTCAATGGTCACTTCATAGCACAGCTGTTGAACAGCCGTTTTGACTGTCAGTGATTAGCCAAGGGGTACGGGATGATTTTAATGAGCTGCACGTGATGTCTTGATATTGGCTTTAAAAAGGCCAGTGCAAAATGGGCATTTTGACCAAAAAATTTGACCATTTTGACCAACTTCAAAAAGACCGAAAACGCAAAAGAAACTTATCACTTGTTTGAAATGTAATAAAATTGTAACAGTTCAAAATAAAACAAACCAACAATTGCTAATTGAAACATTGGCATTTTATTGATGACGTCAAGTTTTTGACCAAGATACACCATCTCATCAGTTTGTTCTACAGTACAGAACAGCACAGGGTGCAATGTCAGTCCCCTTTCAATAGCGTGTGTGGCCACCATTGTTTTGGATACAGGCAGTGCATCGTCGGCATATACTGCCTACCAGTCTTTGGATGGATTGCTGCTGGATTCTGTCCCACTCAGTCCTCAATGTCTGAAGCAGCTCTGCCCATGTCCTGGCCCTGCCAACTACGCGTCTCCCAAGCTCATCCCACAGGTGCTCTATGGGATTCAGGTCAGGGGAGAACGCAGGCCACTGCATGGTGTTGATGTTCTCGCCTTGGAGAAATGCAGTGGTAAAGCGAGCAGCATGGGGACGAGCATTGTCATGCTGAAAGGTTCTCAGTTCTGGGTGGTCTAGCAGGAATGGCAGCAGATGAGGTCGCAGGATGTTATCCACATACCGCTGGGTGTTAAGATTCCCATCCACAACCACCAGTGGCGTCCTGTACCGGCCTGATATGGCGGCCCACACCATCACACTTGGGCCACCCCACCTGTTGGCTTGACGCACGCAACAATCGGCATATCGCTCGCCAGTTCTTCTCCAGACACGCTCACGCCCATCAGGCTGTCCACACAGAACCTTGACTCATCGCTGAAAGCGACCTCGTTCCACTGCGCCAAGGTCCACCGCTGATGCTGCTGGCACCATCTCTGTCGGTTGCGGCGATGGGCAGCCATCATCACGGGGCCTCTGTATGGTCTTCTGGCAGTCAGACCATAGTCATGCAGTCGTCTTCGTGCAGTATCATTGGAGATCCGTGGTTTGCATGCCCCGGAGTTTCTGCCGCAGTGCGGGATGCTGGACGGAATCGATCCCGCAGGTGACTTCGGACCATCTGCCTGTCCTGCCTTGCAGTGGTGACTCTTGGCCTCCCTGATCGAGGTCTGTCATCTGCAGAGTTGTGGAAGGTGTCTCTGTCCACCAGGGCCGATATCGTCTGGTGTGAACAGCCAAGGCGACGTGCCACCTCACGGTAGCTCAGTCCGCCTTGCAGCATGCCCAGGGCACGCTGCCGTTTATCCCTTGACAATCGTGGCATGTTGATTGAAATGCCCATTTTGCACTGGCCTTTTTAAAGTCAATATCAAGACATCACGTGCAGCTCATTAAAATCATCCCGTACCCCTTGGCTAATCACTGACAGTCAAAACGGCTGTTCAACAGCTGTGCTATGAAGTGACCATTGAAGGTTCAAGTGACCATCCGTGACCGTTTTGTCTGACAGTGAGGACACTATTGTCCACAAATAATTTCACACATTTACTACACGCAGTGTTATTGTTGATATTTAAAGGTTTCAAAGGTGGTAAGTTTCTTTTGCGTTTTCGGTCTTTTTGAAGTTGGTCAAAATGGTCAAATTTTTCGGTCAAAATGCCCATTTTGCACTGGCCTTTTTAAAGCCAATATCAAGACATCACGTGCAGCTCATTAAAATCATCCCGTACCCCTTGGCTAATCACTGACAGTCAAAACGGCTGTTCAACAGCTGTGCTATGAAGTGACCATTGAAGGTTCAAGTGACCATCCGTGACCGTTTTGTCTGACAGTGAGGACACTATTGTCCACAAATAAGTTCACACATGTACTACACGCAGTGTTATTGTTGATATTTAAAGGTTTCAAAGGTGGTAAGTTTCTTTTGCGTTTCAGTATATATTCGTCCACAAACACAAATCAGTCCACAACGTTTTCAGATACCATGCTATATATAATTTTTGGTCCTATATATCAATTGTTTAATTGTCAATTGTGAAGAATCACTTTAAAAATTCAAGTACAGACTTGGCATTTAATATGGAATAATTTTTTTTTCTTGACTTGGGTTTACTTTCTGAACTCGGTATGTCAATCTGGTGAGTTTCTTTTACGCTTCAGTGATTTCATTGTTAAAAGAACCATGTCACTGATTGTCTGTCGCAGCAAGAAGTCAATAACAGGATTATATCACAGGTGGCGTGACAAAATGTACGGACAGGTACATTTGATGATTGGCTTCACAATCGGGTATATAAGGGTTGTTGCGTTCTGTATTAGTGGAAAACAACAGCTGCACGTCTACAAAAGTTATTGCCGCTTCCCCTGGAGATGGTCCGTCAACTCGACAATGCTGTTTGTCATGGAGTGGTGGCTTTACGAAATTCCGGCATGAAACAGCGTGCTATTGCTCGGCAGTATGGCATCACTCAAGGGCAGGTGTCAAAGATCCTGAAACGAAATGCTCAGAGGGGTGTCCCTACTCCAATACCGAGGTCAGGACGTCCCCGCAGAACCACAAGGAGGGATGATCGCCAGCTGCACCGATTAGTCCACAATGGCCATACCAAGTCAGCTAATCGGCTTAGGGCTGAGTGGCACCAACTGACAAATGTGCCTGTATCCAGAAGGCTAGTCAACCAACGACTGGTTCAAGCAGGCTATCGTGCCAGGCGTCCCCTGAGAAAGCCACGTCTGACCAGACAACACCGCCAGCGCCGATTGCAGTGGGCCAGAGAGCACCGTCAATGGCAGCCAGGACACTGGAATCACGTGATCTTCAGTGATGAGTCTAGATTTCTGGTCTATCGTCAATATGGCCGTGTCCAAGTGCGCAGAAAAAGTGCATGAAGCCGACAACGAAGATTGTATAGTGCCAAGAGTCCAAGCTGGAGGTGGTGGGGTGACCATTTGGGCTGCTTTTCATGCAGGGGGCAAAACTGACCTGGTTGTTCTGAATGGAAACCTGAACCAGTTCAAGCACAGGGCCATTCTGGAAGAAACATTGCTTCCATTTGTTCGTGCAGCCTTTTGAGGAAACTTTGTCTTCCAAGATGACAATGCACGGCCTCATCGTGCTCGCATGATCCAACACTTTCTTGCTGACCGTAGTGTAGAGCATATGGAGTGGCCTGCCATGTCCCTGGATATGAATCCGATAGAGAACTTGTGGGCAGAATGAACGCGTCAAATCGACAACTTGGACCAGCAGCCTGCCTCTGTGCATGAATTGCAGCAGGCTATTGTCACTGCATGGCAAGCGATTCCTATCCAAACCTTGGCAAATCTCGTGAACAGCATGCCTCAACGTGTACGTGCTCTCCTGAATGCTCGTGGGGGTTACACGAAGTACTGAACTGTAATTTTACTGTCCGTAATCCCAGTCGTAATTTAACTTTTGTTTTTGTTTAAAAACATTTTTGGCTAATGTGCAAAATAAAGAGATACTTCTGGAAAACGCACAGAAGTTTAACACAGTACTGTCCGTGAATTGAGTTCGATATCAGTTTACATCACTTTCAAGGATCAATTTATTTTCTTCGAAATGTCAAATGTGGTTTTTGTTTCTTTTAAAGGTCACATTAACAAAATCTAGAATAATTTCAACATAATTCCAATGAACTTTTGGTTCTAAGTCATCTTGAAAAGTAAGTTCACCCCCACAAAAAAAATATTCCATATTAAATGCCAAGTCTGTATCTGGATCTGGATCTTCACCAAAATCGAATAAATTCGCCATTGTCACACACCAAACCTGTCAACAACGTTTTGTCCGAATCCGTCAACAACATTTTGAGATATCTTGCTCACAAACAAACAAGCAAACAGACAAACAAACAGGGTGAAAACATAACTCGCAATTCCTCGATCATTTGCCTTTCGCTCGGACATACAGGGTCCGTCAGGGAGGTGTGACGATTTTCAGAAAACTCGTACACAGTTATTTTTAGTCGAATTTCAATTTTTTTTTTTTTTTAAGACTACATATATAATGCCATGTAATACACTGTAACAAAGACATTTTTAAAATGTAATTCATGTTTGAAAAATGACATCTAAATGGCGGCCGTTCTTGTCCAAGCATTCTTGCAGACGCGCGGAAAAGTTCCAGCATTTCTCAGCACAGCAGCATCCCTCAGCAGTTCCAGCATTCTTTCTGCGAATGTAAACCGCCGTACGAAATCATTCTGCTGCAGTTCCTGAACCACCATGATGTTGTACGCGTGATAATGAAGGTCCAAGTGCAAAATTCGACGAACTAATCTGTCTGACATCCGTAGAGCGCAAGCGTGCCGTACCGCTGACCGACGAGGGCTGGCCTCCACAGCTTGTCGAACCCTTTCGATGTTTTCCGGGGTCCTAACGGTTCGATCACCTCCCCGAGCTGCTCCCGGCCTCACAGATCCAGTTGTCCTGAAGTTTTTTACCCACTTCAATATTGTGTTTCGAGACGGAACGGCGCCACGTCGACCAACATTGAAGTGAGTACGAAATCTGCGCTGTGTAAGCACCACCGAACTACCCGTTTGAATAAACGTCTCAACAACAAAGACGCGATGTTCAATCGTCCACAGCTCCATGGCTACTGAAATGGCGCCTAACAACGAGTAACCAACAGCCATCACGCATGCGCTAGACCCCCCACTTGCATTGTTATACCCAATTCAAACATGAATTACATTTTTAAAATGTCTTTGTTACAGTGTATTACATGGCATTATATATGTCGTCTTTAAAAAAAATTAAAATTGAAATTCGACTAAAAATAACTGTACGAGTTTTCTGAAAATCGTCACACCTCCCTGACGGACCCTGTATAAACTCTGACTCGTGATGCAAACACATATATTACTTTTCTGCTGTGTTTTTCCTTCTGGCGTTTTCATGGAATTAAGTGGAACCACAAGGAAGTATGCACAAGGAAATGTAGAATACAGGAAAAACCCAATTCAGCCAAATCAAACCATGCCACAACGTATTCCAACATTTAAACATGCATCGTAATTCATAACATATGATTGCTGTCCAGCACAATCGAGGAGTCAACTGGCGATGTGCAGATCAAGCAGATAAACATTTTGTGGATTGTTTTTTCCTCTTCTGGAAGGTGGTCGAGGTAGTGAGGTCTTGCTCACCTCACAAGGTGCACATACACTCATGTAAAGAGGAGTAAGAAGGGGTGGAAGAAGGGGTGAGGGGGATAAACTTAGAAAAAAGCACCACATGCACTGCACTGCACAAATCTTGTCTACCTCCTCTTAGCCAAGTATATATATATATGCCTATATGCCTAGATCATATATATATATATATATATATATATATATATATATATATATATATATATATATATATATATATATATATATATATATATATATATATATATATATATATATATATATATACATACATATATACATATATATATAAATACATATATATATATATATATACGTTATACATATATACGTTACGGTCCGCGGATAAGGATGTTGTTTGCTGAGTGGATGGCACGGCGGCCGAACAGTTTTCCCCGACTAGACCCGATTCCCGAACGTTGGCCGGATCGCGCCACAGATATTCAATTTGGAAACCTCTAAAGCGACCGAATGTAAAGAGGAAGAAGAAGACGTACAGAAGAGTAACGGGATTTATTATTTACACACACAAGCAAAAGGAGCAGTCAAGGTTATATACAGGGAACATGGAAAAAGCAGGTGACAGTGAAAATACTAGCTTATCTAAACTGGCTTAATTAATACCCCAAGACAGAACAACGAAGACGACTCACACGGGGAATGATGATAGGAATGGCGGAGGTGGATGGCTTGGAGGGGGGAGGCCGGTCCACGGATACCGCAGCACGATCGGCGCGTTTGGCAGCCGCCGTTCCTTTTCGGTCCTGCTCAAAACATCCGTCCAGGCCCCAAGCTGCTGTGGCTGCAGTTTCGGTGGCTCAAGCTGCTGTTGATGCAGCCGCGGTGGCTCAAGCTGCTCTCTTCAGGGATCCCTTACTCAACTCTCTTCTCGGTGATCTCTTCGCCGCAACTCTTGTCATGGACCTCTCTCACGGCGTCCGCGCGCGCTCTTTCATATCGCCGCGGGCAAATCAAGCCGCCGGCCTCCCGGACACGCCCATCGGTGAGCTCCTTCGGCCCTGATTGGTGGGCACAGCCCTCTGGCTCCGCCCTTGATGACAAGGTCCAGACCCGCCCTTCTTTCCCAACCTTGCCTCGTGGCCAATGGTGGTTGAAGAAAACCGCCCAAAATGCAGTTGGCCATTGAAATGAAATGAAAGGGGATCTACTCTTATTTCACTTGGTGCAATGGAGTGTTTAAATTAATGGGAGACACAGCCTTACCCTAACACACATAATAAGGATATAAGCTACTGAACAAGGGTATTAGAGTGTCCTTCAATGTATGCTTTATGGAATTAACTACCGGAACGCCCTTTGACCTTTATACAACAGACTGGAGGCAGGAAGGCGATATTTTACAACAATTTACTATACAATAAAAACACAATAAAAAAACACAATCCTCATATCCACAACACTGCACCCTCCTCCTCTTAGGCACGTCCCGGGCCTATGAACTTTAACTTAGTGTGACACGTAGGTGTAATTCCCTCTACATTTAACCTGACCCTGAGTGTGACAGTTTTAAAACATAAATAAATATGTCCCGCTGCTCCATTGCACCCTGCCTAACAGACTCACGCCCACAGCTAACTGAATTGCGGAATGGTCTTCAAACTATACACTGACGGTGGGGAGCATTATTTACAATGACGTTACTTTATTTACAAAACGTAACCCAGGACCTGTGATTGTTCTTTCTGGGGGGGAGACAGTCTGCTCTGCATCAATGCACCATGAAAGCATCCAAAAATGCACCAAAGCACCCTCAAGCACCAATCGGTGCACAGTCATCTCTGTTCATCAATAAAAATAAAAACAACAACCCCTAACCCTGCAGGTGGTCTCTTGCTCTTCGGCTCCCTCTGCTGGCTATTACTGTCTTCCTGGTGTTGTCGTCTTCCTTTGCTGGCGGCCTATTTGCAATAAAAAATGCACCCAATGTGTCCATGTCTATTTATTTTATTTATGGCCCACAGGGCCGACTAGTGTGGTTCACCTGTGGGGCATCGGTGCCCTGTGGCCAAGGTCCGCCAGAAGGATTTCGGGCCTTCATGGCCGGTTCCAGCAGAGGGGCCATGCCCCAACCCATGGGGTCCATCAGTGGTGCTCGGCCACAGACATGTGGTCCATAATGTGGTGCATCGATGCAGACAGCTGGTTCTGGGAGTTTCGGGCGCACAATGGCGGACTCACGCACGCTCCCCCCGGCGCCCAGTGGCGCACAGGTCCTCATGTGGGAGACAAAGGGGGGGAGAGACAGATGAGCGAGGGGTAAGGTCACAAGGGTACTCGTCAATAAGGCAATGCAAGGTGAAGTGCGTACGGAGAGCGAAGTGAGAAAGCTCGTCCCTACCGTACGTCACCCCCCCCCCCCCCCCCCCCCCGTCACCTACACTACCCTTGCCCTTACCCCATATTTACAAAATCTACACATTTACCAATTTGTTGCTAATGTCACGTCTTCCCCATATTTCCCCTATACCAAATTCGTTCCCACAATCCCTCTATCCAAAATTTGCCATCACCCAATTCGTCATCAATCCTCATAAGGAGGAAGAGATGGAACATCAAGCACAATGTCACACCCACGTCATGATGCGTCTCACATTCCAAACATTTGCATCAAAATAATAAAAACATGGCATGGTGTGGAGTTACGTCACCTCTGGTGAGTGGATGTAGATGGTGCGAGGAGATCTTAATCCTAACTACCTTCTAATTGACTTTAACACACTTTACACTACCCGGGGTCTTTCCCTGCCAATCCATTGGCCAACTTACACTATGGGTTCTAAAAACCAATTCCCATTGACCAAACTGTGGTGCTTCTCAATTTGGGGTCTCACTCCCCCGATTCAACTCCCTGTGCCCTTGCACAATTTCAGGGCTGGGTCGTGTAGCTCTCCCAGCAGGTCTACCCACCTGCACACCTCCACCCTGCAGTTGCCACCCGAGCTTACCTAGCTCCTCACCCTAACCTATCTAACTGGGGAAGGCCCCTCCTGGCTCTGTCACCCCACTCGGTGCCCTCTGGCACTGGGCTACCCGGGTCCGTCCTCCGGATCCTCGGGCCCCATCCACAACAACTCTACTGGCTCCCAGAGCCTACCTGCGGCCTCACCTGGCCGACATCCTCACAGTGGTGGAGTGCCCAAACCAACTACACACACTAACAGGCTACACGCCCAGCCATTTCCACAACACTAATGCACCCATCCAAACACCATTCTTTCACCCGCACCACAGATGCCTATATCCAACCACAATTTACCTATACCCTCTACCTAACACTTACACTACCCTCCCCGGGTATTCGTGATGGGGGTCCATCCTTCCCCCATTCACACCTTCGCACCATCCACTCCACTCCATAGTTTCCACCATACTCACTCCACGACCATCCATTCCAATACTCCATATATTCCACACTTCATGTATTTCACACAACCATTCTCCATACACCTGTTGTTGCACACCTGTGCAATCTTACCTGGTGCCACCTGCACCCTCCTTCCTTCCTGGACCATTTGGTCAGCACAATACTCATCACTATCACTCACTCAAACACTGCTCCATACACCTGTTCAGTTGCACACCTGTGCAATCACACCTGTTCACCATACACACGGCATCATCTAATCTACCTGGTGCCCTGCTAACTTAGTGCTCCCCGTCTTCCCTTTAAACTAAGCACATACCACGTCATTATCATCCACACTAATCTACCTGCGTCCCCACTACAGGTATCATTGTCACTAACTAATCTTAACGTTACCTATTGTCATCTTCTCTAGATCCCTATCATTATATCCTAACCCTCCCGGGCTAGCTTTAACTGCCATAAACCCCATAACCTAGTGCTCCTTTGCCCCCGCTTGTGAGAGATGGCAGAGTTGCCATCCCATCACATCGGGCATCTCCCACTACCAATTTTGCACACCAAATTTCAACAAATCCGCCGTTCCTTTTCGGTCCTGCTCAAAACGTCCGTCCAGGCCCCAAGCTGCTGTGGCTGCAGTTTCGGTGGCTCAAGCTGCTGTTGATGCAGCTGCGGTGGCTCAAGCTGCTCTCTTCAGGGATCCCTTACTCAACTCTCTTCTCGGTGATCTCTTCGCCGCAACTCTTGTCATGGACCTCTCTCACGGCGTCCACGCGCGCTCTTTCATATCGCCGCGGGCAAATCAAGCCGCCGGCCTCCCGGACACGCCCATCGGTGAGCTCCTTCGGCCCTGATTGGTGGGCAAAGCCCTGTGGCTCCGCCCTTGATGACGAGGTCCAGACCCGCCCTTCTTCCTCAACCTTGCCTCGTGGCCAATGGTGGTTGAAGAAAACCGCCCAAAATGCAGTTGGCCATTGAAATGAAATGAAAGGGGATCTACTCTTATTTCACTTGGTGCAATGGAGTATTTAAATTAATGGGAGACACAGCCTTACCCTAACACACATAATAAGGATATAAGCTACTGAACAAGGGTATTATAGTGTCCTTCAATGTATGCTTTATGGAATTAACGACCGGAACGCCCTTTGACCTTTATACAACAGACTGGAGGCAGGAAGGCAATATTTTACAACAATTTACTATACAATAAAAACACAATAAAAAACACAATCCTCATATCCACAACAATATATATATATATATATATATATATATATATATATATATATATATATAGTCATGTGAAAAAGTAAGTACACCCCATGTAAAGTTTTGACTTTTTCAACATATTTCAACATACAGCTATTTTATCTTCATTTCAACAATATTGATCGATAAAGGTGATATAACATAACAAATATCATGAAACATTTACATTTTGTAGTCCATTGTATAATTTGAATAAACATAAATGCAAATTTCGCATGTGGAAAAAGTAAGTACACCCCTACATTTATCAATACTTCAAATACCTAAAATTAGAATCAGGTGCACCAGCTCAGGTGCAAATGATTAGAACGTCGTTAGAGAGGATCTTGGAGGAACCTTTCTTATTTAAACCTCAGACATTTAGTTTGGTTTGCTCTTTGTTGTTGAAGTGTGCGGCGTCACCATGCCTAGATCAAAAGAGCTCTCTGAGGCCTTCAGAAAGAAGGTTATAGATGCCTACGAGTCTGGGAAGGGATTTAAAAAGATCTCCAAACAATTTGAAATCAATCATTCGACTGTCCGGAAGATCATCTGCAAGTGGAGAAGATTCCAAACAACTGCCAACTTGTTCAGGCCAGGCCGCCCCAGCAAGTTCAGCCCAAGAGCTGATAGTGCTGAAGGTAATCTAGTGCTGAAGCAGTCGAGCAGGCAGGTATGCTACAAGGTAGTTAACAAAAACTACATCAAACATTCATTCAGCATAGTGTGGTATTTCTATGGCCCAGGGCCCTAGAGAATAGAGCTGATGAGACAGAGCAGCAGAGGAAGACAAGGAAGTTAAAGTAACTCACTTGACACGTGATCCTGGCCTCGCTGATTGGGACAAAACACCATGAGATATCTGGATATGATTGACGTAATTAAATATAAAAAGTCCAACAGTTACACCTCTCAATCCCTTGGGGCCAATGGGCGATCTCCATGTTACAGAGTGCATATTAAACCTCATTTCACAAGATGAGAGATCTACGCAGAAGGCAGCCCGATAATTACGAACACCGTAACACGGATTTATTTACTGTGCGAGGTGATAGAAATAGGAATTAGGAAAAAAGTGAATCTGGATGGAAAAGAGTTTGTAAACATCGACATGACATATTGACACGTAGCACGGAGTTTAAACTGCAAAACGTGGTTCTGAAAGTTGCTTCTCGTGATCTCACGAGTTCGTTGTATTATAATTTATATACAATACAACCAAATGGAGCATGAAAACGTTCCTTTGAGGGTGTAATTTGGCGCCCCCATCTACTTTGCGCCTGGTGCGGTCGCCCCATCCGCCCCCCCCCCCCCCATCACTATGCCACTAAATATATACATACATATATATATATATATATATATATATATATATATATATATAATGAATTTTGGGGTACGGGATATATAGATTTTGGTAGAACTGCATGGGTAGGTGCTCTGATGATCGTGGGTAGCAAGAACCATCTCGACGTAAATAAGTCGAGGACCTGTCTAGCCCGGATGTCGGATAAGTTGGATATGTGTCCTCGCCACAAGGGGGCAGGGCATGTTAATTCCCCTGTGTGTCGTTCCCTCTGTGATCATACCTGTTCCCGTATGGCAACACACCATACACATTAGTTAGGCCCACTAGTTGCACCACACAAACACGAATTAATTCCCCTCTCACAATAAAACCTAACCTGTACCCAGATGGCGCACTTGGGCTGACAACCCCGACTTGGAAAACACACATTGCTCAGGCAGGCTGAGTCCACGCCCACCTTGTGAAGGAGTGGTCGAGGGGAGGGGCCGGTGACGTCAGACGACGAGCCACACCACGAACCGCGAGCCGACATTTTGCTTCTTCTTGTGTTGGATCCAAAAAACCACCTTTAGAGGCCATTTTTCCCCGCAAAGCGGGGGTTGGCCTTTTTCGGGCACTGTGGTTGTTGTTGTTTGTTGTTGTTGTTGGTCCCATTTTTTAAGCAATGTTTTACGGCCGGATGCCCTTCCTGCCGCCAACCCTGTTTGTCGCCTTTTACGACAAACAGGGAATTACCAGTGAACTGGTACTCAATTAGCCGACCTCGGCGCGACCTTGGAGCCCATAGTGAGCGGTCGCATTTTGGCTTTGTCAGCGTCGACGTCCCCATTTGTTCCCTCGGTTGGACTGCCTCTTGCACTGGAACCTTCTGCTTGCCCTGTACTCTCTTCTCTTCCTCGTGCGACGCTGTTCCCTCCTCCTCTTGCTACCTTCCTGACGCTGTCCTCTGCCCTCGGCTCGTGTCCCTTGTTCCGGACCTCACGAGAAAACGATACGTGGACAGCGGGCTCCAGGCAGCGATCGGAGACGCCACCGGCAGACGTGCCGAGTTTTACTATATACATATATATATATATATATATATATATATATATATATATATATATATATATATATATATATATATACACAAAGAATTAAGTTAAGCACCCCTACACAACGAATTAAGGTAAGCACCCCCTAATATATATTCTTTGTGCATATGTATACATTGGCATATATTCTAAGGTATGTGAGATCAAATAATGATTGGTATGACAATAGCAATTATCCATTGATGAAATTGAGTGATCAAAGTGAAAAAAAGTGATTGGTTGAGTCAGTGATCCGATCACGTGGGTCCTACACACGTTATTGACGCAAAGATCGCTAGAGGTCTTCTCAGAACAATGACTGTACGTTAGAAAACATAAACGTCATCCACACTGTCCGTGATGGACCTATAGCTCCATACTTAAATTGAGGTGAAAATATGCCTAAAATTCCCAAAAAATTTCACCTTAAATTATTCAGAATAAAATATTGAAAACGGCATGATTGTTATGTTTTTATGTGACCATAATATCACTTCTCCAGAAAATATAGCAATATCATGGGTATATTACACTGTTTTGACGACAACAAACTTGTAATGTGCGAGGTTGTAAAAAAACGGGGGGGGGTGCTTAACTTAATTCTTTGTGTATAGTGTTGCGGTTTTGAGTTTTGTATAATAAAGGTTAAATTTCCCCCTCATAGTTAGTCACACAAACAACATGTAGCCTCGCGATAGTGTAGTTATCTCTTAGTATTTGTGAGCATAGTCCTTTTCCTGTGTTAGTTCTGCTTTGAGTAGAGTAAGGAGAATAGGTCCTTCTCGTACTTCCATTTCCTCATCCCGCCTCCATTGCCTCATGCCTCTTTGTGCTGCCTTTGGCTTTTTGGCACGAATTAACACAAGGCCGGCCTGGCAAATCGAGCAGGGACCGAATGAGGGCGGCAGAGAAGCTGACGGTAAGCGCAAGCCGCCAATCAGGGCTCATTGGGTGTGGCGGCAGCACTGCGTCACAGGGCGTGGTTGGAAGGTTCGAGAAAGCTCAGGGCGTGGCAGATATAAGCGGTTGCGCAAAGCCCCCAGGACGACTGAGTTGGCATTGAGTGAGAAGTTGAAGGAGCGCGGTCAGCAGTAAAGGGCTTTGAAAGATACGGGATCGGCGAAAGACGCGCATGAACCAGGATACGCGCTGGTATGAAAGTGACGCTCAGTTGAGCTTGAAGCCGGGCGCTATAGTGCATTGAGTTACGCGAGTGATAGCGCGCTGGTTACTGAAGGAGCTGTGGGACCGCCAGCTGCGCTGAGAGACACGTACTTTGCCTTCCTGCCTCGTCGGCTGCCTTTTGTTCGAGGGACGCGCTATGAGGATCCTTCCACCACCTGCTGGCCATCTTCGCGGGACGTGCTGGGACCGAGGAGAGCCGGACGGGGCCGTTCCTGGACGACCAAGTCTGCGCGTTTGGCCTGAACATCATCCTGCCTGCAATTCCCTGTGTGAGTGTGAACGGGCCCGTGTCTGGGATTTAAGAATAAGACTGTTTAAGTTCTGCTCTGTGTCTGCTTTCTACAAATACATACGTGTAAATAATAATTAAACTTGTGTTCTTCCTTTGATTCGAACCGCCTCGTGTTTTCCCTCATTGACTAAGCGTGGTACGAATAGAACCGCTCTAATCGGGGTCCAATATTAACGGTGACTGCACGGACCACGTGGTATGCAATCCTCTCGGTGTACTCAAATTACACGTGGCTCGTGCACGGCTTGGTTCCCCGCTTCCGTGGCGGCGCAGGTATTTAGGTACGAGCGAGACTTGGTCCCGAAACCCTACCTTGCGTTTGCCCGGAAGAGGCGTTTCAAGTCTCTCGGTTACGCCAGGCCCAGAAAGAACAAGGGGCTTAATCCCCCCTTGGTAAGGGTAAGAAGGGCGCCGGGAAACCGTAACAATATATATATATATATATATATATATATATATATATATATATACATACAGTACATATATATATGTACTGTATGTCTCCAAGATCCTCTCTAACGATACAACAACAACAACAACAACCAGGCATTTTAAGGCCATTTTCCCTGCTAGAGTGGGGGTTAGCCTTGCGGTCCCCATGACAATGTTCTCCATTTTGCCCTATTTTCTGCATCTCCCCTTGTTAACCCCCTTGCCCGCATTTCTTCTTCCACCATCTTTAGCCAAGTCTTTCTCGGTCTTCCCCGTCCTCTACTTCCTTCTACATTCATTTCCATCACCCTTCTCAACCAGTCACTTTCATCCTTCCTCAACACATGACCAAACCATCTCAACCTGTTCCTCTTCACAGCATCCATCACAGGCTCTATTCCCATCATCTTTCGCAATTCATCATTTGTCTTCCTCTCTCTCAACGATACTCCACACATCCACCGAACCATTCGCATTTCCACCCTTTCCAGCCTTCGTTGCTGCTCTACGTTCATTACCCATGTCTCGCTCCCATAAATCATAACACTTCTCACACATGCAGCATACACCTTTCCCTTCAGCTTCAACGACACTCCCCTCCTCGTCATCACGCCACTCAGTTCCCGAAACTTCTTCCATGCACATCTCACTCGAGCAACCGTGCCGAGTCTGATCCACCTTCTCCATTCAGCATGTCTCCAAGGTAACAAAATGTTTTCACACCTTCAACCTTCATGCCATCTCCAAGATCCAACTCAACATTTCCTCCATCTGCAGCTCCCTCTGTGCACACCTTACACTTGAATGTAGCTGCCACACTGGCTAATGACCCTCTCAAACCACTACATTTTTGATGAACCCACTCAGCACACATTGTACAACAACAACACAACATGCATTTTAAAGGCCATTTTCCCTGCTAGAGCGGGGGTTAGCTTTGCGGTCCCCATGACAATCTTCTCCATTTTGCCCTATTTTCTGCATCTCTCCTTGTTAACCCCCTTGCCCGCATTTCTTCTTCCACCATCTTTAGCCAAGTCTTTCTCGGTCTTCCCCGTCCTCTGCTTCCTTCTACATTCATTTCCATCACTCTTCTCAACCAGTCACTTTCATCCTTCCTCAACACATGACCAAACCATCTCAACCTGTTCCTCTTCACAGCATCAATCACAGGCTCTATTCCCATCATCTTTCGCAATTCATCATTTGTCTTCCTCTCTCTCAACGATACTCCGCACATCCGTCGAACCATTCGCATTTCCACCCTTTCCAACCTTCGTTGCTGCTCTTCGTTCATTACCCATGTCTCGCTCCCATAAATCATAACACTTCTCACACATGCAGTCTCACACCTTTCCCTTCAGCTTCAACGACACTCATCTCATCATCAGCACGCCACTCAGTTCCCGAAACTTCTTCCATGCACATCTCACTCGAGCAACCGTTGCCGAGTCTGATCCACCTTCTCCATTCAGCATGTCTCCGAGGTAGCAAAATGTTTTCACACCTTCCAGCTTCACGCCGTCTCCAAGATCCAACTCAACATCTCCTCCATCTGCAGCTCCCTCTGTGCACACCTTACACTTGAATGTAGCTGCCACACTGGTTAATGACCCTCTCAGACCACTACATTTTTGATGAACCCACTCAGCGCACATTGTACATTGAATGGAGTTCACTCCGACACTCTTCCTGCACACAGCACAGGGCCACTTCCCAGTTCTTTCCACCTCACCACATGCTTTACCACTTGCCATCACCTTCGTCTTTCCGATATTCACCTTCAGACCTTTTGTCTCCATACATTCCTTCCACATGTTCATCTTTTCCTTCAGTCCATCCATACTTTCCGCAATCAACACCAGATAATCTGCATACAACAACTCCCACGGTAAACCCTCCTTTACGTTCTGAGCCAGCACCTCCATCACAGCTACAAATAGTAGTGGACTTAGTACCGACCCCTGATGCACTCCCACCTTCACCTCAAACTCACCACTGTTCCCGTCCTTCGTCCTTACAGCTGTGCGCGCTCTTTTGTACATTGCCATCACTACTCTGATCAACCATTCCTCCACTCCTAACTTCCTCAATGCCCATGTCAATACTTTGCGTGGTACCCTATCGAATGCTTTCTCCAGATCAACAAACCCAAGAAACAACTTCTTCCTCTTCTCCATGTACTTCTCCTGCAACTGCTTCACAATGAAAAGCGCATCTGTCGTTCCTCTTCCTGGCATGAATCCAAACTGCATTTCGTCGATCTTCACTTTCTTCCTTATCCTCCTCTCCAACACCCTTTCCAATACCTTCATTCCATGCTCCAATAACTTTATCGCTCGGTACGAGCCACACTCCAGAGGGTCACCTTTCCCCTTGTATAGAGGGACGAGGGTACTCAGTTCCCAAACCACTGGAATGCGGCCTTCTTTCACCACCAGATGACAGATCTCTGTCATTCTCTTCACACCCCAACTTCCTGCTGCCTTCAACATATCTCCCACAACTCTTGTCGGCCCTCCCGCTTTTCTACCCTTCATTGCTTTTATCACTTCCTCAACTTCCTTCTCAGTTATCTTCTCTGCCGGTCCTAAAACTGGGTTACTCTCTATGTTGCCATCCCATTCATTCTCTGTATTCAACAGCATTTCCAAATATCTTTTCCATCTTCCTTTAATTCCATCTGAGTCCACAACGATTTGTCCCACTTCATCCTTCAAGCAACTCACCCCCATCACATCACACCTCTCTTTCGCTATCTGCTTTGCAATCCTGAATACCACTCTCTGACCCTCTTCCGAATCCAAGCGTTCTCCGAACATTTTCCTACATGCCTCCTGCGCCTTTGCTACCTCTTTCTTTGCAGCCTTCCTGGCAGCCTTATAACTTTCATGCTCTGTTGTTACTGCTCCCGTACCCTTCGCCTTCTGCCACTCCTTGAACTTCTTCCTCTTCACGTCAATCCTCTTTCCAACTTCATCATCCCACCACCATGTTTCCGAGTGCCTCGGTGGTCCTTTTGTCCATCCACATACCTCACCAACGGCTCCCAACAGACTAGCTTTCATTGACATCCAACCACTTTCAAGCTCAACCACATCATCCTCGACCCTACTCAGCCTCTCTTTTAATGCCTCCCTTGCTGTCACCTCTTTCAACCTCCACACCTTCATTCTCGGTTGGTACTTCACCCGCCGAGCTCTCCTCGCACCTTTCACCCTTACGTCGCAGACAACCAAGTGGTGCTGTGAAACAGCCTCCTCCCCCGGGATCACCTTTGTGTCCCGGAGGTGCCCCCTATCTCGCCTACGCACCATCAGGTAGTCAACGGTTGTCGTCGACCCACCTGACGTGTATGTAACAAGCTTATTATCCTCTTGATGGAACTGAGTATTACAAATCAACAAATCAGCTCCATCAACAAACTCCAAAATCCTTTCACCTTCTCCATTTCTCACACCATATCCGTAACCCCCATGAACTCCCTCAAAACCATCAATACTCCTTCCCACATGTCCATTTAGGACTCCTCCTACCACAACAACTTCCTCATCTTTCACGTTTTCCATCAGCTTCTCTAACGCACACCAGAACTTGTCCTTTTCCTCATCGCTTCGACCAACCTGCGGAGCATATCCCGAGATGATGTTCACCAAGAGCTTTCCAATCATAATTTTCACCATCATCAACCTATCACTCACTCTCATCACACTCACCACACTGTCTACAAACTCCTCAGAAAACAGGACACCAACACCATTCACACCCTCCGGGCACCCTTGCCACACAAACTTGTATTTCTGTCCCTGCCTACCCTTCACCATTCTCACACCACTTCCCTTCCATCTCATCTCTTGCACACAACATATGTCTACTCTTCTTCTGACCAATACTTCCACCACTTCTCCTGATCTCCCTGTCATTGTCCCTACATTCCATGTCCCAAACCTCAGAAACCGATCTCCACTTCGGGCTGTACCCTGCCCATATGTAGTTGTAATTGTCATGGTTCCCGTTTTGAGGCAATGTTTTTCTGGCCGGATGCCCTTCCTGACGCCAACCCTCTTAGTCGTCTTTTACGACACGCAGGGATACGGTGTACCTATTCTTATCCAGGGTACACACCGGGAAACGTTTAAAACATGGAAATTCTGGGGGGTGGGGGGTGGGGGGGGGGGGGGTGGCGTCAAGGGAAAGATTAAATGAAAATAAACCCCTTCAGCCGGCACTTAGCTTGGCGTCCCAAAGAGTACTTTCAGGAGCTTGACGGCTGTTGAAACTGGGGTAGCCACTCATGCGGGAAGTGGTCCAAAATTGCAGTGTCGAACACCGCGCGCCAAAGACACAACAAGCGTGAGGCGAGCAGATTAGACGGCCTCCTTTCGATTCTCCACCGTCAAGTCCAAATGCGGCCTTCAGCTTCCAAGAGCCCAGCAGTTGTCCAAAACCTCGTGTGGGGAAATGTGGTATCTGTCCGTCGTCTTGTCCACCGTCCACACGCGGCTCCAAGCTCCGGCGTGAGGAAGCCCTCCGTCCGCCCGCACGCTTCGCGCTCTTTTGTACATTGCCATCACTACTCTGATCAACCATTCCTCCACTCCTAACTTCCTCAATGCCCATGTCACTACTTCACGTGGAACCCGATCGAATGCTTTCTCCAGATCAACAAACCCAAGAAACAACTTCTTCCTCTTCTCCATATACTTCTCCTGCAACTGCCTCACAATAAAAAGCGCGTCTGTCGTTCCTCTTCCTGGCATAAATCCAAACTGCATTTCGTCAATCTTCACTTTCTTCCTTATCCTCCTCTCCAACACCCTTTCCAATACCTTCATTCCATGCTCCAATAACTTTATCGCTCGATACGAGCCACAGTACAGAGGGTCACCTTTCCCCTTGTATAGAGGGATGGGAGTACTCAGTTCCCAATCTACTGGAATACGGCCTTCTTTCACCACCAGATTGCAGAACTCTGTCATTCTCTTCACATATATATATATATAAGTTCAAAACACACCTGGTCACAAGTGTGCCGCACTGACCGGGTCCTCAGTCGAGGTCCTCAGCATCATCCTGTTTCGGCCCTTCAACCTCGATACGGTCAACTAAGGTGGGCCAGCAGGGGCACGTACACATCCACATGCAGCAACTGCATCTGGATGCGTACATACCCCCACCCCCAGCCAGTGCGAACAACAACAACAACAACAACACCTCCACATCCAGAATCCACAGCACCAAACAAACATGGTGGAACACTCAATCACCCACCTTTATACCCTTCACCACTCACCAACAAAACACACCAGATCATTCATACACACACATACACACCCATACACACACATACATATAGAACACCAACCAAACAACCACCTACACTTACATCATACACCACTCAACACACAAAAACACACTCACGCAAAAATTAATTCATGCAAAAACACACACCCTCACCCACTCACTCATATACACAAAATAAGAAATAATAATAGTAACAAAAAAAAAACCCACACACAAAACCAAAAACCCACAAAAACCCATAAACTTCCCGCCATATCCAAAATGAGCCTTTCAAGGCAACCTGGGCCACCTTGTCACACATCCTCCATCTTTCTGTCCCACACTCCCAGCTTACCAAGAAATGCAGAAAAGGAATTGCCAATATACCCTCTACACCCCACCTCAAATGGCTGACATGAAACGCGCCAACCCTTCTCCCGGCACTCTGCCTCCAGCTCACTGTACTTTCCTCTCTTCCTCTCGTGCACCTCCTCCATGTTCTCTTCCCAAGGTACCGACAACTCCCCTAAGATGACCTGTCTTGTTGCACTTGACCAAATGACAATGTCAGGCCGCAACCTTGTCACACAGATCTCCTCTGGGAATACCAATTGTGGCTTTAGGTCTGCCACCACCTGCCAATCACAAGCATCTGACAGCCGTCTTGCTTTCCACCTCCTCCTTTTCCACCTCTTACCACTTGGCCCTCTTTGACAAACCACACCTCTCCCCTATCAGTCTCCTTCTCCACTCTTCTCTCTCTCGATCTCAGCACCTCTTGTTGCACCATCTGCACCACCACCGCCAGCACCTGATCATGTCGCCACCTGTATTTTCCTGCTGCCAATGTTACTGAGCAGGCACTCAGTGCATGCTGCACCGTTCCCACACCTCCACACAAACAACATCTCTCCTCCTGCAACAACCTCCACAATCTCAAGTTTACTGGTGACGGAAGCACATCATACGTTGCCCGCAACAGGAAATTCAACAATATTGGCTCCATCCTCCAAATCTCTTGCCACTTCAATATCCTCACACCGCACACCTTCCCACTTAGTCCAAGCACCTTGCTGTGCCTGACCGACTGCTTTCACATATCTCCCCTCCTCTTCCTTTCTTCTCACCTCCCTCTCAACCATCTTCCTCCTCTCTTTCACACATGCCTTTCCCCATTGCTCATGCTCCATCCACCCCAAGCCATGCTTCCCATGCTGTACCATCCCCATGACCTCCTCCTGTTGCAACCGCTCCTCCATCTCGTCCACCTCTGCTCTTGCAATCCACTTCCGACTTCCCTTCTTCTCTGGGAGAGCATTCTTTACCACTGCATCACTTGAATCCCGCAACATCATGAACTCCCGCACCCTCACCACCTTAAACTCCTCGGTTAATGATGTCAAGGGAAACTGGAGTTTTCCACCCTGACCATAAAAGGCAATGTTCGTCAAACAGCGTGGCACTCCCAACCACCTCCTCACAAACCCACTCACCACAACCTCCATCCTCTCTACATGCCCAATTGCAATATCATACATCATCAATGGCCACAATACTCGTGGCATCAACCCAAACTTCAAACACCATACCTTCAACTTACCTGGCAAACCACATCCATCAATCCTCTTCAAACCTCTCAAAAGCTTGTTTCTGACCTCCTCCACTCTTCCCACATCATTCAACTCCACTGTATACCATCTTCCCAAACTCTTCACAGGGGCCTCTACCAATGATGGAACCACCTCCCCTCCCAGCTCAAACCTGTGCATGTTATCCACCACTCCTCGTCTCACTACCACACTCCTCGACTTTCTTGCCTTAAATCCCATTCTTGCCCACCGCGTCAACCTTTCCAGTCGTCCCGGTACCTCTACTGCTGCATCAGCGGACGTGGAAAAGGGTCTCGGGACAATTTTCGCACGTACCTACGTACCCACGCCGCCGCGGACGCGGGGATCGAGTCTCGCACGAACCACGCGTAAGTGAGTACACCTGAGCGGATGGCGTACCACGTGGTCTGTGCTGTTACCTTGCTATTGGAACCTGATCAGAGCGATCTAATTCGTACCATGCTAAGTCAATGATGGAAGAGACGAAACGGTCGAATCAAAGGAAGAACTGATTTAATTATTACTTACACAATGTACAATGGTGGAAGAAGAAGAGACACAGGACAGTCTTAAGCAGTCGTAACTTATTAACCCAGACAATGGGTACCCGTAACTTATTAACCCATAACTTATTAACCCAGGAGATCTCGCGAGATCTTGGAGACGGTGGCAGGGGTTTTCGACGGTCGACACGGTCTCCACGTTTTTCAAAGTTAAGTCTGTTCACAATTGTATTTTGTCGAAACTGTATTTATCGTTCGGTGTGTGAACTTATAGTGTCCACCTTGGAAGTTTCTCGGTGTTTATCTTTCATAAATAAATCGTTTGTTTGCCGCGTCGCGAGCAAGGCCTTGCAGCCTCAGGCTTCCCCCGTCGAAGGTTGTTCCTTCCTTTGCTGTTTTGCTAGCTTTTTTGATTTCCCCTTCTCCACCAAGCTTCACCAAACATCTACTATTTGTCTAACGTTGTAACCCCCACACCCCCCCCCCCCCAAAAAAAAAACAAAAAACTTTTATTTCCCTTTCTCCTCGTGTGCTTTTGCCTCTGCCCACGTGCGCTGTCTCGCCCCGCCCCCATTTTCCCCTTGCCTTCCACCTTTTGCCCTGTTCAAGTGACTCGTGGTCGTCGCTCTAGGCTTCCTCTCCCCATTGGTATTTTTGTGAATATAAGATTGTTCTTCACAGTTCTGTTTAAATATGTTTCAACTATCCCCTTCAGTGTTTTATTCAGTGGTTTATTACAACACGCTGTTTTTCTTCTTATTTAAAAGGCTCCTTTCAATTTCCTCTTCAACTCATTCCATTTCAAAAAAATATTCAATCTCTTATGATTCCAAATCACTCCATGCTCTAAATTCTCATTCATTCCATCCCTCCTCCATCGTTCTTAAACAAATCGCTAACTTGAAAATCACAACAAACCCAATTTGTTATATACAGACTTGGCATTTAATATGGAATATATTTTTTTCTTGACTTGGGTTTACTTTCTTAACTCAGTATATCAATCTGGTGAGTTTCTTTTTCACTTTGGTGATTTATTTGTTAAAAGAACCCTGTCACTGATTGTCTGTCGCAGCAAGAAGTCAACAACAGGATTATATCACAGGTGGAATGACAAAATGTACGGACAGGTGCATTTGATGATTGGCTTCACAGTCGGGTATACAAGGGTAGTAGGTGATAAATGTTGCTTCTGGGACACCTCCGTTTAACATGGGAAATCCCTATCTAATGTCATTTACCCCCCTGTTTTTAAAAAAATCATAAACACCTCTATTTCTCCCTCTATGAACCTATAATCCTTCTCGCCTTATGAACCTATAATCCTTCTCGCCTTATGAACCTATAATCCTTCTCACCTTATGAACCTATAATCCTTCTCGCCTTATGAACCTATGATTTTCTTCCTTTATGAACCTATAATCCTTCTAGCCTTATGAACCTATGATCATTCTCACTTCCATGTAAATTTTACCCTATTCCCCCCACTACCCCCTTAATGTAGTTCCTTAGACCACTCTGCTAATGAGCCTATAAATATATTATCTCTTTCTAACTTTTTTAAGAGTTCCATTCTCCTATAGAACTCATCCCCATCAAGTATATTTATAAAGTATACAGGTTCCTTAACCTTTTGTTGTGAAAGTATAAAGTGGTATGTTTCACGGAGGGTTCTTGTTTGACCTCCTCCTCTCCCACATACCATTTTAAAATTATAATATTTATTATCCGATTGATAACCATTAAAGTTCTCACTCCACTCTAATATATTTTTCTTCCCACCCTCCATTACCCCACTTAACAAATGAATACGTTTATCCGTCTTGAGAACCTTCTGACCAGTGATTCTCTCAACCTCTTGAATCTGATATTTTTCACATTCGTTATGTTTTCCATTTATATACCAAGGTTGATTACACCTCCACTCTTTAGTCTGGTTGATACTTGGTTCTATCATTTATATAATAGTAAAAAAGGTGGCGGTAGCCCGTTAAAATCCCTAACCCCCCTTTTTAACTTATCACTTATATATATATATATCTTATATACTTATATAACCATAAGGGAGACGATCAATTCCATTTTCTAAAATAAACCTCTTATCATCAAAAGCCCCCAATGCTTTCTTATGTGTGGGCGGGGTCTGTGTGGGTGTGGTCTGTGTGGGTGTGGTCTGTGTGGGTGTGGTCTGTGTGGGTGGGGTCTGTGTGGGTGGGGTTTGTGGGTGGGGTCTGTGTGGGTGTGGCTTATGATTTTTTTTTTTTTTTTTTTTTTTTTTTATTACTACTAATTAAATTAGCTAATCTGGGTGGATGAAAGTATGGATGGTTGTTGTTTAATGAATTATCAGTTTTGTTTTTTGTAATTCTTGTGAGTAAAATGAACCCAAGATTTCTTCCCAATTCATATCATATAATTTGTAAGTCCAAGGCATAGTATCCATTACATCAACGATTTTGAATAATTCATTAGTCCATCTCTTTGTATAACCTTTCTCAAAATGACTTTTCCATCTGTATATTCTTACAATATCACCAACTTTGAACTTGGGCTTTCTCAAATTAATCTCCTTTTCATATTCTAATTTTGTAAATGTTTCTGATGGTTTTGATTTTGTTGATGAATGAACTGTATTATTGTAATTATCTACAATATCCTGAATAAAATACACCCATTTTTGGGAACCGAGTTGTGTGAATTTTTTATATAATTTCTCTTTTAAAGTACGATTAAAACGCTCAATAACAACTGCTTTTCCTTCATTAAAGGTGCTGTATAATTTAATACCCTCCCCCTTAAGAAATTTCATAAATATTTTGTTATAGAACTCTGTTCCCTCATCGGTCCACAGTTTCTTTGGTTTTCTTTTACTTTTATTAAATATCTGTTGGAAGGCTAACTTCAGAGTATAACCTCTCTTGTTTTTCAAAGGAACAACCCAAGCAAATCTACTCCTCAAATCAATAACGGTTAAAGCATACTTGTATCCCTTATCATTTTTTAGTTCGATTAAATCAGCGGACCATATGTGGTCGGTGTATTTAGAATAAACTTTCCTTCTTTTAAACTTTGTGATTATAGGTTTATGTAATTCATCAGCCAAAAGCTCCTCAGTCTTGATGACATCATGAGAGCCTAATAGTTTTTTGAGGGTGAATAACCAAGGCCAAGTTTCAATTTAGCATTTATCAAATTTCTCACAATAAACCTATCAACTTTCTCTCTCAACGTTGGATTTTGTATCAAAGACAAATTATACAACATTTCTCTGTCGGCTTTATGTTTTTCAGTCAATGTAGTGGTTTTCCCATAAGCAATATCATGCTTCATACACACTTCATCAACCCTATTTGTAGGTTTAGACCAAGGTTTAGGATTGTCAGCCTCATCTAATCTTTTATCCAAGTTTGTTCCTGGGCCACAGAAAGAATACCCTGGAAGGTGTAATTCCCCTGGAATTCCAGTTGTTGTAAATTTGCTACCTGACAAAAACTTTTGTATGTCTCCTCCACTTTTAGGAGAGATGAATTGACACTTTTTAGAACCACACACTTGACATATTCCTTTTTGATAAACTCTATTATTTTTAGCTTTAACATAAGAGATATTTTTAGATTTAGTTTTCTTTTTACATTTGAGACAATAACTCATATTTATTTATGAGAAAAAGTTCTACATAGTGCCAAAACCTTTTTGGTTTTCAACATATACATTTCTATCTTGATTTTTAAAACATAAAGAATCCTTAGAAATGACTTCACTCTCTCCTCCATTTATTTACAAATAAAACTAACTAAAGTCAATAACACCAACATCATCAACTATATGTTGTATATCTGCGCTCTGAATTCATTATAGCAAATTTAAAAACCAATAAGTTCGGAAGAGTCATTAATTCTTTATTTTCCTCTTCAGTGCGTTGAGATTTATTTATTTGTCGTAATACCTTCAATCTTTCATTAATCTCAGGAATGGTCATATTTTTATATTTTTCCTCCCTCTCCTCCTCCTCCTTTTTCTCCCTTTCCTCCCTCTCCTCCTTCTCCTTTTTCTCCCTTTCATCCTTCTCCTCCTTCTCCTTTTCCTCCCTCTCCTCCTTCTCCCTTTCCCCCTTTTCCTCCTTCTCTCTTTCCTCCTTCTCTTCTTCAACTCCTTCCTCCTTCTCTTCTTCAACTCCTTCCTCATCCCTTGCTACCCTTGAGTTTGAACCCCAAAGAATATTATACATATACTCATCTGGATTTTGAGATATTCTTGTATCTATAATTATTTTTCTCATAATAGGATACCAATAAGATTTGTTGACGATTTCTAAAAGAGTTTTATATTTCATAACTTTGAGAAGTTCATTTTTATTTAATATTTTAAACAAGTCTCTATTTGTGGGTTTAACAATATCAGTATAAGGCCAGTTTTTAATGACAAAATTCCCATGTATATGCTCCAAATCATAAGGTATGTAATACCGAGCACCCTTTTCTTGTAGGTATCCTTGAATACAAAAATTATAATTCTCTTGTAGTCTTCTTCCTGCCATTTATGTATCAGAAATATATGTGAGATTAATATTATGACAGGTAATACCACCCCATCTTCCCACTACCAAATCGGTTTGTATTCCTCGGCTTTCTATCCTTATCTCATTACCTTCCTTCTTTGTCATGCGAACCATCGCTATACTATCATATATTTTTCTTTTCTTAAAATCACGTATTTGTTGTTTGCTAATTGTACTTCCACATAAATCCTTATCTTCACCAAGTGGATAATATTCTTCTTTACGAGACTGATTTAAATCATGTAGGTCTTCTATGTTTATTGAAAAAGACCAATTATACCCTAAATCAGGCATATCATACCCCCATTTATTAATTCGCATATTAACTAAATGTCCTTCTTTATAAAATTCAATTGTAAGCAGGTAGTTAAATTCAATGAGGAAAGGTGTATGGTCAGTATAACCAGGTGTTGTGGTTGTAAATTTTACTTGTTTCACAAAACGTGCTGTTTTCTTTAAAAATATATATTGTGATAAATCACTTAATCTAATTAAGTCATTCGCATCTGTAGGGTTTGGATAATTGATTAATTTATAAGTATTCTTCATATTAATATTTTTACTTACACTATATTTTTGTCGTTCAGCCTGTGCCTTTGTATAATAATTTGATAAATCAATATCCTGAGAGGATTTTCCAAAGATAGAACCATCTTTTCCAACATAAGTCATTTATATTAGATTAAAAATGATATCATAAAAATTTTCATTATTGTTGAGTTGAAATAATACATATAAACATAATTGACCACAACATTTAGAATTAATTTCTTGAACTTGAAATGTTTGATAAACACCATTCTGTAAGAATTGTATTACTTCAACAGGTGGTGGCATACCATAACTATCAAAATAATATTTATCCTGACTATTATGAATACAAACCCAATGAGAACCATTCTGTGTGTCTAAATTCATAATAATATTCTTTGTATTCTTATTTATATGTATTAATTCATCTCTCATACAAATAACCACATTATCAATTTTTAGTGTTTTACAATACTTAGCTAGTTCTATATTTGACGTTGTATTCTTTCCAAATTGTTTAAACCATTTATCCATTTATTTATGAGAAAGATACAATCCATTACCCCGTTTAGTTAGTTTAACACCCGCTTGAGCGATAGAGGAAAGCATATCTCCAACCAACAATCTAGCTTTATCAGGTAGACTTTCAAGTTTTTGAGCAAAATCTACAATTACACCACTTCCACTAATTTGTTTCTCCAACTCCTTGTTATGTCTTTCCAATTATTTTTGAGCTTTTAGTTGTGCCTTCCTTTCGTTAGCAGTTTTTACCGCTGCTGAAATACCACCAGTCAATGCTCCCGCCGCACTTAAACCAGCAAATAAAGGAATTAGAAACGGGAGAAATCCTCCTCTTGACTCGTCTATTGAATATTTCTTTAACATAGGTTTCGTCATTTTAATTTTAAGTGATCCAACATCATTTAGTGTTTTTACTTGTGTGTGTGTGAGTAAAACATCAATTCTTACAGCTCCTTTTCTTTGAATTGTATTAACATTAATAATACAAGGCTTTTGATTTTGAATACAAGATGTTAATTTATTAAGATTGATTTGATTAACATATACCCCAACCATTTATTTATGAGAAAAAACCTATGTGATATTAATCATAACACCATTATCTGTATTAATCTGTAACTAGGGCATGCCCGTACTATATATATGCCCGTACTATATATCTATCTAAAATTATATCCCCCCCCCCCTCTATTTACATGAAATGGTTTGGTTCATTCGCAACGCCAAAGCGAACGGCGAACGGCTTGCGAGTACAGTGACAATCCCCCCCCTCTATTTACATGAATGGTTTGGTCCATTCGCAACGACCACAGAACCCCCCCCTCATGCAATGGTTTGGTCCAAAGCGAACGGCTTCCGGAGTTTGGTAAAGCAATCGCCATCGCGTGCACAAACGCGCAGGAAAGCGAATGAATCGCAAATTCGTTTTTATTAGTGATACGAATTGAATTGGGAGAAATTGGGAGATGAATGAATTGGGAGAAATAATGCGCATAAGAAATCGAATTACGTACCGTAATGGCGGTCAGCTCGTAACGCGCTCAGCTCCGCTCGTCTCACATCGGCCACGCCTACGCAACAAAGCGTTCTGTGATTGGATGCCGGAAAGCGTGCTGCCGGACAGTCGTCACTGTCCGGAAGTTCGCAAATCGCAGTTAGGATGAATCGTTTTAATTTAATCGCAGTTTGAATTCGTTTTAAAACATAGTTTAGCGGCAACATAGTTTTCCAACGTGAAATAAATGAATACGCTGTCAAATGTGCCGTCCGAGGCAGAGTCTGATCGCCACGTTCGGCACACGTGATAGCTCGCTGCTCTCTGATTGGTTGAAGCGTTTTTTGGACATATCTCGGTAAGTAATTGTCCGATTAATATGAAACCTTGAAAAGGCACATCCTCGGGTCCCCAGCAATATACCTGGCAAGTTTCAAGTATATCGGACCCGTGGTTGTCGAGAAACAGCGGTCACAGACACACAGACACACAGACACACAGACACACAGACACACAGACACACAGACACACAGACACACAGACAGACACACAGAGATTGCTGGAATTATAGATAGATTCTGTTTCCTCCAAAAGCAAACAATAAGCATCAACTTCTTCATTCTCTCCTCTTTCAATGTATAGAGAAGTATCCACTCTATTAGACTTTATAGTTTCCTTTTGAGAACTCAGGTCAATTGTGTAGATTGTATAAAGTTTTTGAAACGCAACCATATCCAAAATAGGTTCATTATTACCGTTGCTTTCACACACCTTTTGGTAAGACTTGTAGGCTTCCGCATAATCATTTTTTTCCCAATCAATTTCCAATCTATCTCGCGGATAAAATGTCCCATCAAGAGAAACCCGAAGTTGTTTCACCTTAGCATTATCACTCAGGGCATTATTCTTATTAGTACCGTCCTCTCCATCTGGTTTCTTAAAAATGAGCCATAGGTATCGTGGCTTTCCTTCAAGAACACCCAAATTCCAAGTGTAGGTAGTGTGTTCCAGTTTAACGTGTTGACATCTTCTTTTAAGGTATGATACATTTAGCGGTTTCTTTGAGTTAAGTCTTCTATTTAACATCTCTTCCGTTTTAAGATTAGGAGTATATTCACTAATATACCAACACAAATCATTAATAACAAATTTATTATTGTCGCCAAAAGCATTTTCAACCCCAAAAAGCAACCTATTTACATTATCATTCCTTTGTAGTTGAAATCTAATTTTAAGCCCATACAAAACTTTATCATAATCACAAAATCCAAATATACCTTTCAGAGGTACTGCTACCGTAAAACTATTCTCTGCTTTTGCGTCATCATTATACATTGACTTCCTTTGACTATAACCAGGGTCTGCGTTTGTTCCTGTTGACATATCAGGAATAAAACCTTCAACAGCTCCCTTACCCATTCTATCACTAAACGAATATAGTGTAAATTTCATCATTTCAGATGTAGCAGAGACATAATCAACCGCTTCAACCTCTTGTGTTCCAATATACAGGCGGACACTGTCAAACATTTTCCAGAAGAAATCATTTACGAGTGTAGCATTAGTATTATTCGCAGCCTTAGTGAATTTAAATTTACACAGCAAGAAACTATCAGCTATATTCAAGTAAGTTTGTTGATTATTTATTTCAAAACTTTTTGTTCCGTTTGAATTCCAGTCTGTTCCTGTTATAGCATTTACCTTAAAATAGTCTTCCTTTTTAGTGGAGTTTGAAATGATAATCGTATCATCCAAATCATAGATACTATCAATCGCTTCCATACTTGTATTTATATAGCATTAAAATTGTTGAAACCCTGACCCAAGTATTTTAATGATTTTTTGTCGTTCTTGTGAAGATAGTTGAGTTTTACCTTTTTTAATTTCTTTGATTGCTTGTAATTTATGAGACTCCTTTTGAGCATCTTTTATACTCTTTATAGCACCCGCAACTGAGCCCACGGCAGAAGCAGTTGAACCAATTAGGTCTTTATGTTTAAGGATGGTTGAACCAATACCCATTAGAGTATCAATTATCCCATCTCCTTTATTTCTAAATTGATGTCCCACACCCCGTTGTCTCTTTGGTTTATAGTATCCTCTCCCAAGAAACATACCTTCACCCTTATAGTATGGTGAAAGGAACATCCCATCCCCTGTAATTATTTTATATTTTCCCAACTCGTGTTTTCTCACAATAACCATTATTTATTTATTGAAAAACTTCACGTAGGTGAATTCTGATGGATATAATTTCATCATTAAAGGATATCATACGATTATCTTGGTCGGTTATCCTAAAATTTACTCTGTATATGGTTTTTCCTGACACAGGTAAATAGACAAGATTTTTTGGTTCCATATTAAATTTATAACCAATCGGGGTTGAGTATGCGCTGAATGAAAATATTGTATTTGTTCTTATTCCATCGTTATAAGCACCATCAATCAAATCACAATGAATTAATACTGAATTTATACCGGAGGATATTTGAATGACATTATCACTGTAAAACGTTCCGTTAGTTTCAACCTTTTTTGAAGAGAAACCCAATAGCTCTCTAAACGATTTTTCAATGGTGAAATCAACTTTATAATTATTTTTAAGTTTAATAGTTGATTTTGAAGTGTGTTTTTGAATATCTATTACAATATTTTTTGGTTCATCACCTTTTTCTTTCATAAGGCGCGAGACTTCTGAAGATATTTGAGAAATCTCGTAAGCACCGGGTGAAACGGTTATAGTTTTATATCCACTTCCTGGATTATAACTAAACTTGTTGTTTTTCTCTGTGATATTAAACAAGGTATTATAAGTCTCCATTGACAACAAAGAAGCCTCATATTCTTTTTTGGGGTCAAGTTGTAGTGGGTAAGGGAATGAAGCTGTGTAATCACTCGTTGTGAAATTAAAACTAAGAATTGTGCTTCTCATCTTATTTAATATCTAATAAAATATCTTTGTATTGACATTTATTAATTATTTTCATATTCATCAACTGATCTAAAATGGCGGATGCTTCATTAAAACAATTGTTGTTTCCAGCCTTCTTACTACCTAACAACAATAATAACCTATTAACTAATTGTGATGGGTCATTTGGAAGAAAACTAACACCCGAACCAAGCTTACTTAAAGCATCAATAATATGTTTCTCCTTCTCATTCTTCTTACTTTTACCAGCAACAGAAACTCCATAATCAAGTGTGTTTAGCAACTCAATATACTCTCTATCTTCCTCTCTTTCCATTTCAAGCGGTTCATCAAAATAAGGTGAATTAGAATGTCCATCTTTTGTTAGAAGAAACATTAATCTTGGGGTTAATTCAACATTTGGTTGGTCAGAACTTAAGAACACCAATTTATCATTAAATATCAATAACTTTTCTTTCACAAGATGGAACTGTGCTGGTTCTTCTGTTGGAATGAGACCTGCTCTGGTTTTTGAACCCTTCAAATATTCATTGTTTTGAAGAGCTTCTACAATATAATTGGAAAGTTTATTTACCTTCTCAAGATGCCGAAATAATCCTTCATCATCATATTCTAATTCTCCAAGTTCTTGCTCTGTCATTTGACTAAAATCTTTGAGCATTTGAAATTTTTTTGGAGTAAATTCTACCATGGGAACTGTAGGTGAAATCGTTTGTTGAGTTTTTAAAAGTGGTTTAAAAAATTTCTCTTGTTTTCTTTCAAAGGCTTCTTCACCAGTTAGTTTCTGTCTCCTTTTCTTCTTTATGTCTTCCTGTTGCTTTACAACTTTTGAAAGCAACTCTTGATGTTCTTTAAACTTTCTTACTCTTTCTTCGGTATTCATTTTCTGTATTTATTTATTGAAAAATATCATTTAGTATCTCATCTTGTTTCACAACAATATATTTATATTTTCCGATCGTGTGTTTCATATTATTTTCAAATTCCTTCTTACTACGTAATGTAGAACAATTATCTCTCCAAAAATTATTTGTATCTATTGAATTTAACTTAAATAAAATAAAAGTATTAGCATTGTTTCTTATTGAGCGCCGAGGGAGTTGAAAATATGACTGACTAAGATAAATACAATTACAAGAAGAATGTCTCCCTCTTGTATAGTAGCTATCCATTACTGTTTGGTTTCTCTCATTAACACAATCATCAAAGATAACGAGGTTCTTTTTTGATTTATCTAAATCTTGAGGTGAAGGTATATCATCCGTATTATCACTGAGAATACAAGTTATGGGTTTTAGTTTTGATTTTGATTTCTGTGTATCACAAAATAATTGTATTATATCATCAATATTATAATCATTTAGTTTGTTTTGAAGTTTAAATAAACCGATAATGTCTTCCTTTTTAAGACCCGCATTAAAACCCTGTGAGAGTAGTTGATACTCAGGTTGAAAACTTGACTTTGTAAAAATTATTAAATTATCATAATCTAAAAAATTAGGACTAAGGAGCATCTTTAAAAGTAAACAGGTTTTTCCACATCCGCTTGAACCGACTATTAGACATCTCAATGAATTTGGAAGATTTTTATGGTTATTAAATTTTATCTTATTTTCCCAAACAGGTAAAAAATCATTCATTTATATATTTGGAAAACAAGTCATCTAACTTTTTTTGAGTTTTTTGAGAAACTCTATATTTTATCCTGAGTTCAGGTTTAATTTCAAAATAATCCATTATTTTGTTTATATAGTATCTTGTATTAACATTTCCATTAAAATTATTTTGAATAATAAATATCATTAAACCCTTATACATTTCCTCAATACAAATAGTCTCTTCCCTTGTAAGAAATGGTGTATTATCCCCATAATACTTAACATTCATCTCTCTTATTAATCTTGTAAAGTAATTCATTTTTGGTTCTAATTTAAAAGAGTTATATATTTTTCTATATTTTTTATTATCATTAATTAGAAGATAATCACAGAAAATACATTGTTTATATGCTTCTGATTCTGTATTAAGCCCCACTCTACCACAAGCCGGACAATTCTCTAATTTATCATATGGAGAGTCTGGAAATTCTAAATATCCTTCAGAATTTATCATATTTATATAGTAAAATTATACTTAAAACAAAGTGCCTTTTTTAGAGGCTTTTTTAAAGATGAAACTGTGCTTAAAGTAAAACACCTTTGAGCTTTTCAACTCGTTTTATGTATATAACTTTACTTAAACTAAACGCAAATTTATTAGCTAATAAATACAATGTTTCAAAACACAAAAGACAAATTTCAATCAATCTCTACTTCGGTGGAAGATATAGAAAAATATGTCAAAGATGTTAAATTGAACAAAGATAAATATGGAAATTTTTGGATTAAACCCATAATGGAGAATAACATGTGTCCTTTTATTAAATTTACAGGACAAGCTATGTTAATTAATAACTCTATTAAAGTAAATTTGACAAAAGTTTCTCCACTACTACTAACAATTTACTCAAAGCTTGAAAAGATCATTGATAAAGAAGCTTTGAAAATGAATGATAAAACCATCAACGATTCTAGAGGAAACATTTGTATATTCTTTAATAGACCCAAAGATGTGGGTGAAATTAATAATATGAATATTAGTGGTGAACTATCATTCCGTACTCTGATTATTAGAGATTATTTGAAAATAACATTTAATGTAAAAAATATTGTGGTTATTAGTTCTAATGAAAGAAAATATATAGATATTGATGGAAGTTTAATGGTATGTAAATGAGTGATATTAACAGTCAATACTCTGAGAGTTATTATACTGAGAGTCTAGGATCTGAAGATAGTTATGATACTAATAGTTTGTGTTCAAATGATAGTTATGAGAGTAGCTTTATTGATGACTCAGATAGTGAAATTGAAATTGATGAACTAGAGTATCTAAACTTTCTGGCTAATACATAGACGCTTTACTTTAAGTAAAGTTATATACATAAAACGTGTTGAAAAGCTCAAAGGTGCTATTTTCTGGCTTTCTGGGCCCTGTGCTATTTCTGGTCTTTATCAATGACCTCTCCGACTCTCTGGAAAATCCTCTCTATCTCTTTGCTGATGACTCCACTATCTGCCGCTCCATTCCTCATCCCTCAGATCGGCAGTCTGCAGCCTCCTCACTCTCTGCAGACCTGGACAAAATCACAGACTGGTCAAACAAGTGGAACATGTCTTTCAATCCTAACAAATCTCACACTCTTACAATGTCTCTCCGAAAGGACCGACTGGACAACCCTCCCATCTACTTTCTCAACAATCCTCTCCAAGAAGTTCTGTCGCTCAAGCTTTTGGGTCTCACTATCTGCCATGATCTTTCTTGGGAAAACCACATTTCCAAGCTCGCCTCCAAAGCCAGTCGCCGACTGGGCATCCTCCGTCGTGCGAAGTCCTTCCTTGGCACACCTGAGCTCCTCACCACATACAAGGCTTTCATCCGCAGCTCAATGGAATACTGTTCCCCCCTCTGGGCTGGTGCTCCTGCCTCACACCTTGCTCGGCTTCACGCTGTTGAGGCCAAAGCTTTCAGAATCATTGGAATCTCCTGCGATGTAGTCAACTCCGAGGGCCTTTCACTCACTCACCGCAGGCAGGTTGGTGGTCTTTCTGTCTTCTACCGACTCCTCTCTGGCCTTGCTCCCCCAGAGAGGAGTTGGTTTGTCTTTTTTGTGATTATTGTTAGCTCTTTCACGAGCCTCGATCTTGTATACAAAAAAAAAAAAAAAAAAAAAAAAAAAAAAAAAAAAAAGGTGTTTTACTTTAAGTAAAGTTATATACATAAAACGAGTTGAAAAGCTCAAAGGTGTTTTACTTTAAGTAAAGTTATATGCATAAAACGAGTTGAAAAGCTCAAAGGTGTTTTACTTTAAGTAAAGTTATATACATAAAACGAGTTGAAAAGCTCAAAGGTGTTTTACTTTAAGTAAAGTTATATACATAAAACGAGTTGAAAAGCTCAAAGGTGTTTTACTTTAAGTAAAGTTATATACATAAAACGAGTTGAAAAGCTCAAAGGTGTTTTACTTTAAGTAAAGTTATATACATAAAACGAGTTGAAAAGCTCAAAGGTATTTTACTTTAAGTAAAGTTATATACATAAAACGAGTTGAAAAACTCAAAGGTGTTTTACTTTAAGTAAAGTTATATACATAAAACGAGTTGAAAAGCTCAAAGGTGTTTACTTTAAGCACAGTTTCATCTTTTAAAAAGCCTCTAAAAAAGGCACTTTGTTTTAAGTATAATTTTACTATATAAATAAATATGATCAAAGCAACGTATTGCGATGTTTGTGAACAAGAATATAAACAATACAAAAGACACCTTAAAACTAACAAACACACATTTAATCTACTTCACCTACTATCTCCTATTCAGAAGGAAACAAAACACTGTTCTGCATGTAATAAAAATATCCTCAAGAAAGGCTTCGAAATACATCTTAAAACAATTCTACATTTATCAAATTTTATCACAACTAAAAACTCTGATGGCGCATTCAAAGAACATATTAAAATAAGAGTCTTTAACTTCAAACCTCCTGAACCAGAGTCTATAGTTGATGCTGTAGAAATAGTTAAACCTGTTGTTCAAACGTTGATTGAAAAAACACTAAAAGAAATGAAACCACTTAAATTTTATATGGGAGTAAAATTAGAAATGACAAAGGACGAAGGAGTTATAGATACACCATACATGAGAACTGAGCCACACTTTATATCTTCATATCAAGATTTTAAAACATCAGGAGTCTATGATGAACTTATTAAACAAGAGCAAGATGTGGATAATTCAATCGTAGGAAGTGGATTCAATATAGGAAAAATTATTTACATAGACATTCATATTCTTAAATCAGATCCTCTAAAAGCTTCTTCCTACATTGATTTACCCAGTGTTATCAAAAATAGAAAAGCAGTTATCAATATCAAAAATAAAGACAATAAATGTTTTCTCTGGTCTATTCTAGCACACTTACATCCTCCACATTTTCATGATGAAAGAGTATCTCATTATAAAAAATATGAGAATACATTAAATACGAAAGATCTAAAGTTTCCGATGGCTTTAAATGATATTCCTAAATTTGAAAAGATAAATAATTTATCAGTTAATGTTTATGGTCTAACAGAAACAAACAGCATTCAGGTTTTAAAGCTTTCTGACAATTGTAAACAAACTCATATTAATCTTCTATATTTTAATTCAGAGGAAAATTCACATTATACATACATTAAAGATATTGCTAAATTAATAAAACCACAAGTATGTAAAAGAACAAATAAAATATATATTTGTTTGCGTTGTCTTAACTTCTTCCATACACAAGAAAGATTAGATAAACATTCAAATTATTGTGGTGAACATAAATCAACGGTAATCAATATGCCTAAAGAAGGCTCAAATATCACATTCAAAGATGAAAAGAAAAAGATCAAACATCCATTTGTTATATATGCTGATTTTGAAAGTATTCTAGAAAAAATAGATACTGCTTCTCCAGATCCAAAAGATTCATACACAAATAAATATCAAAAACATACTCCTTGCGGTTTTTGTTATTATATCAAATCATCCGTTGGTGATAAATATAACAAGTTAGAGGAGTATAGAGGCTCAAATACCCCAGAGGAGTTTGTGAAACGACTAGAAAAAGACTGTGTCCGATTAACCAAGATAATGAGAGAAACTAATAAACCAATGTCTTTGACGAGTGAACAGAAAAGGGAATTTAGAAAAAACAATGTTTGTCATATTTGTGAGGAAAAAATTGGTGAAGGTCTAAAGGTTAGAGATCATTGTCATCTCACTGGTAAATATAGAGGTCCAGCTCATCAAAGTTGTAATATTAATTATCAACTCCCCTCTTTCATTCCTGTCTTTCTTCATAACAATGCTCATTATGATACGCATCTATTTATTAATGAACTTTCAAAGACATCTGGACACATTTCAGCAATTCCTAACACAGATCAGAAATACATTTCATTCACAAAAACAATTCACACATCTCCTATTACTCATATCAGATTTCTTGATACATTTAAATTCATGGCAAGTCCATTGGCTAACTTGGTTCAAAATCTAAAAGAGTTTCCATGTCTTTCAGAGTATTTTTCAGATAAAGATTTTCTAACACAAAAGGGAATTTACCCCTATGACTATATGGACTCATTTGAGAGATTCAATGAAACACAACTTCCTTTAAAAGAAAATTTCGATAACAAATTAAACAACAGTCATATATCTGATAAAGATTATGTACACGCACAAAATGTTTGGGAAAAATATAACATCAAGAATCTTGGTGAGTATCACGATTTGTATCTCAAAACTGATGTGCTTTTATTGGCCGATGTATTTGAAGCCTTTAGATCTGTTTGTCGCACTGGATATGGATTGGATCCTGCTCACTACTACACAGCACCTGGATTGGCTTGGAGCGCGATGTTGAAAATGACAAAACAAGATTTGGATTTGATAACCGATGTCGATATGCTTTTGATGATTGAAAAGGCAAAAAGAGGTGGAATTTCACAAGTATGCTCGAGCAGCTACTCAAAAGCAAATAACAAATATCTTCCAAATTATGATTCAACGAAAGAGAGTTCTTACTTGATGTACTATGACGCAAACAACTTGTATGGCTGGGCAATGTCTCAAGCTCTTCCTTATGGGAAACTAAGATGGGTAAAGGAAAAAGACTACACAAAGGTTTTACAAGATGTATGTATCTCTACACAAAAACAATTGGATGATTCAAAGGTTGGTTATTATTTTGAGGTTGATTTAAAATATCCTGAAGAACTTCATATCAAACATAAAGATCTTCCATTTGCTTGTGAGAAAGAAAGTCCAAAGAAAGAATGGTTGAGTGATTATCAACGATCGTTTGATATAGGTGAATCAACAGAAAAATTACTTACTACATTATATAACAAGAAAAATTATGTACTACACCAAAGAAATTTGCGACAATATTTATCAAAAGGTCTAAGAGTAGAGAAGATCCACAGGGTTCTAAAGTTCAATCAAAGTCATTGGTTAAAGGGGTACATTGATTTTAATACACAAAGAAGAACAGAGTCAAAAACAGATTTTGAGAAAGACTTTTATAAATTAATGAATAATGCGGTCTTTGGTAAGACCATGGAGAATGTGAGGAAAAGACAAAATATCAGACTAGCAACATCTTGGGAACAAGCATCAAAATTAATTAATAGACCGAGTTTTACTAGAGCTGAGGTCTTTACTGAGAACTTTTGTGCGATCCATTTGGTTAAAGAGAGTATTGAAATGGACAAACCTATTTACATTGGAACATCAATTCTTGACTTGTCAAAGTCATTAATGTATGATTACTTTTATATTAATCTAAAATCAAAGTATAAGGATAATGTGTCATTGTTGTATATGGATACTGATAGTTTTATTTTGAAAATTAATACTGATGATGTTTATTCAGATATGAAAAAGGACATTAATATCTATGATACAAGTAATTACAGTCCAGAGAGTGAGTTGTTCTCTTCTAAAAATAAAAAGGTGATTGGAAAGTTCAAGGATGAATTGGGAGGAAATGTTATGAGTGAATTTGTGGGATTGAGGTCGAAGGCTTATGCTTATAAATACATTGTGAATAACGTTGAAAAGACTGATAAGAAGTTAAAAGGTATAAAGAAAAATGTCATTAAAGAAACAATAAACTTTAAGGATTATTATAACTGTTTAACAACAAAGAAAGAAGAGTTTAGAAAGATTAATGGAATAAGAAGTTATAAACATCAATTATATTCAGAAGAGGTGAATAAGAAAGCATTGGGGGCTTTTGATGATAAGAGGTTTATTTTAGAAAATGGAATTGATCGTCTCCCTTATGGTTATATAAGTATATAAGATATATATATATATAAGTGATAAGTTAAAAAGGGGGGTTAGGGATTTTAACGGGCTACCGCCACCTTTTTTACTATTATATAAATGATAGAACCAAGTATCAACCAGACTAAAGAGTGGAGGTGTAATCAACCTTGGTATATAAATGGAAAACATAACGAATGTGAAAAATATCAGATTCAAGAGGTTGAGAGAATCACTGGTCAGAAGGTTCTCAAGACGGATAAACGTATTCATTTGTTAAGTGGGGTAATGGAGGGTGGGAAGAAAAATATATTAGAGTGGAGTGAGAACTTTAATGGTTATCAATCGGATAATAAATATTATAATTTTAAAATGGTATGTGGGAGAGGAGGAGGTCAAACAAGAACCCTCCGTGAAACATACCACTTTATACTTTCACAACAAAAGGTTAAGGAACCTGTATACTTTATAAATATACTTGATGGGGATGAGTTCTATAGGAGAATGGAACTCTTAAAAAAGTTAGAAAGAGATAATATATTTATAGGCTCATTAGCAGAGTGGTCTAAGGAACTACATTAAGGGGGTAGTGGGGGGAATAGGGTAAAATTTACATGGAAGTGAGAATGATCATAGGTTCATAAGGCTAGAAGGATTATAGGTTCATAAAGGAAGAAAATCATAGGTTCATAAGGCGAGAAGGATTATAGGTTCATAAGGTGAGAAGGATTATAGGTTCATAAGGCGAGAAGGATTATAGGTTCATAAGGCGAGAAGGATTATAGGTTCATAGAGGGAGAAATAGAGGTGTTTATGATTTTTTTTAAAACAGGGGGGTAAATGACATTAGATAGGGATTTCCCATGTTAAACGGAGGTGTCCCAGAAGCAACATTTATCACCTACTAAGGGTTGTTGCGTTCTGTATGTGTGGAAAACAACTGCTGCACGTCTCCAAAAGTTATTGCCGCTTCCTCTGGAGATGGTCCGTCAACTCGACAATGCTGTTTGTCATGGAGTGGTGGCTTTACGAAATTACGGCATGAAACAGCGTGCTATTGCTCGGCAGTATGGCATCACTCAAGGTCAGGTGTCAAAGATCCTTAAACGAAATGCTCAGAGGGGTGTCCCTACTCCAATACCGAGGCCAGGACGTCCCCACAGAACCACAAGGACGGATGATCACCAGCTGCACCGCTTAGTCCGCAATGGCCCTACCAAGTCAGCTAATCGGCTTAGGGCTGAGTGGCAGGAACTGACAAATGTGGCTGTATCCAGAAGGCTAGTCAACCAACGACTGGTTCAAGCAGGCTATTGTGCCAGGCGTCCCCTGAGAAAGCCATGCCTGACCAGACAACACCGCCAGCCCCGATTGCAGTGGGCCAGAGAGCACCGTCAATGGCAGCCAGGACACTGGACTCACGTGATCTTCAGTGACGAGTCTAGATTTCTGGTCTATCGTCAAGATGGCCACGTCCGAGTGCGCAGACAAGTGCATGAAGCCTACAACAAAGATTGTATAGTGCCAAGAGTCCAAGCTGGAGGTGGTGGGGTGACCGTTTGGGCTGCGTTTCATGCAGGGGGCAAAACTGACCTGGTTGTTCTGAATGGAAACCTGAACCAGTTCAAGTACAGGGCCATTCTGGAAGAAACATTGCTTCCATTTGCTCGTGCAGCCTTTCGAGGAAACTTTGCCTTCCAAGATGACAATGCACGGCCTCATCATGTTCGCATGATCCAACACTTTCTTGCTGACCATGGTGTAGAGCATATGGAGTGGCCTGCCATGTCCCCGGATATGAATCCGATAGAGAACTTGTGGGCAGAATTAACGCGTCAAATCGACCACTTGGACCAGCAGCCGACCTCTGTGCATGAATTGCAGCAGGCTATTGTCACTGCATGGCAAGCGATTCCTGTCCAAACCTTGGCAAATCTTGTGAACAGCATGCCCAAACGTGTGCATGCTCTCCTGAATGCTCGTGGGGGTTACACGAAGTACTGAACTGTAATTTTGCTGTCTGTAATCCCAGTCGTAATTTAACTTTTGTTTTGTTAAAAAAAATTTTGGCTAATGTGCAAAATAAAGAGATATTTCTGGAAAACGTAGAGAAGTTTAACACAGTACTGTCCATGAATTGAGTTCGATATCAGTTTACATCACTTTCAATGATCAATTTATTTGTTTCGAAATGTCAAATGTGGTTTTTGTTTCTTTTCAAGATCACATTAACAAAATCTAGAATAATTTCAACATAATTCCAATGAACTTTTGGTTCTAAGACATCTTGAAAAGTAAGTTCACCCCCACAAAAAAAATATTCCATATTAAATGCCAAGTCTGTATGTTCATCTTTCATTAATCATCCACTTTCTAAACTCCCCCCTTTCCCCTCCCCTTCAAATCTCCCCCCCAACCATCCCTCCCAAATTCTCCCTCCTCCCACTTCCTTCTCAAAGCTGCCTCCTCCCCACTTCCTCTCCCTCCTATGTCATACCTCCACCTCCCCCAACCTTCTACTTTCCTCTGCCCCCCCCTCAAACAAACTCTCACTGTGCCTCATTCCATCACCATCAAACCTTTCGTCCTCCTCATCCTTCCCTTTCTTGTAACTCTTCTGTAATCTCTGGCACACTATCAACTGCTCTTCCTACATCCCCCTCTCACCCTTCATCTGACCCTACCCCTCCCCTCCCCTGTCCTGCATCCGATGCTCCCCCTCTCTCCTCACTAACGGTATGGACCTCAAACATCCGGCGCCTTCGCTCAAACCTGATTGATCTCTCCATTCAGGTTGCTTCTGAAAATCCAGACGTGATCTGCTTAACAGAAACTTTCCTTCTTCAAGATGTCTCTGATTCCTTAATATCTCTTCCTGGTTACTCCCTCCTCCGGTACGATAGACCTGATCCTCGTCCTGGTGGTGGGGTGGCTATCTTTATCAAAAACTCTCTTCCTCACTCTCCCTGCACTGCCCTCTCTCCACCCCACCCACAGGAGTACCTCTGGCTACGGCTTCCTCTCCGCTCCCACCTTTTGTTCAGATGTGTTCTGTACCATCCTCCAAACAGTGATGACTCCATTTACATTTCTCTGTCGGACAACATGGACCAACTTCTATCAACTCATCCAAACTCTCTCTTTCTCATATGTGGCGACTTCAACTGTCATCATGCCAGCTGGCTGGGTGTGGGTTCATCTCTCACCAGCCATGGCACCTCAGCAAAGGACTTCTGCGACTCATTGGGACTGACACAATCTGTCAATTTCCCGACCCGGATCTCAGTCAATGGAGTATCTTCTCTTCTGGACTTGGTTATGACTAACTTCCCTGCAAATGTCTGCTGCTCTTCTTCTGCTCCAATCGGTTCTTCTGATCATGTGCTTGTTAAAGTGGACATCTCACTGGCCATTCTCAGAGAGCCTCCTCAGCGCCGACGAGTCTGGCATTTCACTCAGGCCGACTGGCACGGTCTGCAAGCAGCCATCAATCAACTGGACTGGTCTCCCATCTCTAATGCCTCTGACATCAATTCTTCCTGGGAATTCTTCCAAAGCAAACTGCTCTCTCTCATGCACAGATTTATCCCATCTCGTCTTCAGTTGTCTTACCCTTCCTCCCGTCCATGGTACACTGAATCTTGTGGTGAGGCAGTTGCCCTGAAACAACTTGCCTTTGCATCTTGGAAGGCAAATCCAACTGAAGGCAATCTCAGTTCCTTCCACCAAGCTCGAAACAAGTGTGTTTCTACCCTCAGGAGTGCCAGGAAGCACTATCTCTCCACACTCAAGATTGAACTCTCAAACCTGTCTCCTTCCTCCAAATCCTGGTGGCATCTGGTCAAATCCGTTTCTGGTGTTTGTTCCCCCTCCATCCCCTCCCTTACCTCAAATGGCTACACAGTTGACGCCGCACGTGACAAAGCCGAATGCCTCAACTTTGTGTTTGCCTCAAAATCTTGTGTCCCAAAACCATCTCTCTCTGTTCCCACCTTTCCCAGTCGAACCCAACTGCTCCTGGACTCTGTGTCCTTCTCTCCTGACAAGGTGGAGAAGTTTTTATCAAACCTCGACTCTGATTCTGCAACTGGACCAGATGGCATCAGCCCTCGGGTCCTAAAATCCTGCTCTGCCGCTCTATCTCACCCTCTCTCTGTTCTTTTCACCCTCTCTTTTGCTCAAGGTCATCTGCCAGTATCTTGGAAATCAGCAAACATTACCGCCTTACACAAAAAAGGTGCAAAAACAGATCCTTGCAACTACAGACCAATCAGCCTGCTCCCAATTATCAGCAAAGTCATGGAATCCATCATTGCTTCAGATATCAAATCCTTCCTCTTCTCCAATGGCTTGATCTCTGATCATCAATTTGGATTCAGACCAGGTCATTCTACTCTGGACATGTTGCTTCTGCTGTCTCAACAATGGATGGAGGTCCTCAATGCCAAACAGGAAATCAGAGCTGTCTCACTTGACATATCACGTGCCTTCGATACGGTCTGGCACCCAGCTCTGCTCACCAAACTCACCTCCTATGGTATTCAGGGAAATCTCCACTCATGGCTTGCGGATTTCCTCTGTGGTCGTAGGCAACGTGTGGCCCTGAATGGATTTCTCTCATCTTCCCTTCCTGTTCTGGCTGGAGTTCCCCAAGGTAGTGTTCTGGGCCCTGTGCTATTTCTGGTCTTCATCAATGACCTCTCCGACTCTCTGGAAAATCCTCTCTATCTCTTCGCTGATGACTCCACTATCTGCCGCTCCATTCCTCATCCCTCAGATCGGCAGTCTGCAGCCTCCTCACTCTCTGCAGACCTGGACAAAATCACAGACTGGTCAAACAAGTGGAACATGTCTTTCAATCCTGACAAATCTCACACTCTTACAATGTCTCTCCGAAAGGACCGACTGGACAACCCTCCCATCTACTTTCTCAACAATCCTCTCCAAGAAGTTCTGTCGCTCAAGCTTTTGGGTCTCACTATCTGCCATGATCTTTCTTGGGAAAACCACATTTCCAAGCTGGCCTCCAAAGCCAGTCGCCGACTGGGCATCCTCCGTCGTGCGAAGTCCTTCCTTGGCACACCTGAGCTCCTCACCACATACAAGGCTTTCATCCGCAGCTCAATGGAATACTGTTCCCCCCTCTGGGCTGGTGCTCCTGCCTCACACCTTGCTCGGCTTCACGCTGTTGAGGCCAAAGCTTTCAGAATCATTGGAATCTCCTGCGATGTAGTCAACTCCGAGGGCCTTTCACTCACTCACCGCAGGCAGGTTGGTGGTCTTTCTGTCTTCTACCGACTCCTCTCCGGCCTTGCTCCCCCAGCTCTCTCTGTGCTCTGTCCCCCCAATATTCCTTCAGGTCGCACAAGATCTGCCTGCAACCCTCTTATGGTTAAACTGCCAAAGTCTAGGCTCTCTGCTCACCTTCACTCTTTCATTCCCCTTTTCTCCCGCCTCTGGAACAAACTCCCCCACTCCCTTCAATCCCACTCCTCCCTCCAGGTCTTTAAAACAGCTGTTCACCACCATCTCTTATCTTCCCCCATCGAAAACCTTGATCTTTTCTACCCCCGGTAATTCACCCCAGAGTTCTTGCAGTGTTCATATGTTTTATTCCTCTCCCACCTTCCCCCAAGTCCTCCCGATGTCCCTGCTCTCAAATGTTGTGTTTGTGTCCTTCCCCCTCTCTTCCCATCTTGTCTGCCGCTCCCCTTGTTTTTTGTGTGTCTGTTTGTCTTTTTGTGTGATTAATGTTAGCTCTTTCACGAGCCTCGATCTTGTATACAAAAGAAAAAAAAAGAAAAGAAAAAAAATGGGCCAACTTACACACACAGGGAGATGAGGGAAGAATGTTCATGTGCCGAACGCACCGGCTTTGGTCCTCCAGGAACAGCTCACCCGGCGTGGCCCTCTGGCGGTTGCCGCACGTATCCGGGCGAAGGCATGCAGGCAGGTGGGGAAATCCTCGCGGCATGTGTATTGGCAAAGGCAGGCAGGTAATATGCGCGCGTCTGTGGCCCGGCACGGCTGTCTTTCACAGCGCGATTAATACAACTGTGCGGAGCGCGGGGAGCAGGGCAAAGTTCGTATACCAACGTTCGTACCAGCTGCGAACTCTCGTATATGGCCCCGACTGATAACTCGTCTGCCTTACAACTCGATTAATTTGCCTCGTCACTCGCCAACTCTGAACCGACTGAGGTGGGGGCTCTGGGCACAGGGTTATATCGTCCCGCCCTGGCCCGACTCGAATGTTCCAAACCCCGCCTTTTGCCGCAGTGGTAAGTCACTCCCCTCGAGCCCTGATTGGCGGCTCGCGCTTACCGTCGGCTCCTCCGCCTTCCTTTGGCCTTGATCGTCTTGTTCAGGCCGGCCTCGTGGTATTTCGTGCCAAAACCCAAAGCATCGAGGCATCGTAAAGGACCTAACTCTCCTTGTCCTACTCAATGCAAAACTAAACACAGGAAAGGTCTACGCTTACATTTACTAAGAAATAACTGAGCTTAAACGAGGCCATGTGTTGTAGTGTAACTAAACTATGGGGGGATATTAACCTTTATTGTAAAAACCCAAAACCGCAACACGACACCCCTCCCTCGTCAGACTCGTCCCCGAGTCAACAACAACAACAACAACATGCATTTTAAGGCCATTTTCCCTGCAAGAGCGGGGGTTAGCCTTGCGGTCCCCATGACAATCTTCTCCATTTTGCCCTATTTTCTGCATCTCTCCTTGTTAACCCCCTTGCCCGCATTTCTTCTTCCACCATCTTTAGCCAAGTCTTTCTCGGTCTTCCCCATCCTCTACTTCCTTCTACATTCATTTCCATCACTCTTCTCAACCAGTCACTTTCATCCTTCCTCAACACATGACCAAACCATCTCAACCTGTTCCTCTTCACAGCATCAATCACAGGCTCCATTCCCATCATCTTTCGCAATTCATCATTTGTCTTCCTCTCTCTCAACGACACTCCGCACATCCACCGAACCATTCGCATTTCCACCCTTTCCAACCTTCGTTGCTGCTCTACGTTATGTTCATTACCCATGTCTCACTCCCATAAATCATAACACTTCTCACACATGCAGCATACACCCATCCCTTCAGCTTCTACGACACTCCCCTCCTCATCAGCACGCCACTCGGTTCCCGAAACGTCTTCCATGCACATCTCACTCTAGCAACCGTTGCCGAGTCTGATCCACCTTCTCCATTCAGCATGTCTCCGAGATAGCAAAATGTTTTCACACCTTCCAGCTTCACGCCCTCTCCAAGATCCAACTCAACATTTCCTCCATCTGCAGCTCCCTCTGTGCACACCTTACATTTGAATGTAGCTGCCACACTGGTTAATGACCCTCTCAGACCACTACATTTTTGATGAACCCACTCAGCGCACATTGTACATTGAATGGAATTCACTCCGACACCCTTCCTGCACACAGCACATGGCCACTTCCCAGTTCTTTCCACCTCACCACATACTTTACCACTTGCCATCACCTTCGTCTTTCCTATATTCACCTTCAGACCTTTTGTCTCCATACATTCCTTCCACTTGTTCATTGTTTCCTTCAGTCCATCCATACTTTCCGCAATCAACACCAAATCATCTGCATACAACAACTCCCACGGTAAACCCTCCTTTACGGTCTGAGCCAGCACCTCCATCACAGCTACAAATAGTAGTGTACTTAGTACCGACCCCTGATGCACTCCCACCTTCACCTCAAACTCACCACTGTTCCCGTCCTTTGTCCTTACAGCTGTGCGCGCTCTTTTGTACATTGCCATCACAACTCTGATTAACCATTCATCCACTTCTAACTTCCTCAATGCCCATGTCAATACTTCGCGTGGAACCCTATCGAATGCTTTCTCCAGATCAACAAACCCAAGAAACAACTTCTTCCTCTTCTCCATGTACTTCTCCTGCAACTGCTACACAATAAAGAGCACGTCTGTCGTTCCTCTTCCTGGCATAAATCCAAACTGCAATTCGTCGATCTTCACCTTCTTCCCTATCCTCCTCTCCAACACCCTTTCCAATACCTTCATTCCATGCTCCAATAACTTTATCGCTCGGTACGAGCCACACACCAGAGGGTCACCTTTCCCCTTGTATAGAGGGACGAGGGTACTCAGTTCCCAATCCACTGGAATGCGACCTTCTTTCACTACCAGATTACAGATCTCTGCCATTCTCTTCACACCCCAACTTCCTGCTGCCTTCAACATATCTCCCACAACTCCCGTCGGCCCTCCCGCTTTTCTACTCTTCATTGCTTTTATCGCTTCCTCAACTTCCTTCTCAGTTATCTTCTCTGCCGGTCCTAAAACTGGGTTACTCTCTATGTTGCCATCCCATTCATTCTCTGTATTCAACAGCATTTCCATATATCTTTTCCATCTTCCTTTAATTCCATCTGGGTTGACAACGATTTGTCCCACTTCATCCTTCAAGCAACTCACCCCCATCACATCACACCTCTCTTTCGCTATCTGCTTTGAAATCCTGAATTAAATATGTCCCTCCTATTGCGTTGAGTAGCTACATATCAGATTCATGCCCGCAATTAACTGAATTCCAGAATTTTTCAAACTAAACACATAGCCGGTGGGCAGCATTTTTATATTTACAAGCACAAAAACTTAACCTTATTTACAATTCTATGACCCAGGACCTGTCCTTTTTGGAAGAGAAGATTGGAGGAGAGAGAAAGCACAACAAAAACAAAACACACTCAGAAATCATGACATTTGCTGCTTGCTTCTTCTGTGTGCATATATCAAACCGGCTAGCCCCCGGACCAGCATACAGGCCATTTTTAATCTTCAGGGCTACCTAAACTTACACATCTTCTCATCCCTAGCACACCATAATAAAAATGCACAAAAAATGCTTTTATTTTATTTATTTGCCAGGCAGGGCCACTCCCATGTGGTCCGACTGCTTGGCATTAATGCCACTCAACAAGTGGTCCGAAGATGCAAGATGATTTTGCAGCAAGGTGCTGCACAGCAAAGGTGCAAGGCCACAAACCTTGTGGTCCATAAGTGTATAAGGTGCAGCAAAGGGTTTGTGGCAGCAAAGTGCTGCACAGGTGTAACAAGGTGCAGCAAAAGGATATGGCAGCAAATGCTGTGCCGTTGGGCTGCACAGATGTAGCAAGGTGCAGCAGGATGCTGCACAGGTCAATGGTGCTGCACAGTTCCCCCTCCAAAATGGTCCTGGGGTGGGGGGGAGAGACAAGGCACAACAAGCAAAACGGAAAGGATGCAATGGCACACAGAAACACAAGGTAATGCGATGCGAGGGGCGCGGAAGAGCGAGCAGAGCAGGCTCGTCCCTAACCGTCCGTACCCCCCCACCGTCGGCTTACACTACCCTAGCCCCCCCTTGTATTTACAATCCGTCTCTACGTCTTGTCTCCCATATACCCCTCTATCTCCAAATTCGTCTCCCAAACCCTCCCAGGAAGGAAGGAATGGAACAAACACAATGTCACATAACGTCATGATGCGTCTCACAACTCAAACAGTTTCACAGAGCCTTGGTGTGGAGCTTCGTCCTCCTTGGTGATTGGCTGTGGATGGTGCGAAGGGATTTCTCTTCCGAACTACACTAGTAACATTAACTCTTAACCTACCCGGGGTCGTACCCTGCCGATCGGCCATCTTTAATCTATGTGGCTCAAAGAACCCGAATTCCCATTGCCCACTCTGCGGTGCCCTTGAAATTTGGGTCTCACTCCCAACTAATTTTCACACTGTGCCCTTGCACAATTTCGGTGCTGGGTCGTGTGGCTCTACCAGCAGGTCTACCTACCTGCGCACCTCCGCCACTGAAGTCGCCACCCGAGCTTACCTGCTCCTGCGACTGCCTAACTGGGGAAGGCCCCTCCTGGCACTTTACCCCCTGATGCCCACCTTGGCATTGGGCAACCCGGGTCCTCTCCTGGGATCCTCGGGCCCCACTCACAACCTCCCTAACTGGGGAAGGCCCTTCCTGGCGCTTACCCCCTCTGTGCCCACCTTGGCATTGGGCAACCCTGGTCCTTCCCTTGGATCTTCGGGCCCCACTCAATACTACTCTAACCGGCTCCCAGAGCCTACCTGTGGCCTCACCTGGCCGACAAACTACCAGTGGCGGAGTGCCCCAATAACCACACGCACCAATTAGGCCACACGCCCAGCCATTCCACATGCTCATGCACCCAACAAAACACTTCGTTCTACTACCCGCACCACAGGTGTCAATATCCATACAAATTTTGCCTATGCCCTCTACCTGGCTTTACACTACCCACCCCGGGCGTCCGTGAATAGGTTCCATCTCCCCCCATTCACTCCTTCGCACCATGCATTCCACACCAAGCATTCCACACTACTTATTCGCACTCCATTTATCTCACACACCACTTTTCTCGCACACCTTTTGTGCTCACACACCTCTTTCCTCGCACACCTCAAACACAATTCCTTTTATTTTCCACACAATTTCTCACACACACAGCATCATCTAGCTAACTGTTTTTCCCCTAAAAGTCGTGCTTCCCCATCGTCCCTTTAAACTATGCACACCCTTTTCTTTATCATCCACCTAAGCTACCTACGTCCCCGCTATAGGTACAGTGTCACTACTTAAATCTCATGTCTCTAAAGTCTTCTAATTCCCTAACATTATCCTAGCCCTCCCTCGGCTAGCTTCGGTGCCCCATGGGAGTAACGATTGCTGGCACCCCCATGTGCCTGTCACTGCCATCCCCCTAAACGAATGCTCATGGGCCCTGGTGTGAGGAATGGTGATACTACCATCCCTCCACGTAGGGTACACTACTCTCATCCGTCCGCTATACTTGAGCCTCTCCATGTGGATGTACTTTGTCATGGCTCGGCCTCGTAGGGCTGAGCGATGCATGCCGGTGGTTGGTCTCCTGTATGTTGGGTCCGTCCGGCATTTTCGATCCAGGGGAGGAGGTATGGATGGGCCGAGGTTAGGGCTCCATCCCTGCGCAGGGCCTCGCGGTCCCACGCACGATGACCCCTACCGGCCACGGTCAGAGCACCGCACCCGCTAGGGTGCGCGGCTCCGAAATCTCCGACCTCCCCTTGAACCTCGCCGATTGCCCTTGCCGCCATGGCACGGCACCAACCATACAGTGCGGGGGCCGGCACGGATCGTGCACGCCGGTCCTTGTGAGACCGCTGCGGCACCGATCCCCGCCGGTCCCTGCTTCACACAACTCACTGGGGGCTCGCGTCTGCTACGCGTCCCGCTAAACGCTACCCCGGTCGGTGTCGATGCTTGAGCCGCGTTCTCAAACATCGCGACCCACTCCGCACTCGCACACCCAGGCGCCCCCGTGCCTCCCATAAACTCCGTTACTGCACACTCTCCTTCTACATTCTCTGGTGTGCATTCTCCCTCACACTCCGTACTCGTACCTGCACACCTAGGCGCACTCACACCTCTCACACACTTCATTATCGCACACCCTGGCACACACTCTTTCGTTACACACTCCGTAACACCCCCGGGTGTGCACTCCTGCACACACTCTGCAACACGCTCTGGTGTGCACTCCTGCACACACTCTGTAACACACTCTCCTGTAACACACTCTTGTCCGGCACACTCCGGCGCACACTTTTCTCGCTCACGCTTCGGCGCACTCTCTCTCTCATACTTCGTGCCAGTCGCCCTCGTACACCGCACAATGGACCTTCCGCGAACGCCCGGGTCTCGTCTCTGTCCCAAGCGCGCCAAAAACACATTCGCGCCATTTTTTCCACTCACCTCGGGGTCCTCCTTCCCCAGCAGCACCTGGAAACTTTTTATTGAGTTAGCAAGCCCGGCATCACGGTGTGAATACAAACTTTGTGCGCATTCCATTTCTTTCTCCCGCAACTTATTTTCTGGTTCTTCTGTCTCTCCTCCCCCAATTGTTTCTTTTTCCTCGACGACCGCCGGTGCGCATGAAATTTATTTGTCCAATTCGGCGACCGTCGGCTCTTCTACACCCCGCGTCGCGACCCTCATAGCCCTGGTCAACTTGGCTGGCCTCTGCTCTACCTCGCTCCCCATGCGTTCCTCACCCCGCTTCACCCCGTCGCGTACCACTGCGACCTCCTCGCTCAACTTGCGCCCAATGTCCTCCCCTGCCTTTTTCATGTCCCTCTTTGACTCTGCCATCATTTTTTTTCTTTCACGGGTGGTTTTGTCCCCCATTTCTTTCAATTCCCGGGTGTATTTATCACTTTGGGCGTCCATTGTTTCTTTCAATTCACCCTGGTTACACCTTGCTTCGTCCCTCATTTTATCCATTTCTTCTCCCATATACGCCCTGAGTTGTACCATAAAAAGGGCCATATCCATTGGCGCCGCGGGCTCGGCCCTCGCCGCCACGTGCGAGGCACCGCCATTTTCTTCGCCAGCTACCACCTCCTCTTCGGCTTCCTCCACTACCAACTGTCTCTCCTGGTCTTGGGTCATCGATTCTACCTCTTCTTCTACCCCCACCGGCATTCGACCGCCTTGGCCAGCCATGGTACGAATATAATTTGGATTTAAAAAGACTAAATTTCGTTCGCTCGTAATTTCGAGTGCGTGAAGCGCCCTCCAGGTCCAATCCCACTCCCGGACACCAAATTGTTGCGGTTTTGCGAAGCCCGTTCCCTTACAAAGGGGAGATTAAGCCGGCACGGCTGTCTTTCATAGCGCGATTAATACAACTGTGCGGAGCGCGGGGAGCAGGGCAAAGTTAGTATACCAACGTTCGTACCAGCTGCGAACTCTCGTATATGGCCCCGACTGATAACTCGTCTGCCTTATAACTCAATTCATTTGCCTCCTCACTCACCAACTTTGAACCGACTCAGGTGGGGGCACTGGGCACAGGGTTATATCGTCCCGCCCTGGCCCGACTCGAATGTTCCAAACCCCGCCTTTTGCCGCAGTGGTAAGTCACTCCCCTCGAGCCCTGATTGGCGGCTCGCCCTTACCGTCGGCTCCTCCGCCTTCCTTTGGCCTTGATCGACTTGTTCAGGCCGGCCTCGTGGTATTTCGCGCCAAAACCCAAAACCCAAAGCATCGAGGCATCGTAAAGGACCTAACTCTCCTTGTCCTACTCAACGCAAAACGAAACACAGGAAAGGTCTACGCTTACATTTACTAAGAAATAACTGAGCTTAAACGAGGCTACGTGTTGTAGTGTAACTAAACTATGAGGGGAAATTAACCTTTATTGTAAAAACACAAAACCGCAACAATATATATATATATATATATATATATATTGGGCATGCATCGGCACACATATGTGTGTGTATATATATATATATATATATATATATATATATATATATATATATATATATATATATATATATATATATATATATATATATATACATATTGTTGCGGATCTCAATGCCGGCGTTCTCCCCTTACCAGGGGGGGATTAGTCCCCTTGTCTTTGACTGACCAGGCGCGACCCGAGGCCTATGACGTCCTTTCTGGACAGCGCTAAATAGGGTTGTAGGACCAGATTCGCTATTACCTAAGTACTAGCGCTGCCCTGAAATGAGGAGATAAGCCTAGCACGAATCACGTGTGTTGGTGGATACGCCGAGCGGTAGCGAACACGAGATCCGTGCCGTTATCAATTACTAGACCCCGATCCAAGCGGTTCTTATTCGTACCACGCTTACCCAATGGAGAAATCACAGAAGCGGTCGAATTGGGAAGAAAGGAAGAACAGAATTTATTCACACTATTTACAATGATGAGAAGAAGAAGACACAGTGCAGCCTTAATAACAGTCTTAACTTACTCCCCAGACAAACGGGCCCGTCTCACACACACTCACACGTGGATTGCAGATGAAGGTCGGCACATCCAGGGATGGAGGGCATGTGCACGGATGGTCAGCTCTCTCCGGTCCCCAGCTCATACCGCGAAGATGGATAGTAGAGACGGCAGGAGCTCTCCGCATGTCGGTGGCGCACACGGGATAATACGGGGCGAACGGTAGGGTCTGGGCTCTGGCGGTTAATACTGGCGGCTATTGCCGCGTTCACTCACGTGGCTGCGTACGTAATAGGCGAATAGCCTCGAAGCGCTAACACAATGAAGTGCTCTCAACCAGCCCTCTTCAATTCCTTCTCTCTCGTGCAAGTCCTCACTGCAGTCCTCCGACAAAGCGCAATTCCTTCCAGTCCTGACCAAGTCCTGTTTAAGGGCTTTGTGCGGTGACTTTTATGGGCCCGCCCCGCGAACCTTCTAGCACTTGCTAGATGCGCCTTACCACGCCCTATCACGCCATGCTTTTAGAGCCCTGGTTGGCTGGTGGCCCTTACCGTCATCGCCTCTAACGCGCTCCTTGACGCCGCCCCACCTCGACCCTGTGCTCCTCCCTCTTCTCAGGCCTACCTCGTGTTACTTGGCTAGCGAGCGAACAAAGGGCAGCGAATGCTGTGTTGGCAACCAAAGCGTAACAGAATGCTGCGGGCAGCCAAAGCGTAACGAATTGAGGGATCAGCCAAATGGGGCGCGGGATCAATTATGCCCATAGGTGGAATTGGAGGGTGGCGCAAAAATGAAAGGACCTAAACTCATGTCTTTACACAACGCAGATATTACTCGGGGAAATGGCCTATACTCACACATACTATGACATAACTAATACTCTAAGTGGGCCTACATGTTGCTCGTGGACTAACTATGGGGGGCAAACCTTTAGACTTTAATGATGTCATATGTACAAATCTCAAAACCGTAGCAATATATATCTATTGGGCATGCATGGGAAAAGCCTGAAAAACCACTAAAATCCCATTTTCTCCAAAACGACTGAACAGATTGAGGCCAAACTTTGCATGCAGAATTGCATACACATGAAAAACAAAAAAGTCAGCGAGCATGACGTCATGTTTCGCATGGTTTCAGAGTTATGACGTTTTTAAGCTTGAACCTTTAAAACCTAGTGCCTCCCTCATTTTTCATCCGATCAAGGGGAAACTTCACAGATATGTTCAGAATATCAGTCTGCTAAAATGACCTTTTGGAATTTGCGATAGGTCATGTGGTTTGGCAGAGATAAATGATTCAACGATCATATTAAAAATTTTATATCTCTTGAACCGCTTCATTGATCGACGTGAAACTTTATAGTATAGGAGAAGTCATGAAGTGTAACAATTGTGCGTGTAACAAGTGTAACAAAATTTCAAGATGGTTGGATGTACGGTCTGGAAGCGAGAAGTCGTTATTGTTTGAAGAAGAAGAAGCACAACACTTTCTCAGGTCGTCGAGAGTGGGGAATTAATTAATTATCACACTGTACGTGACGAGCAGGCAACGTATGGAGCGACCTCACGAGGTCATTTGGACCTCAAATAAATTTCTGATTTCAGATTTGTCAATCTCTGAGGTATATTAACACACGACCAAAACAGATTTGGAAACATTCCGACTATTTTTGACGAAAATATGACACGATCGCATTTTATATTGAGAAGCTGCAAGTTGTCATTCGCTGAAGAAGAAGAAGAAATTTTTGCATGGGCTTCCCAGACCATGTCAATGATTCTGCCTCTGTGATTTTTCAGATTTATTTTCTTTATAAATCACTTTCTCTGCAGTCATTGCATGGATTGACAGGAAATTTTCGCCACAGGTGCACATGGGCATGTATAATCTATTCAGGATAATTATGACATCACAGGTCACGTGGTATGGTCGCCATCTTGGAAAAACCGAAAAACTTTGCATCTCTATATCTCCAAAAGCGCTGCGGGGTAAAAGATTGATACATATCTCATTATAAAGAACTATCCATGGAGAATAAGCCTTGTGAATGATGATGTCATATGTGCCTCAATAATGACGTCATAATTCGACAAGTACACAACTTCATCCGATCAGGATGAAATTTCTTAAGCATCATCTAGGGATAAATTGATGAAGAAAAATAATAATGTGAAAGCGGGGTTGTTAGTGTGTTAGTGTGTGTGTGTGTGTGTGTGTGTGTGTGTGTGTGTGTGTGTGTGTGTGTGTGTGTGTGTGTGTGTTATGGGGGGGTGTGGGGGGGGGGGTGGGGGGTTGTATCCAAGGGGGGGTTGTATCGGAGCATGTCCAATGAAAGCGGGAAGGCAGAGGAAATCGGTCATCACTGCCAGCAGTTGTAAAGTGGCAGTTCTAGTTTAACTTAAGTGTGGTTTGCTTCTGCTGTTTATTGAGTACATAGCTTATTTTAAAAATTTGGATTTGTGCATAATATTTTTCAAACACAACAATGTATTCAAATGACTTTGCACTTTTCAGCAAGTTGCAGGTCACATCACCATTTCAAACGCACAGCCCTGAAAAACGGTCACCTGCAGTACAGCAAGAATTACAGGCATGGATGAGGAGAAAACGATGCGAACGCATGGCAGAGTTTCATTGCCGACGCAATGTCCTTTTGGAACAAGAACACAAACCGTTTGTTGCACAGGTGGGTAGAAAATGGAAAAATAAGTCTATTTTTATATATTTGGTTTATTTCTTTCCTGATTATTGTCCCCCGTCGCACCGCGGAGCGAAAGGGGGACTATGGTTTTCCCCTCCGCCCGTGTGTCCATCCGTCCGTCCGTGTGTGCGTACGTGCGTGCGTGCGTGCATAAGCGAAGGTGTGTGGGTTCGAATTTGGTGTGTGGGTGCAACCCACGTCAAAATCCAAGATGGCCGCCGCCATGTATGTCTGATGCCATGTATGTCTGAACCTTGTGAGTGGAATATCTTGAAAAATAAGCGAAGTACCAACTTCTAATCTGGTGTGTGGGTGTATCTAGGCGTAAGGAAGAAGGCTTTTGAAAATTGGGTCGCCACGTCAAAATCCAAGATGGCCACCTCCATGTATGTCTGAACCTTGTGAGCGAAATATCTTGAAAAATAAGCGAAGTACCAACTTCTAATCTGGTGTGTGGGTGTATCTAGGCATAAGGAAGAAAGCTATTGAAAATTGGGTCGCCACGTCAAAATCCAAGATGGCCACCTCCATGTATGTCTGAACCTTGTGAGCGAAATATCTTGAAAAATAAGCGAAGTCCAACTTCTAATCTGGTGTGTGGGTGTATCTAGGCATAAGGAAGAACGCTATTGAAAATTGGGTCGCCACGTCAAAATCCAAGATGGACGCCTCCATGTATGTCTGAACCTTGTGAGCGCAATATCATATCATCGCATGTTTTCAGCGTCTTCCACTTTGTCAACTCACATCACTTCCCCGACGGGGGACCTAGGCGTAATGCTTGTTAGTTTTAAAATAAACAAGAAACGTTGAGAGTTGAGACCGACCTCTGAGCAAGTCCAATGAGAACTTCAGATATTTTGTTTGAATCTTCTACAGGTGCATCACTTTAAACTAAATTTAAAGCCCCACTGAAGCCCCACTGATCTACCAAGCCCCACTGAATGGGGTTGGCAAAAAACGTCTGGCCAGTTCAAACCAATATGGACAACACTTCCAGAGGCTGCAAAGATCTGCAATGAACTTGTTAAGTGTGGGTGCAAAAAAGGATGTACTGGTCGTTGCCGGTGTAAGAAAGCTGCACTTCCCTGTACTTCTCTCTGCGCATGTGATGGAGAATGCAGCAAAGACTAGAAAACCACAAGATGGCACAGTTACAGTCTGCGATGTCATAGACACTTTTAATCACTGAAGAATGCCAACCTGTTAAGAGTATTTATATGCATTCCCAGTATGCATGATACTGTCGCGTAACCGTGATTAACACCACAGTTACGGATGACCGATTTGCGAGACTTTAACTCCCGAGGCGAACACTCAATGGCGGACTCAAGTTCAACACCAACGCGCGGAATGGCGGGACGCAGCGAAGGCTCCGCAACCTTATCTATTAAAATCAAACACCCAGGAAAACTGCGTTCAGATATTATGTACAAAAAGTAATATAAGGGTTTATTAGGAAAAGTAAAGCCAGTGAAAAAGCCCGCCGGTAAATCTAATAACTCTAATCGGGACGTCCCCACACGACAGACAGCAAACACAAACGAGGGAGATTAATTACGAAAATAACACGTCTTGTAAAATGTACACAAGGAGCTCGGCTTATCTGTCTTTGTCGTCTTGTATTGTTTGCCGTCCACCCCGGCACCGCTCGGCCCCGATGCACCCACGAGGCCTTGCTCCACCAGGCTCCGATCCTCTCGCCGCCCACCAGGTCCGTGCACCACGCTCCAAAGCACCCAACGCAAGCCAGCAGCTTCACACGAGGTCGATCCCCACACAAAGCACGAAGACAGGACCGGAGAGAACGCAGGTGTGACTGCACGTCTCGTCCTTCCAACTCGCTTCTCAATTGCTCACTGCCAAGCTCGAACTCGACTGCGACTGCCCGAAATGGCGTGTCCTCTCCAACTCCAACTGGCGAACTAACTCCGTGTGACTTGCGAGTTGCGACTCAACTCTCTGGTGCCTGCCTGCGTCTGCCACGAACTCAACTCAACTCCGCGAACTCCTGAAATGGCGTCCGACCGTCGCCTATATTGGTGGCCGATGACGTCCCATTGGCGCACTCCTCAGCCAATCAAAGCCTCCCGCGACTCCTGACATCTCCCCCCTCCGCCACCCTGCGGTCCCGGCATAACACGTGCCGGCCAGGTTTGTAGGCCTTTGGAGGTGTACACGGTGGCGGCCAATTGTGGTGGTGTTTTTGACCTGGTTTCCTGTCAATTTAATACGAAGTCCTTGTCAGGGAAAGGGGATTATTTAATGTTGCGCTAAGGACCTAACTAATGTTTATGTGGTTTGCAGTGCCATAAGGGACAAAGGTTTGATTACTAGGTGATACTCACAGGGGCGTTACCTTTAATCCCTCACTATTTAACACTCGGACCTCCAGGTAGATCCACAATCATACATCTTACCCCGACAAACGCCTAAACATCAAGAACTTATTACATGTAGAGTCCCTGTCACGACAGCCGAATACCTACCTATTCAGATCTACCTAGCTCTAGATATTGCTCTACCAAATTCATAACACAGCCCCCCCCCTGGAACCGTAGCTCCTGCAAGGTTCACCGTAGGGCTACCATTCCAGCCTTAACACTTACTGTCACACACTTAATTAACCTATGAAATAAATCAGGAAGGGCTGTGGGAAGTGAGTCGGACTACCTACCTACACTTCCTTAACATGCTGAACCCCTTAACCATCATGCAAGTATGTACATCTTCTTCGTTGTTCCTGTGGAGGGAGGAAACAACAACACACAACACTAACTTAACCACAAAACTTAACCATCTTTCCAAAACTCAAAACTCTAACCTTTGTACATACCCCGGTCTACAGACCGCATCCCCCGGTGGATGCCACAAGACACAACCTTACCTGCGGGGCCATCCCCAATGCATCCCCCTAAATTTCCACGGGCCCCGTCCAGATGTTACAGGTGAGTGACACGGCTCGGTGGATTTCGCCCACATTCATGCAACACAGACCCCTTAACCACTCATTCTCATTCCATAGGTCATCAAGGCATTGCAAAAATCAACAAAGCACTTATTCCCAATACACCCCCTGCAGGACCATGGCATTGATGTCATTCACGTGTGTGTGCATTCCTCAACTAGGCAGCGGGGAGGTACCGCACAAAAGATGGTGGGGGCGCATCAGGCTGTGGTGCCCGCAGTCCCAAAAAACAAGTCAACCGACTTACAAATTCATTGCCCCCCCCCCCCCCTTTACCTCTTGGCCCCGTGACAGCCCAACAGCCCCTTTCCGCCGTTACCTCGCCGGTGAGGGTCTCCACACACACCAGGCTCCTTTGCCTCCTGCTTTCACGCAGCAACACGGGTCACCGGGGGACTTCCTCACCCCGCGGCGCCCAACCAGACCCTCCACCGACGAGCTCCAATTTCCAGTTACCACCGGCTGCCAGGGGTAATTGCCGCAGAGGGGGGCCCGCAGGCATCGCTCCTCAGAGCTTGCTCTGTACCTGCGGACACACACACCTTCCCCACCCATGGTCCCCAAAACACACTTCCTCCCCCGCTGCCATTCAATTCTCCACACAACTCAGCACAATTCAGTACAATTCATAGATGGTGTAAAAGGTGTTACAAGGCTTGCCATGGCCTGCTACATGTGAAATCCCCCCAGTTCACATTTAAACCATCACATCTTCCCAAAAGTACATTTCCAAAAGCACAATTATCATCCCTCATTATCTCCAATAATCATCACTCACTCTCCAGGTTCCACTCTCACGACCACATCAAAACACCTAACCACAATACAAAAACATACGCCACCCACAAGACACTGTGGCTCCCATTCCATCCCCTCACCGGCCATGTCATCACTCTCACCCGCCTCCCAACTCCAAATTACATGTCCCCAATTTCCCAAAGCAAATCCTGAAGCCTGGGACAGTACTCCTCAAAACACTCACCTCAAGTGCAGGTAGTTGCAGGTTGGTCGGGTCCAAGAGTGTCATCCACCCTTCACAATCCCAAAATTTCACATTGGGCCTACCAAATACTTCCAAATTTCTCTTTTGTCCCCACTACACTGGCAGGTATGTGGATCCGCATCCAACGGTGATCATCACTACTCAACTACCTGTAGCCACGACAGCTCTGCACCTCTACCGTGCAAGGGTCATCGGGACAAGGTGAGCAGTCAAAACGCCAACATGGCCCATGAGTGTCCATAAGGGTGCGACCCACCATCCATCCTTCGGCCCCCCTGCGAGGAACACAGCTGCAGCAGCCCCAGCTGGCCAATGTGGTGAGCACTTGCTGCCACAACACACACTACCGCACACACAACCTCGGCCCTGGGGGGCACGGTCGCAGTGCGTGGCATCCCTACAGCCACGTCCCCTGCACCTCCCCATCATCCCCCAGTCCGACTACAGAACTGCAGCCCCCCAGTGCTCACCCACACTTGACCACACCAAGGTCCAGTCAACAGCCATGCTCCACCAGGAGACCCACCCAGAAGACATGGTCCACACACCTCGGACACGCACAGCACCACGTTGACCCTCAGGCTACACAACTACATCCCCATCATCCCGCGTCCCAAATATCAGCACAGTTGCCCCCGCCACCAGTTGAAACTGTGTCTTGCTACCCTATTAATTTCATCACAGCCTCCAACACTTTGGTCTACACACCTGGATCAATAATGGCGTCACTGTACAGTGTCCACCATGGCATTTCAAAATCCACCCTTAAATTTCCATCTAACCCACAGATTACCCATGCCAAACATTTGTCACATTTTACTAACCTCACCAAAGAAGGATGCTTTGCCATACACATGCCAGCCGAGCATGGCCCATATGCTCGGCTCGTTACACATCTCCCGATTCACATCCCCATGGCTCTCTTCCCAACCCGAGAGTCCTTAAATCACAACGGAGCATCTGTGGAAGGTCACTCACACCATCACGTTCCACAGATGCCCCAATGGTTGTCCGGCAGGCTATCTCCATCCCTGTCCATTCGGTTTGACCCGCGTCCATAGACCAACCACCATGCCAGGTCACCACATGCTGGTTGTCCCAGAGTCCCTGGAGGAGAGTGCCAGGCCGCATGCCCGGGTGGTCACCACATCAGTCCCAAGTTGGCCGTCCGCAGTGCCACCACCAAAGCGCGACCCACAACACCTCCCCCTAGTGGTCCTCAATAAATGCCAACCCAGACTTGAGAAACCACCTCGGACCCCTCTGGAGGTCTTAACCCCCACCAGGGTCCGGTGACCCTGCCGGCCCGAGCCACCAGCTCGGACGGCGCCCCGACGGACAAGGGACGCCACACTCCACCAGACCCCCCGTGGGACCCAGGTCGTACCTCGACACCCAAGGCTGGACCCCACGTCCAAATCTCGCCATCACAGCCCCCCAGCTGGCTGGCATACCCAAATTTTGAAAGGGGCAACTTTTGCCCGAGGCCATCACCCATGACCTCTCCATATCCAGATCCCGCAGCCCGGGGACCAATCCAAACCATGGCTGCTCCAAATCAATTTCCAATTGTAATTTTATTTTACAAATTTTCATTCCCACTGCCATTCCGCAGCTGCAGGGAACAACCTCTACCACCGGTTGTTCTGCCCCTCCCTGCAGTTGATCCAAATTCCCTACAGGGACCAAATCTCCAGAAGCTCTATCTCCCGATCCTCCAAGATCCAAATCCAGCCCGGAGCCAACACACTCCCCCAACTGGTTGTCCAATTTTGGAGCCTCTGTTTCCAAATAGCAGTGTACAGTGAGCGTCCCCTCGGTCATTCCAACCACCTCCTCGAACCAACTCACCTCTTCCCCCAGACTCCTTTGGGCCTGAACAAGCTCTACCTCCATGGGACTGTCACAGGTCTCCAGCCGCTGGATCAACTCATCCTCATCATTAGAAATCATTCCTGGCCCCGCCAGGCTTTGATCAATATCCCCAATAAATACCCGGTCCGGCTCTATCGCATGGACCCCCAAAAACTCTACCCCCTCTTGCTCCGCACCACCGCCCTGGTGCTGCACAATTCCAAATTCATCCCCCGGTTGGGGTGTTGTGACATCCACACGGTCCCGATAAACAACCAGGCCAGAATGTGGGAAACATTCCCCATTACAACTCTCACATTCCAAATTTCCTTCCCCGCTCACCTGTGGACTCTCCACGTTTACCTGCAGGCATTCCCCCTCTACCTGTACACATTCCCCATCCACCTGTGGACATTCCCCATCCACCTGTGGACATTCCCCATCCACCTGTGGACCTGCGGTCTCCCCATTTACTTCAATTGCCATTCCCTGTGCAATTCCCAATTTTGCCATTCCCGGCTCCTGAGCCCCGTGCACATCTGCATGGGCCGTACTCTCTCCTGTTCCCAATCTAGCTTCCCCCCGTTCCGATTCAATTTTTGCCACCTTTGGCTTCTCCTGTGCCCCCACTGCCATTCCCATCCCCTCACCGGCCACCCTGCGGTCCCTCATTACCCCCAATTTTTCACTCCGAGCCCTCGCTTCGTCCCTCATTGCCCCCAATTTTTCACTCCGAGCCCTCGCTTCGTCCCTCATTGCCCCTAATTGGCCCTCTAATCGCTCACCCTGAGCCCTCATGTCTCCCATCTGCTTTCCCAATCGCTCACTATCGGCCCTCTGAGCATTTATTAAATTTACTATGGTCTGGAGATCTATCGGGGCCGTCCCAGCGGCGGGGAAAGTTCCAACGCTATCCTCCTTATCCCCCATTTCCGGCTCACTCCCGACGCTGACGGAGGCCTCGCTGCGTACTTCCATCTCGTCAATTTCCGACATCCGCTTTCCGGAAGATTGTTTCCCGCGCGCGTATTTATTTTAATAATTCCAGTAACACAATTTAAATTTGACGAAGACGCGATATCGCGCTCCGTATGCCCAATTGATTACTAAATTTCTCCGCCTCGCCTATAACAATTTTGCGTTCGAACGTCGGGCGCAATGTACGCCCGACCGTGTCGATGTCGCCCCGCGGACAAAAAAATTTGTCCGACCGTGTCGATGTCTCGCCGCGGACAAAAAAAATTTGTCCGACGGGTTCAAATCCTACACTCCTGACACCACTTGTCGCGTAACCGTGATTAACACCACAGTTACGGATGACCGATTTGCGAGACTTTAACTCCCGAGGCGAACACTCAATGGCGGACTCAAGTTCAACACCAACGCGCGGAATGGCGGGACGCAGCGAAGGCTCCGCAACCTTATCTATTAAAATCAAACACCCAGGAAAACTGCGTTCAGATATTATGTACAAAAAGTAATATAAGGGTTTATTAGGAAAAGTAAAGCCAGTGAAAAAGCCCGCCGGTAAATCTAATAACTCTAATCGGGACGTCCCCACACGACAGACAGCAAACACAAACGAGGGAGATTAATTACGAAAATAACACGTCTTGTAAAATGTACACAAGGAGCTCGGCTTATCTGTCTTTGTCGTCTTGTATTGTTTGCCGTCCACCCCGGCACCGCTCGGCCCCGATGCACCCACGAGGCCTTGCTCCACCAGGCTCCGATCCTCTCGCCGCCCACCAGGTCCGTGCACCACGCTCCAAAGCACCCAACGCAAGCCAGCAGCTTCACACGAGGTCGATCCCCACACAAAGCACGAAGACAGGACCGGAGAGAACGCAGGTGTGACTGCACGTCTCGTCCTTCCAACTCGCTTCTCAATTGCTCACTGCCAAGCTCGAACTCGACTGCGACTGCCCGAAATGGCGTGTCCTCTCCAACTCCAACTGGCGAACTAACTCCGTGTGACTTGCGAGTTGCGACTCAACTCTCTGGTGCCTGCCTGCGTCTGCCACGAACTCAACTCAACTCCGCGAACTCCTGAAATGGCGTCCGACCGTCGCCTATATTGGTGGCCGATGACGTCCCATTGGCGCACTCCTCAGCCAATCAAAGCCTCCCGCGACTCCTGACATCTCCCCCCTCCGCCACCCTGCGGTCCCGGCATAACACGTGCCGGCCAGGTTTGTAGGCCTTTGGAGGTGTACACGGTGGCGGCCAATTGTGGTGGTGTTTTTGACCTGGTTTCCTGTCAATTTAATACGAAGTCCTTGTCAGGGAAAGGGGATTATTTAATGTTGCGCTAAGGACCTAACTAATGTTTATGTGGTTTGCAGTGCCATAAGGGACAAAGGTTTGATTACTAGGTGATACTCACAGGGGCGTTACCTTTAATCCCTCACTATTTAACACTCGGACCTCCAGGTAGATCCACAATCATACATCTTACCCCGACAAACGCCTAAACATCAAGAACTTATTACATGTAGAGTCCCTGTCACGACAGCCGAATACCTACCTATTCAGATCTACCTAGCTCTAGATATTGCTCTACCAAATTCATAACAATACTATGCAAAATTAATATTTTCATATGACTGCTTAATATTTTATGTTACCATTGGATTCCTAGACCCTAAAAATGTAGGTGTAGGCACTGCAACCATTTAGATAGCTGTTCTAATTATGGAGATATTCATCAAAACAGGTCTTGTATGACGGCCATCTTGAATTTCAAGATGGCCGCCATATGGGGTGAAATTGGAGTTGCCCCCTGGACTAAAAATCTTTCTTTTGGGGTATTCTAGCCATGTGCCAAGTTTCATGCTTTTAAGGGAAAAGGCACAATTCATCAGTTAAGCAGCCCCACTATAATGAAGTTGACCTGAGTTGTGCTGGCCTAACCCTAGAAGGTTCTTCCTGAAGCAAGTTATGCAACCCCTACAAGGAATTTTTATTTCTACAGTGTATTTCTACACTGACCTAGCACTATGATTGGACTTGAAAAAAAATTCCTCCAATGTAGAGGAGATGACTTGTTTAGCATCTCTGACAATGTGGAACCAGATCACAATTTTAGCAAATCTAAGACGAACCAAGATCAGAAAGTTCACAGGTGGATACAGTAACTGGGAAATTCCATTATTATCCTTTATTCACATTACAATGATTACATTAATGCATCTATATATGTTTATGTAATGTGAGTAACCGTGGAATTGCCCAACACCATTATAGCTTTTATTCACAAATTTTCTGATGTTTTCTCTATCAAATGTATGTGCTATGTTTTGTATACAGAGTCGAGGCTCGTGGAAGAGCTACAACACTGAATGGATCAGGACGCAACAGAACAAAGGAAACAGTGGAAAGGGGGTGGCACGCTAACAGCAAGGTTGAAGGACACAATAAAGGTAGTCTTGGACAAATAATGGATGTGGGGAGGAATAAGGGATAGGGAAGTATTCTCAGGGCGAATAAGATTGAAACAAAAGCAAACTCAGTTTGGAAAAAGTGGAAATTTGGAAGGAAGTTGGATGGATTGGGGGTGGGTCTGATGGGGGTAGAAAATATGATTTTGGATGGGGTCTGAGATGATGGTGAACAGCTGTCTCAAAGACTTGTCGAGAACATTGCGATTGAAGATAATGTAGAAGTCGGTTCCACATGTGAGAAAAAAGAGAAATGAATGAGTGAAGGTGTGCATTGATCCTGGATTTTAGGAGTTTCACCAGAAGGTGGTTGATGGTGGATCACATGCACCCTGCAGAAACCTGGGGGTGGGTGGGGGGGACAAAGCATGGACAGAGTAGAGGGTGCAAGACCAGAAGGGAGGTGGTAGAAGACAGATAAAGATAAACCACTGGCCTGTCTGCGATGTGAAAGTGATAGACTTATCGACTCAGCTCCATTGTAGAAGATTCCAATAATCTTGAAGGCCTTGCTTTCCACAGCATCAAGCTGTGTGTGCAAGGTGTGAGGCAAAAGCACGGCTCTTGAATTTGAAGGAGCTTTCAAACTGTATGCAGGGGCTTGGACTCAAAGTTCTTGCCCTGGTCAGTGTGCAAGTACCTGTGAAACACCAAATCGGGTGAAAAACTCCTCCACCAGAATTTGGGCTACCAGCCATGCTTACTGGTTGGGCAACAGATAGGCATCTGGACACATAGTAAAATAATCCATTGCCACCATGATGTTCCATTGGTGGGTGGTTGGCAGAGTGCCCAATCATATTGACTCCCACCCGCTCAAGTGGCACTCCCATGTTATACACCCGGAGCAGGGCCTTGCGCATGCATGGATACCCTTTTTACCCCAGCAGAGGTCGCACAATCTCGTCCCACGAAGGTTTTCTATCCTCCTCAAGCCAATGAAAAGGGGGTCTAAAGCAGGATCCTCCCTTGACTTTCTCACCAATTCACATTCTCAAATCCAGGGGGTGGTTATGGCAAAGTCCGTTGGGTCACTCTCGTTGCATATGGGCATGCATCAATTTGTTCCTGCCCAACTGAATCCTTATAGTATATATATTAGGGGAAAAGGTGGATGGGATGAGCAGTGTGAAACAAACCAAATGAATCAAAAGACAAAGAGGCAGAAGGGGACAGGCAAACGTATCTACAATGATGAGAAATTATTAAGGTGCAACCCCCTAAATGGCACCACAGATCGTATGTGTACATACAAGATAATCATGCAGGCGAGGACTTTCCTTTTACTATGCTTGGTGTAGATGCAGGACTCCCTGCAGCCCATTTCCGATGCAGGAGCAAGACAAAGTGAGCCCAAAGATGACTTGGGCCCAAAGACAAGGTAAACCAGCCACAAGCAGTGCCAGCACCGAGTAGCACCCAAAATGAAGAGAGCCAATGATGAAGTAAGCCAAACAGAGCATGATGCTCATCTCAAGGCCCTTCTTTCTGCTCTCGATCCTCCCTGTTTCTTCTTCACACTCCATTTATTTTCTTTACCTGGGAGTTCTGGAGTCTACATTCTCTCCTTTATCTCCGAAGTCGTTTCTTCGGGTCCTCTCTGCATTTGGGATAACTGGTGTCCTTTATTTCCACCCTCTTCGTTCTTCTTGTCTCTAGACCTCCTAGAGGTCACCCTCGGTCTTCTCTCCAGGCCCTTTTTCTTCACACCCTTTGTCTTTTCCACATTTCGGGGACTCTGGTGTGTCCGTTCTCTCTGCTCCCCTTCGTTCTTCTCTCCAGGCGGAGTCTTCGATCCTCCCTTCTGGGCAGAGTCCTCTTCCAGGCCGTCCCGCCTGAGGGGCGGCCCAAATAAAAATAAATTTCCATTGCTTATTCTGGGGTCTACAACCCACTACACCACAATGGCTTCCACACACCAGCCAGAGAAATCGTGATCAGCCAAGTCGGACTCTCGTGACACATGTGCTTCTGCAATGGGAAGTACTAACCTGGCCTTGCCCACAAACAAGAGGTGTTTATGCATAACATTATTCTGATGATCCTGTCTATATATTAGCATCAGCATCATATGTAACAAATCGACCTACTCTGACAGATGCCTGTTACATTGATACAAGTTAAAAAAAAAAAATTCATACTTTCATGTCATCTCCAACTCTTTCACACAGTTTGCATTTTGAACAGTGGGTTACAATATTACATTCCAAATTCAGAGTGAATTAATTTCTAAATATATCTAACAAAAAATAGTTTCAAAAAGTCAAGGTGAAATTTACAGTTATAAAATGTGTGTGTGCAGGATCACAAACTCACCAGTCGTTGTTTGCCATTTTTTATACCTCTGTCTGGCCTTAGCTCCACATCAAGCCGAATGGTTTGTTTCCCTTTCACAGGCAATTTGCTATCAGCTGCAATTGCTCTACATGGGTTTTAGAGAAGCCATCCTATACAACGATATTTTATTGCCTTTGTCTTTTCATTCATCTTCCCTGAATATTAATGACACTCTCACTTTCAGAGCATTCATATTCTGACTATGTGCCTTGCTCGACACTACTGTAGGAAAGACTCATTTGGCATGATTTTGGAAAGAAAAAAAAACGATAAAAGTCACCAAGTTTAAATTCCATTCAATCCTTTTGGTTTTACATTTATTTTGTTGTGATAAATTTTGAATAGTACTGTTTTGCAAATAAATGTTGCCCCACTTTTGCAGGCTTCAACTACAGTGAAAAAGATAGAGCGGTTACAGCAAGATAAAGGGGAAAGGGACAGGTGAGTGGCAATTGCTGTGAAAATACTACCTTCACATGATCTTGCTCAAGTATCTGAGCAGCATAAAGGATAGACGATCTGCTGCAAAACTTCATATGATGACCTTGCATTCCTTGAATGTGTTGGGTTTCTCATGTAATTGCACATGTGATTATCATGATGTTTGGTGCAGACACCGGCTGGCGGAAAGTTCCCGTATGCGGACCATGCAAGCAGGTGAGCTCCTCCTGGAGTTGATGGAAAACCATGTCGGCGAGACACCAGCTCCCCCATCATCTGTCACAATTGGATCAGAACCAGTTCTGCATAAACGGTGTGAGATCATAAACAGTTTGATTTACTTTCTCAAATAGTGCATTAAGATCGATCAAAACGGCACATTTAATGATTTCTCATTGGTTGTAATAAGTTTTAATGAAACAGGTCTGTGTGGCAAATCATAATTGGTTCATTAATTAAGTTTGAGTACTTTTGATAAATTGTTGTTTCCAACCTGAATGATCTACATAGAACATAAGTAGGATGCGATTATTTTCTTCACTGTGCACCCACAACTTGTTTACAAGTTTTAGTTTTGTTTTCCCTAATAAATAGTTGATGGTAAAATAATGAGATATCTTTGAAAGTTTGTGTTCTGGTTATGGCACCATATGGAAATTCGTGTGTCAGATGGCATCTTTTCTGTGCAAAGCATTCTGGGGATTTCTGAGACGACGGCAACACGATATGTCACGTCTTCATATCCATGTTGAGCAGTTTATTTTGCGCAAGCTGTATGTGATTTGTGTGTGAGATTGATGTAACACAAGGATGAACTGATTATCAAAGATGACTAACACAAAGACGAAATGATTCATTTTTGAGGTCATCATGTCAATTCAGGTCATGTGCTCTTTTAAAATCATTTTGCAGATGAAAACTCGAGTTAGAAGCCTCTCATGTTGTCTCTCTTCCACCTATCTCTTTTCGTTTTCACGCTCTCTATCATATGCCCTTATTACGACTACCGCTGAAGGTGTATGGAGGTTATGTTTTCACCCCTAACTGTCTGTCTGAACAGGATATCTGAAAAAGGTTATCGATGGTGTTACGTATTACCTCCCCAAACCCCGGTTAAGGTGCACCTCAGAGTCTGGAGCGGGAACACGGCAGAAAGATTTGTTCTTTTGAGTGTTCTAATAAACCATGGTAAAACCACACCAATGCAATTGTAGAACAAAACAAGTAATTGTATTAAGAACTCTCACATACACAATAATACCACTATGAAAAAAAAGTACAATGAAAATATCACTTGCATCAAATGGCTAAACCTCGTTTTTCTCAGCAACCAGATGTTCGATTGAGACGAAACTTTCAGGGTAGGAGTGACACCCATGCAGAATGTTTTTATGATAATTGTGACGTCATAGGTCACTTGGTATGGCAGCCATCTTGGATTAAAAGGCAGTAATGAAAAAATTATTTCTCGGAATTTGCTAAATGGAAAAATTTGAAACTTGCCACATTGTCAAGTACTCCCATTGGGGAACAAAACCATGATAATGATGACATCATAGGTTGTTACCAGCCAAGTCACAGTGGTATACCAGCCAAAAATGTTTATTTTTAAAAATCCCTTCTCTGAAACTGATTCACCGATCAATGTGAAACCTGTCATGGCTGGTGAAAATGTGATGCTTGAAAACAGCTGAAGGGATTTAAATCAAACTTATTTATTTTTAGGACAGTGGACGAGGGCATCTACCCGTTGTGGGACACAGTCACATTGTTCTAGTTTGTCATGTGATGTTAAGATGTAGAAATGTGATGTAGAAATTTGCAGCTAAAATTATGGTAGCTTTCTATTGCTTTCTATTGGATGAAATGTACTTTTAGACTAGATCCATGCTTCCTCACTGCTTTGACTGGATCAAACAGCATTACCTCCCCTGTTACGATGGAATTGACTGCAGCACAAAGCAGCCTTTGCATGATGTAGGCAACAAGACCCACTTTCACTTGATTTTGGTTCAGTAGGGTCCTGCTTTCAAAATGTCTTCAGAAAAGCTTTTAATTAAGGCTGTACCCAGTAAAACATTGCCTGGATTGAAAAACGGATATTATATTTGCATCAGAAACACCAATAAACCTGTTTTGTATTGGTTAACTGAAGTGTAATGCAGCCCAAATCTTACATTTCTTCTCAAAGAAAAACGTTTTTGTAACTTTTTTTTTGTAAAACATGCTCTCTTGTTCTCACTTTCGTAAATCATATGCTCTTTCTTCGACATAACTTGAAGTTTAATTTATTTACAGTACTAATTTATTTGCAGTAGTAGATGTCTTTTGTGCCGTGGTTAATAGTCCCCCTGTATTCAGCATGAGTCAGTAAACCACTTGCAATGTGGCACGAAAAGTTGTCCAAAACTACAAGTTGTATCCTCCCCCCCCCCCCACCCCCTTATCGTTTTGCGGGGCGGTATGGGGGTGGGGGTGGGGGGGGTTGGTGGTTGTGCCCATGACCTGACCCTCGGTACTACCAACGCAAAATTTTGTGGAGATCGGCCGAGCCCCATTTTTTTTCCTATGCTTGTCAGATGCACGTGTGCACACACACACACACACACACACACACACACACACACACACACACACACACACACACACACACACACTTTCCTTATTTAATATGAGCAAATGCCACCCGTTGCTTCGCTGACGTGAATACTAAGAGTGAGGGAGAGAAAGAGGAGTGGGAGAGAGAGATGGGAGGGAGAGGGGGGATAGGGAGGGAGAGGGGGGATAGGGAGAGAGAGGGGGAGGGAGGAGAGCAAGGAGGGATGTGGGTTGCGAGGAAGGGGGTGGGAGTGAGAGAGAGAAGGTGAGGGAGAAAGAGAGAGCAAGGGGGAGAGGAGAGGAGAGGGAAGGGGAGAGAAGAGGAAGGAGGGGAGGGGGGAGAGAGGAGGTGTGGGGTCGTGAGGAGGAGGGGCGAGGAAGGTGGGGGAACGGCAAAACCTCACCACACATCGCTATACATACAATGTTTGCCAGCATTAGTACAGGATTGAATTAAATGGGGTACGTTCAAACAGCACGTTCCATACCCGCTATGAAACAACTGGAACTCTCCGAGGCGGTAATTACTCTTACTGTTAAGGATACTTGGCTTATCTTACATTATAAACTTTTGTCAGATTTAACTAAGATAATAATGGAACACACGTTTATACTTTTATTTGGGGAAAGAGGAAGAACAGTCATTCAATAATATGAGTGAGGAAAGTTTAAAATATATATTTTTTGAGCACTTTACATTTTAAACTTTTGTCAGATTTAACGAAGACAACGGAACACAGATAAAGGATAGTAGATCAGGCATTTAATGGTGGAAGAGAGGGAGGAAAGTGAAAAAAAAACATTTTGAGCGCTTTATCGTACAGAAACCGTTGCGGCCTGTTCCAAGTGCTGTTGCAGTTCCGTATGAAGTTCCGTATGAAACCGCACGGACTAAAAAGGAAAGCCACAAAGTGCACCAAAACGAGAACCACAAAGGTTTGCCTTTAAATATAAAGTTCTTTAAAAGTGGAATTGAAGTGGAATATTAGCAAAATTCAATTAAAAATATATCAAACCACAGAGATCACAAAATTCCAGTCTATGTGTTCACAGCTAGAACCAATATGGGGGAGTTTTGAATGCAAGGTTCGATTTGATGTTGGATGTACTTTGCGGTTTTCTTTTTTAATTGGTATCTGTCTACAGTCACGTGAAAAAGTAAGTACACCCCATGTGGAGTTTTGACTTTTTCAACATATTTCAACATACAGCTATTTGATCTTCATTTCAACAATATTGATAGATAAAGGTGATATAATATAACAAATATCATGAAACATTTACATTTTGTAGTCCATTGTATAATTTAAATTAACATGAATGCAAATTTCGCATGTGGAAAAAGTAAGTACACCCTTGGCTCTAATAGGTGGTATTGCCCCCTTTTGGAGAAACAACCTCAAGTAGGCGTTTCTTATAACTGTCTACCAGTCTCTGACATCAACTGGGAGAAATTTTTGCCCACTCCTCCATGCAGAATTATTTTGGCTGTGCGATGTTTGAGGGTTTTCTTGCATGCACAGCTCGTTTCAAATCCCCTCACAACATCTCAATGGGACTTAGATCCGGTCTTTGACTTGGCCATTCCAGAACCCTCCATTTCTTTCTTTTCAGCCATCCCTTGGTGGATTTACTGGTATGTTTAGGGTCATTGTCATGTTGCAAGGTCCACCTTTGGTTGAGCTTCAACTTTCCGACAGATGGCCTCACATTATCCTCAAGCACCCTCTGGTACAATTAAGAATTCATAGTGGATTCTATGATGGTGAGCTGCCCAGGCCCTGATACAGCAAAGCTGCCCCAAACCATAATATTTCCACCACCATGCTTTACAGTTGGTATCAGGTTCTTGTGGACAAATTCTATCTTTGGTTTTCGCCAAACATGTCTTCTGGTACTGTGGCCAAATAGCTCTACCTTTCACTCATCGGTCCAGAGCACATTGTTCCAGAAGTGCTGGTCTTTGCCTCGGTGTTCATTGGCAAACTTTAGTCTTGCCCTGATGTTCTTTCTGGACAGCAAAGGTTTCCTACTGGCACACCTCCCATGTAGATCAAATTTGTGCAGCCTCTTTCTAATGGTAGACTCATGCACTTTGACATCAACAGTGGCAAGAGCTACCTGTAGGTCCCATGATGACATTCTGGGGTTCTTAGAGACTTCTTTCAGCATCTTGCTGTCTGCTCTGGGGCTGAACTTGCTGGGGTGGCCTGGCCTGAACAAGTTGGCAGTTGTTTGGAATCTTCTCCACTTGTAGATGATCTTCCGGACAGTCGAATGATTGATTTCAAATTGTTTGGAGATCTTTTTAATTCCTTTCCCAGACTCGTAGGCATCTATAACCTTTTTTCTGAAGGCCTCAGAGAGCTCTTTTGATCTCGGCATGGTGACGCCGCACACTTCAACAACAAAGAGCAAACCAAACTAAATGTCTGAGGTTTAAATAAGACAGGTTCCTCCAAGATCCTCTCTAACGATGTTCTAATCATTTGCACCTGAGCTGGTGCACCTGATTCTAATTTTAGGTATTTGAAGTAGTGATAAATGTAGGGGTGTACTTACTTTTTCCACATGCGAAATTTGCATTTATGTTTATTTAAATTATACAATTGACTACAAAATGTAAATGTTTCATGATATTTGTTCTATTTTATCACCTTTATCTATCAATATTGTTGAAATGAAGATCAAATAGCTGTATGTTGAAATATGTTGAAAAAGTCAAAACTTTACATGGGGTGTACTTACTTTTTCACGTGACTGTATAATGAAGGCAAATCACAGAAAAAGGTGAAAAATGCGATCCGGTGTTAAAATAAAAAGAAAAAAAGATTTAAATCTAACAAATACGGCTAGTTACACCCGGCACTAAAAAAGGGCCGAAACAAAATGGCGGCTTTAGACCCCGGCTAGGTGACAGCGGGCTAACCAAGATGGCACACCACAATCTTGGTTCGGCTTTTTCATGACCACGCCATTAACTATCTTCAAAAGGGATGTTTAAATTTACCCAAATACCGAGTTTTCATTCATGCACTCTCTTGGAATTCCCTTGGAGTATGCATGCAAAGTTTCGGGCTGTTAGGTTTCATGGTTTTGGAGTTATGGAGGAGACGCACACAGATTGAAATTAAAGCCTAAAACTAAAGAGGAGAATCCATAAAAGAAAATACAAATAAAAAATAAAAAAACAAAGACCTAGAGGTAATGGTTGCTGAAAACGATCTGAAAATTGAAATGATAGCAAGAAAAATAAAAAACTGACAAGGCTAACATGAGGAGAAAACAAGGCCAGACGGTTGAAAACCACCGGAAAAGATTATACCGTGAACTAGGGAAACGGAAACAGAATGTGTCATCACCTCCTGAAAAATATGAACTGGAACGATTCTGGCAAGGAATTTATGAAGGTTGAAAAGAACACAATAAGGAGGTGGAGTGGATTTGAAAACTGAAAGTTGCAAAGATGGCAAACTTCAAAAGCCCTGGCACAGATGGGATCCCCAACTTCTAGTTAGGGCAATTTTATGCTCTCCACGTTCACTATGCTTGAGCTTTCAATGAACTTATCCAAGGGGGTCTATAAATGGATGAATGCCTCACAGAAGGTAACACTTCCCTCATCCCAAAATCTGAAGAGACCCAAATACCCCACAAATACCAGCCAATAACCTGTCTACCAACAACATACAAACTTTTAACAGGAATCATCACAGAAACAATGTCCCACCACCTAACACAACAGAAGGGATGCAAGAGACGATGTTACGGAACAATAGACCACCGACTAAAAAACAAGGCCATACTTGAAAATTGCAATACAAGAAGAACCAAATTGTCTACAGCCTGGACAGACTATAAAAAAGCTTTTGACAGTGGATGATATCATTCATGGATGATAAAATGCATGCAAATGTATAAGATAAATCCACAAATAATCAAGCTGATTGAGAAAGCCATAAATCTAAGGAATACCACACTAATACTGCAGCATTTAGAAGGAAAGATTAGAATACCAAGACTAAAAATGTGACGCAGGATCTTCCAAGGAGACAGCCTTTTCCATCTCCTGTTTTGCCTGGTCCTGGACCCACTAAGTAACCTCATTAATGAGTAAGGACACAGATACCCCCTATACTAACATCCAATAAATTACATCAAAAGAAACAAGAAAGGTGACACATCTACTCTACATGGATGATTTCAAATTATTTGCACCAAACAACAAAAAATTGGCAGAACAACTAGAATTAGTGAAACGGGTCTCCGACAACATCCAAACGGAATTTGACGTAGAAAACCGAGTCAATCAGACATGTGTAGGTTCTGCAAGGTAGAAGCAGAAAGCATGAGCCACCTCCTATCAGGTGTAAAAAAAAAAAACGTCAGAACATCAGAGCAGCTGTACACCCAAAGGCACAACAAGGTATGTAGAGTAATCCACTGGCACATCTGCAGAAATTTCAATATCCCAGTTCCACAAAACTCATGGAAACATGAACCAAAAGCAATCATTGAAAACTAGGACATAATGCATGTCCGACCTGATGATCCCATCCAGCGTGAACATAGAAAACAAAGCACTGTGACCAGACATAGTACTCAGATAATAAAATAAAATTAAGGCATTGCTGATTGAGGTTTCAATGCGCAGCGATTTTGGTCTAAACGATGCAGAAATCAAGAAAATGACCAAATATGAAGACCTCAAGCATGAAGTGAAAATATCCTGGAACCTGAAGAGCACCAGAATTTTATCAGTGATAATTGGAGCAATGGAAATGATAAAGAAGAACCTCACAAATATTCTACAAACCACCCCTGGGAACATTACCGTAAACGAACTACAGTTGGAGGCTGTTCAGGGCTCACTGACTATCCTGAAAGGAGCACTTGGAACAAAACTCTGAGAACACAACTTAACAACTTAGCCCATGAATCACAATCCTTCACTGAAGCAGGGGTGGATATTTCGAATCCTGGGAGGACTCCAATCCACTTTCTAAAACCTAAATTATGGAGGTAACAATCAACAACACATAGGCATTTATTATTATAGCTAGTCAAATTTTTCTCCATTACCAAAACTCCACCAAACCGTGTGAACATACAGTAGTCATCAAAAATAATTAACAATAAAACAACCACAGCTAGAACGGCACTCAGTAGAGAGCATACCTCCACCGAGTTGGCCATATCACTCAAAGGTGAATAATCACGAAAAATAATTCTCATATCCGAATCCATATTCAGATCTTCATCAAAACTGAATATAATCGTCCTTGTCAGACACCCAACCTCTCTACCAAGTTTCGTCCAAATCCGTCTACAACCTTTTGAGATATCCTGCTATGTATAGTTTGTGGCTCTTTCTTCCAATGGCGAAGAATCACTTTAAAATTCTAGTAGCCGGATCCGAATCCGGATCTTCATAACAATCTAATCATTTCGTCCTTGTCACATATGCTACATCTCTGCCAAATTTCGTCCGAATCCGTCCACAACATTTTGAGATATTTTGTTCACAAACGGACAGACATGGGTGAAAACACAACCTCCATCCACCTATGGTGGCGGAGGTAACTAGAACATCACTGGGTAGAACGCATACCTCCACCAGGCTGAACAGTTTACATTTTGTATCCCACTGATAGGCCGGACCTGCGGACCTCATCAAAAATCTAATCGGCTTCTTCTTGTCATCTAACCAACTCATCCACCGAGTTTTGTCATAATCCATCCACAACGTTTTGAAATATCATGCTCTATATTGTTTTGGTCCCATTTCTCAATGGTGAAGAATTACTTAAGGAATTAATAAATTCCCAGATCCGGATTCGGACCTTCACCAAAATTGAACAAACGTGTCCTTGTCACACACCCAACCTGTCCACCAAGTGTCGTCTGAATCCGGCCATAATGTTTTGAGATATCGTGCTATACATCGGTTTAGCCCTATCTCTCAATGGTGAAGAATCACTTAACCAATTCTCGGATTCGGATCCGGATCTTCAGCAAATTCAAATCTATTCTTTATTGTCATACAACCAAACCTGTCCACCAAGTTTTGTTTACTTACTTTTTTGAGATATCCTGCTCACAGACGAACAAACATATACGGGTGAAAACATAAGGTGGAGGTATTAATCCAAAGTTTCTTGTTGCTTTTCTTTTGATTCTCAATTTTATTTCATGATTATCTGTTTCTCCTTCACCCTTGTCACATTTTCCAGATCGAAACTGCCATTTACGACCAGTAGAAGCTTGTATCCTGCACGCTCTGTACAAAACAACGTCTCAAGGGCACGATCTGCAAGCCGTGGCCAAGTACACCCAGTCCCGAACACGAGCCGTGTGCCAAGTACCTCTGGTAACTTTCATCCTTCTCTTGCACACATCTTGAACAAACGAATGTTCTGCATACGTATCCATTTGTCACTACCTCCCCCAAAATAGGTCCAGGTTATATAATGGATATACTACTCAAATTATATCAGAGATTTATTTCACTTATGGAGATGTTTACATACAGTATTTGATGTTGTGGGCAGCTGCATAGGGGTATGATAGGGGATCATTGGGGGATGAACGGATGGATAGTTAAATGGGTCAGTTGAGAAGAGAAATAAAGAGGAGGGGAATAAGGATAAAATGGAGTTAGGGTTACTTACACACAAGGAACTTTCGTGCACTAGAACGCCATTCGGCCCATCAAGCCTGCACTAACCAATCCCAGTATCATTACCCATCCACGCAAACCAATATATCCCAGACTCCTCGATCTTCAATGCTTCTAGGTATCTATCCAAATCCCATTTGAACTTATCCACCCCCTCCACCACCACTACCTTTCCTGGGAGACCGTTCTGCGCATTACCCTCTCTCCGCTTGAAAGACTCCTGCCTTAAAACTGTTAAAGTCCTCATCTTCTTTACCCTCAAGCTATGGTCCTCGGTCCAAACATTGTCCACGCTGCTGTTGGGAGTTCGTGGTGAATAATAATGTTGGTAAGGACTAGTGGAAGAGAAGAGAGGGAAATTTATATTGAGAAAGAGGGGCAAAATTATGCCATTTTACCCTCACCAGAGGTGTTACTTGGCAAAAAAACAATTTTTGACAAGTATGTTGATCAATCCGGTTTGTGTGTGGGTTTTTTTTTCTGTCCGCTCACTTATTCATGCCTACAGGTCACAATTTTAAACTGATCTTCACGAAACTTCACCAAACGGTAGAGTCCGTGCTCCGACAAAATTCTGCATATTTTTGAGGTCAAAAGGTCAACATAGTCATAGACCAACCACTTTTTTCGAATTTCTAAAATCCTCAATTTTCATCCGATTGACTTGAAATTTGTGAATAGAATTTTCATAGCGAACTGAATTCAACCACCAACTATTTTGCAGATCAACATAGGTCAAAAGGTCAACATAGGTCAATGGTCAACAATTACAAATTTCTAAAATCCTCAATTTTCATCCGATTGACTTGAAATTTGAATAGGATTATCATATCAGAAAACTGAATTGAACCACCAACTATTTTTGAGATCAACATTGATTACAAGGTCAACATAGGCCAAAGGTCAACCACTTTTTTTGCAATTTCTAAAATCCTCAATTTTCAACCAATTGACTTGAAATTTGAATATAATTTTCATATCAGCTAACTAAATTCAACCACCAACTATTTTGGAGATCAACACAGGCCAAAATGTCAACATAGGCCAAAGGTCAACAACCACTTCAAATTTCTAAAATCCTCAATTTTCATGATTGAATTGGAATTTTAATGAGATTTTTATATCAGTTAACTGAATTGAACAACCAACTATTTTTGAGATCAACATAGGTCACAACGTCAACATAGGCCAAAGGTCAACAACCGTTTGAAATTTCTAAAATCCTAAATTTTCATCCAATTGACTTGAAATTTGAATAGGATTTTCATATCAGCAAATTGAATTCAACTACCAACTATTTTTGAGATCAACATAGGCCAAAAGGTCAACATAGGCCAAAGGTCAACCACTATTCTCAAGTTTCTAAAATCCTAAATTTTCATCCATTTGACTTGAAATTTGAATAGGATTTTCATATCAGCAAATTGAATTCAACTACCAACTATTTTTGAGGTCAACATCGGCCAAAAGGTCAACATAGGCCAAATTTCTAAAATTGTCAATTTTCATCTGATTAACTCAAACTTTGAAGACTATTTGCATATCCGGTACTGAATTCAACCACTAATTGTTTTTGGTGTCAAAAGGATGCTCTACTGAGTGCCATTCTACTTTGTTCTCTTTTGCCCTATGTCGCTCTATGAGTGATTTTTCATTTGTCTGTCTGTCTGTCTGTTTGTCTGCACAGAATAAATATGATTGTCTCTGCAACCGTTGGTCCAATTCACAGGAAGTTTTCACCATAGATGCGCCTCATCCTGGATATTTTTGTAATTATAACTATGACGTCATAGGTCACATGGTACGGGCGCCATCTTCGAAAAATCGAAAAAAATTGCACCTCTATATCTCTGAAATCGCTGAATAGAAAAAAATTGAGACATGGCTCATTGTAAAGAACTCTCCATGGGCAATAACTTATGTTAATGATGATGTTGTAGCGGTTACCACTGGATGCACACAATCGCCTTGCACCGGCCAGAACACGGCCAGACGCGCCTCTCCCGGGCATGCCCGGACTCACTGTTCCCGGGCACGCCCGAACCTCCCGGGCACGCCCGGTCTCGTCTTTCCCGGGCATGCCCGCTCTCGCCTTTCCAGGGCTCGCCCGCTCTCGCCTTTCCAGGGCTCGCCCAGAGCGTCCGGGCATGCCCGCTATCGCTTTTCCAGGGCTCGCCCAGAGCGTCCGGGCATGCCCGCTATCGCCTTTCCAGGGCTCGCCCAGAGCGTCCGGGCATGCCCGCTATCGCCTTTCCAGGGCTCGCCCAGAGCGTCCGGGCATGCCCGCTCTCGCCTTTCCAGTGCTCGTCCAGAGCGCCCGGGCATGCCCAGCCTCGACTTGCCAGGCCGCAGCCAAACACGCCCGGGCAGGTCCAGACTCGCCTTTCCAAGGCTCGCCCTTGACACCCGGGCATGCCCGGTATAGCTTTTGCCGGGCAAACTTCCCGACATAAATGTGTATATATATTGCTGCCCGATAAACGGGCTTTTGTCAGAATACCTGAGCTGTTTTGTTTCAATAAAGCAACTCGGACGAATTCCGTCTTTGGTCGCGTCAATTATTTCGACTCGCGTTGGAGCGCCGCTCCTTCACTGGTGACCTACCGACATGGACACGGCAGTGACTCTTAAACTGCCTACCTTCTGGGAGGCTCACGCGGTTGTTTGGTTCGCCCAGGCGGACTCCCAGTTCGCCCTGCGAGGCATCACCGCGGACGACACCCGCTTCCACCACGTCGTGGCAGCGCTCGGTTCCGCCACCGCGGCCCGCGCCCTGAGCCTCCTCGAGCACCCGCCGGCTGCCGACAAGTATGACGCGCTGAAAACGCTCCTCCTCGACGCTTTCGCCCTCTCACCGGCGGCACGCGCACGGCGCCTGCTCGACCTGCCCGAGCTCGGCGACACGCGCCCGTCCGAGCGCATGGACTATATGCTCTCGTTGCTCGGTGGGTGAGCACTCTCCGGATTTTCTGTTCCGTGAGTTGTTCCTTTGCCAGCTGCCTCACCCGGTACGCCTCGCCCTGGCTGGCACGTCGATCACCGATCCCCGGGCCCTCGCCAGGGAAGCCGATAAGATCTCCTCGGCGGGCCAACACATCGGCGCGGCTACCTGGAGCCTGCCGCCGTCCGAGGCGACGCCCACGACGCCCGAGCGCCCTGCGCGGTTGGAGGCCGAGCTGCCGGTGAAACTGGCGGCCGCCACGCCGCACCGACCGCTTCCGACATGACGGCCGGGGCCTCCACCTGACCAAGCGTTGTGTTATTACCACGCCAGGTTCGGACACAAGGCTCGGACGTGCCGACCCCCGTGCACTTTCGGCAAGTCGGGAAACAGCCGGGCCGGCGTTCATTCCCAGCCATGAGCGCCGGCCACTCGGGCAACTTGCTTTTTATTCGGGACAAAGCGTCCGGGCGGCGTTTCCTTTGTGACACCGGCGCCCAACTGAGCGTCATACCCGCCTCCGAGCAGGACAGGCGGGACGCCGTTTGCGGCCCCTCTTTGGTCGCTGCTAATGGCTCGGCCATACGCAGTTTCGGCCCGCGCATCGTCACCCTCTGCTTCGGCAGCCAGCGCTTTCAGTGGACCTTTGTGACCGCCTGCGTCCCCATGGCTTTGCTGGGCGCCAACTTCCTCTGCGCGCACGGGCTGCTGGTCGACGTCAAACGTCGTCGCCTTGTCAACGCCGAGACCTTCAGCTCCCTGGCGTGCACGATGAGCAGCTCCGCGCCGACCGAACTGGCGTGCGCCCTCCCGACGGCGAACGAGTTCGCTCGCCTGCTCGCGGAATTCCCGGCCCTCACACGGCCGACGTTTTCGGCCGTCGCAGTGCGGCATGGGATCGAGCACCACATACCCACTACGGGCCCGCCGGTCTATGCCAGGGCCCGCCGCCTCGACCCGGCCAAGCTCGCCGTGGCAAAGGCCGAGTTCGACGCGTTGGAGCACCTCGGCATCGTGCGGCGCTCCAATAGCACGTGGGCCTCACCACTGCACATCGTGCCAAAGCCGGGGGGCGGATGGCGCCCGTGTGGCGACTACCGCCGCCTCAACGACGCTACCACCCCCGACAGGTACCCGATCCCGCACATCCAGGACTTTTCCGCCCGTTTGGCGGGACGGGTCATATTTTCCAAAATTGACCTGATAAGGGGATACCACCAGGTACCTGTCCGGGCGGCCGACGTCCCGAAGACGGCCGTCATCACGCCGTTCGGCCTGTTCGAATTTTTGAGGATGCCGTTTGGCCTCAAGAACGCGGCCCAGGCATTCCAGCGCTTAATGGACGGCGTGCTGCGCGACCTGCCATTTCTTTTCGTCTATCTGGACGACATCCTCGTCGCCAGCACGTCCCGCGCCGAGCACCTCCTCCACCTCCGAACACTGTTCGGTCGCCTCAGCGAGCACGGCTTAATTGTCAACCCGGCCAAATGCCACTTCGGCACGACGACCGTTGACTTTTTGGGCCACCGCATCACCAAGACCGGGGCCGTGCCGCTGCCGACCAAGGTTGAGGCCATCACCACGTTCCCGCGTCCCCGTTCCATCAAGGCCCTACAAGAGTTCCTCGGCATGGTGAATTTTTATCACCGATTCGTGCCACGCGCTGCTCAGCTCATGCGGCCCCATTACGAGGCCCTCCGGGGCAAGCCGGCCAAGCATGACATCGTTTGGTCCGTGGCCATGGACGCGGCCTTCGCGAGCGCAAAACGGGCCCTCACCGACGCAACGCTGCTGGCTCACCCGGTGCTCAATGCGCCCATCGCCCTCACTACGGACGCCTCCAACTACGCGGTGGGCGCCGTCCATGAACAATGGGTGGACGGGGTTTGGCAGCCACTCGCATTTTTCAGCCGGCAGCTCCGGCCGAACGAGTTAAAATACAGCACGTTCGACCGCGAGCTGCTCGGTCTATTCTTGGCCGTTCGCCATTTCCGACACCTCCTGGAGGGCCGCCCGTTCACGGCTTTCGGCGACCACAAGCCGTTGGTCTACGCAATGGCCAGAGTCACGGAGCCGTGGTCGGCCCGCCAGCAGCGCCACCTCTCCGCCGTGTCGGAATTCACCACGGACATCCGGCACGTCGCCGGCAAAGACAACGCTGTGGCCGACTGTCTTTCTCGGGCCAGCGCGAACGCGGTCCACCTCGGCGTGGACTTCGCGCTCATGGCGGCCGACCAGACCACCGACACCTCGGTGCAGGCCCTCCGGGCGGCGGACACGGGCCTCCGCCTGGCCGACATCCCCTTCGCGGGCACCGTCCTGCTCTGCGACGTCTCCCAGGGCCAGCCTCGCCCCATCGTGCCCATTTCCTGGCAGCGCCGCATCTTCGCCTCCATCCACGGCCTTTCTCACCCGGGCCGGAAAGCTTCTCAGAAGCTGGTGTCGGCGCGTTTCATCTGGCACGGCCTTCGACGGAACGTCCGCGACTGGGCCAACGCCTGCACGGCCTGCCAGCGGGCCAAGGTCCACCGCCACACCCAGGCCCCGCTGGCACCTTTCACCGTGCCTGCACGGCGTTTCGACCACGTCCACGTGGACCTGGTGGGTCCCCTGCCCCCATCGCAGGGGTTCACCCACCTGCTCACCATGGTGGACAGGACCACCAGGTGGCCAGAGGCCGTGGCCCTCACCTCCACCACCACCGCCGACGTGGCGCAGGCGTTCATCGCCACCTGGGTCGCGCGCTTCGGCGCACCGGCGGACATCCCGTCCGACCCCGACCCACAGTTCACGTCCGAACTTTGGGGCGCGGTCGCCCGCTCGTTGGGGGTCACGCTGCACCACACCACGGCCTACCACCCCCAAGCCAACGGGTTGTGCGAGCGGTTTCACCGCTCTATGAAGGCCACACTCATGGCCGGCCTTCAGGACGACGGTTGGACCGACCGGCTGCCGTGGGTCCTTTTGGGCCTCCGCACGGCCCCTAAGGAGGACCTCCGGGCGTCCGCCGCCGAGCTAGTCTACGGCCAGCCGCTCCGCGTCCCGGGCGAGTTCGTGCCCGACGCTACCAGTCCCTGGTCCGCCAAACACCAGCGCTCGGACCTCCAGGAGGCCGCCCGCCGATTTGCCCCCGTGCCAACGTCCCGCCACGGTGTCCCTCAGTCCTACGTCCCCCCGGCGCTTCGCACAGCGGAGTACGTCTTTGTGCGTCATGACGCGCACCGGGGGCCACTCCGGCCGCCGTACGACGGGCCCTTCCGGGTCCTGCGACGGGGCGACAAGTCCTTTGTCGTCGACGTTGGCGGCCGGTCGGACCGGATCTCTGTGGACCGCCTCAAACCGGCGCACATGGACGTCAACCGACCACCACGGTTGGCCCTTCCTCCGCGGCAAGGCCGCCCCCCGTCCACAGTTCCCCCCGCTCGACCACCCGCCACCACGTCGGACCCCTCCCCACGACCCTCCAGGGGTCGCTTCGGCCGGGTCATCCGGACCCCCCTTAAATTGACCCTGCCGGTGCAGGTCGATTCTGGAGGGGCGTGTGTAGCGGTTACCGCTGGATGCACACAATCGCCTTGCACCGGCCAGAACACGGCCAGACGCGCCTCTCCCGGGCATGCCCGGACTCACTGTTCCCGGGCATGCCCGCTCTCGCCTTTCCAGGGCTCGCCCGCTCTCGCCTTTCCAGGGCTCGCCCAGAGCGTCCGGACATGCCCGCTATCGCCTTTCCAGGGCTCGCCCAGAGCGTCCGGGCATGCCCGCTATCGCCTTTCCAGGGCTCGCCCAGAGCGTCCGGGCATGCCCGCTATCGCCTTTCCAGGGCTCGCCCGGAGCGTCCGGGCATGCCCGCTCTCGCCTTTCCAGTGCTCGTCCAGAGTGCCCGGGCACGCCCAGCCTCGACTTGCCAGGCCGCAGCCAAACACGCCCGGGCAGGTCCAGACTCGCCTTTCCAAGGCTCGCCCTTGACACCCGGGCATGCCCGGTATAGCTTTTGCCAGGCAAACTTCCCGACATAAATGTGTATATATATTGCTGCCCGATAAACGGGCTTTTGTCAGAATACCTGAGCTGTTTTGTTTCAATAAAGCAACTCGGACGATTTCCGTCTTTGGTCGCGTCAATTCTTTCGACTCGCGTTGGAGCGCCGCTCCTTCAATGTCATATGTTCCTCCATTATGACGTCATAATTTGACAAATACAAAACTTGTATTTGATGAAATTTATTGAGTGTCATCTATAGATAAATTGTTTGAGAAAAAAGAAAATGACGTCATAGGTCACGTGGTTCGGCCGCCATATTTGTTTTCATGCAAAAGCCTCAACAAAACACTAAAAACACGTCCTTGTGAGGGTCTGCAATCTCTCATAGCTCTTTCTTGTTGCATATGTAATGTGCAGTTGGCCATTGCAGCAATGAGGTGTTTCCACTATTCTCTGTCATCTTAATCTTTAATTAGGCTTCTGCCATAACTATCATACCATGGGCATGTTGCTTTATTTAAACCCAATGGATGGATGCATTAAGTCTCAAATTATAGATAAATGCCATCTCTCCGAACATCTCTCAAGCTTTTGATACCGACTGACACCCAGCCTTAGTTTTCAAGTTGTCTGATGTTGGTATTCATTGGCCCCTCCTTGAATAATTATCGGATATTCTCTGCAAACAGGAACTACTTGTTACTCTTGATTGCACTTTGTCTCAAAATCTCACTCTTGAGGCTGCTGTTGAACAAGGCAACCTTTTAGGACTGCCCTTGTAATAGTGTCAGTAATATAACTGTTTCCCTGGATATCTCCCCATGCGCAGAAGACGATACCACACTTCTGATGGCCACTTTGCTGTAACATCCAACTATGCAGATCTGTAAAATGTTATTGTGCAACTACATGGAAAATGTATTTCACCGTAAGAAAATCCACTACTCTCACTTTCTCAACAATGAGCAGCCTTCAAAACTCCTCGCCCCTCCCTCCCCCATCGCCCTCCCACCTCACCTCCAGCTACTTCTCTGGACATCTGAAAAAAGGTGCAGTCTCAAAAGTTATTGGACCACACATTCTATTCCATAATACCTTGGGAAGAAAGCATCACAAACTGGCTTCTAAGGCACGCTTATGCCTTAGTATTTTCCACAGACCAAATTCCAATCTGAGCCCCTCATAGCTTCTTCGTGTACAAGGCCTTCATCTTAAGTAAAATGGAGCATCTATCATACCTACCTATATACTCAAGAAACTGTGGTGACTTGTAGGGGCGACCTGGAGTCCTTTACAAGAGGCTTTTATGTGTGGTTCTGAGATGCTGAAATGTGGTTTATTTGTGATTTATGTTTTTGCATCTATATAATGTATGCTGAAATATATTGTCATGTGACTACCCTCTGAACACCGCAGGGTGACACAGATGACCAAACGAGCTTTAACTCCGAGAATTTTTTGGAAATCCTCAGGTTATTTATCCAACAAGCAGAAAAGAAAACACATTTGGGTGATGCTCCCCTGTATGCAAAATGAAGTTCTCAGGTTCGAGTGCATGATTTGCTGCTTTATCCTCTTAATAGTTAATAAAATAAATATGTATCCTTGTAATAGCTTTCAATCCAAAATGATGGTATTCTTTATACGCGAGGGAAAAGGGGATAATGAACTTACCTGGACGGCCTCCACCCGACGTCTTCACACCTGAATTAACTTTTTTTTTCTTCTTTTTTTTGTATACAGAATCGAGGCTTGTGAAAGAGCTAACATTTATCGAACAAACAAATCAAACAAACAAGCAAACAAAGTATATAAAAAGGGAAGCGTGAGACAAGATGGGGAGAGAAGGGGAAGCACACAAACACAACATTTGACAGCAGGGACATCGGGAGATGTGTGGGAGGGACAGGGCTTGGGGGGAGGCAGGATAGGTATAAAACGCAAGGACACCAAGGACTTCCAGGAAAGAAGTTGGTATTTCAAAAAAGTGGATTTGGCGTGAAATTAGCGGGGGTAGAAAAGATCAAGGTTTTGGATGGGGGGAAGATAAGAGATGGTGGTGAACAGCTGTTTTAAAGACCTGGAGGGAGGAGTGGGATTGAAGAGAGTGAGGGAGTTTGTTCCAGAGGCGGGAGAAAAGAGGAATGAAGGAGTGAAGGTGAGCAGAGAGTCTTGATTTTGGCAGTTTAACCATAAAAGGGTTGCAGGCAGATCTTGTGCGACCTGTCGGAATATTTGGGGGACAGAGCCCAGAGAGAGCTGGGGGAGCAAGGCCAGAGAGGAGTCGGTAGAAGACGGAAAGACCACCAACCTGCCTGCGGTGAGTAAGTGAAAGGCCCTCGGAGATAGCGTCATCGCGGGAGATTCCAATGATTCTGAACGCTTTGGTTTCAACAGCGTGAAGACGAGCTAGGTGTGAGGCAGGAGCACCAGCCCATGGAGAGAGCAGTATTCCATTGAGCTGCGGATGAAAGCCTTGTATGTGGTGAGGAGCTCAGGTGTGCCAAGGAAGGACTTCGCACGACGGACGATGCCCATTCGACGACTGGCTTTGGAGGCCAGCTTGGAAATGTGGTTTTCCCAGGAAAGATCATGGCAGATAGTGAGACCCAAAAGCTTGAGTGACAGAACTTCTTGGAGAGGATTATTCAGAAAGTAGATGGGAGGGTTGTCCAGTCGGTCTTTTCGGAGAGATATCGTAAGAGTGTGAGATTTGTCAGGATTGAAAGACATGTTCCACTTGTTTGCCCAGTCTGTGATTTTGTCCAGGTCTGCAGAGAGTGAGGAGGCTGCAGAATGCCGATCTGAGGGATGAGGAATGGAGCGGCAGAGAGTGGAGTCATCAGCAAAGAGATAGAGAGGATTTTCAAGAGAGTCAGAGAGATCATTGATAAAAAAAACAACCTTTAGAGGCCATTTTTCCCCGCAAAGCAGGGGTTGGCCTTTTTCGGGAACCATGGTTCTTGTTGTTTTTTTGGTCCCCTTTTTGAAGCAATGTTTTACGGCCGGATGCCCTTCCTGACGCCAACCCTTTTTGTCACCTTTTACGACAAACAGGGAATTACCAGTGAACTGTCCAGTGAATTACCAGTGAATCAGAATCAGATCCAGATCATTGATGAAGACCAGAAAAAGCACAGGGCCCAGAACACTGCCTTGGGGAACTCCAGCCTGAACAGGAAGAGTAGATGAGAGAAACCCATTCAGGGCCACACGTTGACTACGACTAGAGAGGAAGTCCGCCAGCCATGCGTGGAGATTTCCATGGATACCAAAGGAGGAGAGTTTGGTGAGCAGAGCGGGGTGCCAGACCGTATCGATGGCACGTGATATGTCGAGGGAGACACCTCTAATTTCGTGTTTGGCATTGAGGACCTCCATCCATTGTTGAGAAAGCAGAAGCAGCAGGTCCAGAGTAGAGTGACCTTGTCTGAAACCAAATTGATGATCAGAGATCAAGCCATTGGAGAAGAGGAAAGATTTCATATCCAAAGCAATGATGGATTCCATGACTTTGCTGATAATTTGGAGAAGGCTGATTGGTCTGTAGTTGCTAGGATCTGTTTTTGCACCTTTTTTGTGTAAAGCGGTGATGTTGGCTGATTTCCAAGCAGATGGCAGTTGACCTTGAGCAAAAGAGAGGGCGAAAAGAACAGAGAGAGGGAGTGAAAGAGCGGAAGAACAGGATTTTAGGACCCGTGGGCTGATGCCGTCAGATCCAGTTGCAGAATCAGAGTCGAGGTTTGACAGAAACTTTTCCACCTTGTCAGGAGGAAAGGACACGGAGTCCAGGAGCAGCTGGGTACGACTGGGTACGGTGGGTACATAGAGGGATGGGTTTGGGCACAAGATTTAGAGGCAAACAGAGTTGAGGCATTCAGCTTTTTCATGTGTGGAGTCAGCTGTGTAGTCATTTGAGGTAAGGGAGGGGGTGGAGGGGGAACAAACACCAGAAACAGATTTGACCAGACGCCACCAGGATTTGGAAGAGGGGGACAGATAAGAGAGTTCAGTCTTGAGAACGGAGAGATATTGTTTCCTGGCTCTCCTGAGGGTGGACACACACTAGTTTTGGGCTTTGTGAAAGGAAATGAGATTTCCTTTTGTTGGATTTGCTTTCCAGGAGATGAAGGCATGTTGTTTCTGGGCAACAGCTTCACCACAAGATTCCGTGTACCATGGATGGGAGGAAGGGTATGACAACTGAAGACGAGACGGGATAAATTTGTGCATGAGAGAGAGCAATTTACTTTGGAAGAATTCCCAGGATGAGTTGATGTCAGAGGTGGTAGAGATGGGAGACCAGTCCAGATGATTGATGGCTGCTTGAAGACCGTGCCAGTTGGCCTGAGTGAAATGCCAGACTCATCGACGCTGAGCAGGCTCCCTGAGAATGGTCAGAGAGATGTCCACTTTAACAAGCACATGATCAGATGAGCCGATTGGAGCAGAAAAAGAGCAGCAGACATTTTCAGGGAAGTTAGTCATAACCAAGTCCAGAAGAGAAGATGCTCCGTTGACTGAGATCCGGGTCGGGAAATTGACAGATTGTGTCAGTCCCAGTGAGTCGCAGAAGTCCTTTGCTGAGGAGCCATGGCTGGTGAGAGAGGTACCCACACCCAGCCAACTGGCATGGTGACAATTGAAATCACCACATATGAGGAAGAGAGAGTTGGGATGAGTAGATAGAAGTTGGTCCATATTATCAGACAGCGAGATGTAGATGGAGTCATCACTGTTTGGTGGACGGTACAACACACATATGAACAAGAGGTGGGAGCGAAGGGGAAGCCGTAGCCAGAGGTATTCCTGGGGGTGAGGTGGAGAGAGTGCAGTGCAGGGCGAGTGAGGAAGAGAGTTTTTGATAAAGATAGCAACCCCACCTCCAGGACGAGGCTCAGGTCTATCATACCGGAGGAGGGAGTAACTCGGGAGAGATACCAAGGAATCAGAGACATTAAGTTTGAACGAAGGCCCCGGATGTTTTAGGTCCATGCCGTTAATGAAGAGGAAGGGGGAGCATCGGATACAGAACAGGGGGGGAGAGGGGTAGGGTAAGATGTGGAAGATGTGGAAGAGGTAGGGAGAGCTGTTGAAGGTGTGTCAGATTTCAGAATAGCTCGGAGAAAGGGAAGGATGGGGTGGACAAAAGGGATGATGGTGATTGGGTGAGGCACATGAGGTGTTATTTGAGGAGGGGGAAGAGCGAGGCAGGAGGTTGGGGGAGATGGAGGTGAGAGTTGGAAGGGGGAAGAAGCGGGGAGGACGCTTTGAGGAGGAGGGGTGAGAGGGGGGAAATGGAGAAGAAATGAGGGTGGGGAGATTTGAAGGGGAGGGGCGAGGGGGGAGTTTATGAGGGGAGGGGTTTGGCGGGAGTTTAGGCTGGAAGGGACAAGGGGAGGGATTTGAAAGGGATGGGATATGGTGGAGATTTGGAGGGGAGGGGTGAGGGGGCAGTCTAGGAGGGGAGGGGCGAGAGGGAGTCTTGGAGGGGAGGGGTGTGGGGGGAGTTTAGGAGGGGAGGGGTGATGGGGAAGATTTGAAAGGGATAGGTGATGGGGAGGATTTGGAGGGGAGGGGCAAGGGGGAAGATTTGAAAGGGATGGGTGATGGGGAAGATTTGGAGGGGAGGGGTGATGTGGAAGATTTGGAGGGGAGGGGTGATGGGGAAGATTTGGAGGGGAGGGGTGAGATTGGATTTTAGAAAGTGTACGATTAATGGGAAACGAACATTTATTGCAAATTGAGTTTCTTGTGACCTTCAAGTCAAAAATACGTTTAAGGACGTTGGAGGGAGGATGTATGCAGGAGAGTTTAGGGAATGTATGAAAGAGGCACTGTAAGAGATGGAATTTTTTTGGGGGATGAATAGATTTGGTGAGCAAGTCGAAAGCAACCTTTTAAAGAAGAAGAAGAAAAAGGTGTTATAATATACGACAGAATACAGAACTTGAGGGGAAAGTTTAAACTTATTATGTTTAAACATATTATGAACTTACGATACGACATAAAATAACTCGAACAACACGGAATTAAACTGGACAAAAATATGCCAGCTTTATTCATGGAAGGCCGGTAACAGAATAAAACACGGCAAAACTAAATTCCTAACTGGAGCGCTCCCACACAGACTCGTATACAGACAAGGGATAAAACAAGTACAGATACATTCAAAGTACACCGCCCCATGCCAAATAATTAAATATCCTCCAGCGCAGCATTGCCGGGGCACCTCCGGCGCCCGGCAATACTGCAGTGCAGCTCATAGAGACTGTATTTGGAGGGAGAGGTGCACAATATTTGATTGATTAATTGCATAATTAAAATCAATAAAAGATTGTCATAAAAATATTTTCTTAATCAATTGGCCAATAGCATAACTAAACCACAAGTGCTTCATCTGAAGATGTAACTTTTAGGAATTTAATTAAATAAGTCATTCATTAAAAATTAAATAATTAATTTATTAATCAATAAATAATTAATCGATTAATTGATTAATCAATAAATCAAAAATACCCTTTACAGACAAATCACTTGGTCATTGTCATGTCCAAATATCAGCTTCCTAGCTCAAAAGGTACCTGAGATAATGCCCAGAAGAGAAAGGAAATGTATAAGTACTTAATTAATCGCTAATAATTAAATAACTAATCAATTAATTGATTAATCAATAAATCAAAAATAGCCATTGCAGCCAAATCACTTGGTCATTGGCATGTCCAAATATCAGCTTCCTAACTCAAAAGGTGCCTGACACAATGGCCAGAAGAGAAAGGAAATGTATAGGTACTTAATTAATCGCTAATAATTAAATAACTCTTCAATTAATTAATTAATCAAAAAACAAAAAATACTGTCTTTGACAAAGTACTTGCTCGCTATTGTTCAGAAATTTCAGCTTCCTAGCTCAAAGGATGGCTGAGATATCGCCCGGACAAACAAGAAAGAAAACAAACAAACAAATAAGTACAGATGCATTCAAAGTACACCGCCCCCATGCCAAATAATTAAATATCCTACAGTGCGGCATTGCCGGGGCGCCTCTGGCGCCCAGCAATACCGCAATGCAGCTCATAGAGACTGTATTGGGAGGGAGAGGTGTGCAATAAATGATTGATTAATTGTATAATTAAAATCAATAAAAGATTATCACAAAATATTTTCTTAATCAATTGGCTAATAGCATAACTAAACTACTAGTGCTTCATCCGAAGTTGTATCCTTTAGAAATTTAATTAAATAAGTCATTAATAAAAAAATAAATAATTAATTGATTAATCAATAAATAATTAATCGATTAAATGATTAATCAATAAATCAAAAATATCCTTGATAGCCGCATCACTTGGTCACTGCCATGTCCAAATATTAGCTTCCTAGCTCAAAAGGTGCCTGAGATATTGGCCAAATGAGAAAGAAAATAAATAAATGATTAATAATGAAAATAAATAAATAAAAATCATTAAAAAATTAAATTATTAATCAATTCGGTCATAGAACACATAAACCACCACCATTTCATGAGAATCTGTAACTTAAAAAAAAAAATTTTTTAGTCATTAATCAAATAATTAAATAATTAATCGATTAATTGATTAATTAATAAATCAAAAATAGCCTTTGCAGCCAAATCACCTGGTCATTGGCATGTCCAAATATCAGCTTCCTAACTTAAAAGGTACCTGGGATAATGGCCAGAAGAGAAAGTAAATTTAATTAATTAAATAAGTACTTAATTAATCACTAATAATTAAATAACTCCTCAATTAATTGATTAATCAAAAAACAAAAAATAACGTTTTTGACAAAGCACTTGCTCACTATTGTGCCGAAAGTTCAGCTTCCTAGCTCAAAGGATGGCTGAGATATAACCCGGACAAACAAGAAAGCAAGAAAAACAAACAAACAAACAAACAACCAGAGTGAAAACTGAGTACTTCCTTTCAGCGTGCGTCATTGCCGAGCCCCCTTCGGGGCCCGGCAATGACGTTTTGCAATGCCTGGAGATGGCATAGGAAAGGAGCAGTGTACAATAACTGGAAAACAAATACGTGTTGTTTGTGGCCCTTAGCTCAAATCGGCTAGTATATCTCGTCAGGAATCGTCAAAGATTGTCTGAGGCCTTGGCGGGAAAATGCACTCGCTGCACTGCTGTGGGCGCGAACTGGGCCTTGATGCGTGTCCGTGGGTGCTAACTAGGCCTCACACACCCACGTTCACCCAGCCATGCTCGTCTTCGTCGTCCTCGCGCGGGAAACCACAGCTCTCGGTCCGCAGCTCTTCCTCCTCACAATCACGAGCAAGATGTCGGAACATGGCCGTTCGTGATGAACCTTCCTTGCGCAAGAGCAATAGCGACCGTTTGCTATGGAATCCATGATGAGAAGAAGCCACAAGATGTCGGCACACGACCGTTCACCACCAGATCCAAAACGAGAAGGGAAAATGTCGGCACACGACCGGTCACCACCAGATCTAAAACGAGAATGGAAAATGTTGGCACACGACCATTCACCACCAGATCCCAAAACAAGAAGGGAAAATGTCCGCTGTTCCACTTATTTTGTACTTGAGGCTCTGACGTCATCCCACGACGTCTCCGTCTCCGCTCCTATTAGCGAATCTCATCTTAGCAGTCTCTGTGCCAATCAAATCCCTGCCAATCACTGCTCTTCGGGGTGTGGATCATAGCCCTGCCTGTGCCTGTGCGATCACCAAGTCGATGTTGTTCGCGGTTGTGCTTGATGCCTGGTTTCCGGTTGGTTTTTAATTAGTGTGGTCAATGGCCAATTTCTTACTAGGTGTCTGTAGTGTGGTGTCATAAGGAACACAGGAAAAGATTACAGAGGCAATTACATCCAGCAGATTAATTACCCATAATCCCTCGCTAATTAACAAAACCCACCCCTTTCATGAGGACGAAGATACAAGCTCTTCCACGACATACGGTCTACACAAATTTATTATACATCGAGGTTTCTTCTTCTTCACGACAGTCGGAGCACACTAATCTATACACTCTACCTGGCTCTAAGGTAATCATTGTCTACCCCCTACAAACGTAATAATATTATTTGCTCATAAGATACTGACGAGGTTTATATTTTTATCCGATTCAGATCGATCCCATGATGACGATGAGGCTTATTTACTTTTGATCCATTTTCAGAAGCTTATGTCTCTCCTGCCCCATCATCACTGGCCACTAGTTCTCAAAGCATTATAGGGAGATTACCACTTTGTCGTCGCTTGGTCAGCTACACTGCTACATCCATTTTATGAGTTGTTGGCATCAATGTGCACTGGTGAAGTTCTGCTGCAGTCATCCACATCACAATCACTCAATTCATTCAAACAACTCCTTTCTGAATGAGCTGCTATGTTGTCCTTCTGATGTCTCAACATTGTGCTCATGAGATGCCAGACTTGTAGATTATGCCTGAAGAAAACGTTGGAAATTCTGTCATTGTCTTTGGGGGGGAAATGGCACATTTCGTCAAAACCGGGTAGCAAACTAAAGTTTCATTTTTCAGAAATGGATTTCAGAAACTGTACGAAAATCAGGAACAAAATGACCTCTGGTAGGTCTGTGAGCTCTTTAAATGCAGCATGTTAATAGAATGTGAATGAAATTTGAGTACTTGTCTTTACTTTTACATTTTCTAAATATCCGAGTAGGTTATAAACCCACTCCTACTATTTAAACCCTCTCTCCATTACTGTTTCCAAAATAAATTCCACCTTCGAACTCGCTCGAAAATTAATTGCACTGTGGATTTTGTTAAAGCTCAGCCTTGTATGCATACACAAACATAAATGGTTAGCATTCCAATGGCTTTGCGATGTAATCATCCTTACACAGCTGCTCTTGTCTTATGGTACTGTTTGGGTAGTGCAACAGCAGCTTGTAATGTTTATTGGAAAATACGCAGCAATGCTGTTGACATCGTTTCCTTGTATTACAACCATACTCAACACCTTTTATTTTCTTCTTTGTTTTTACCTTTCAGAGTTCAAAAATGGAGGTACTCACATTAAGCTGGACAACTTGGATGGTGCGCAGAATTGGGAAAATAATGGAAAATCAAACCTACAAGGAGCTGTAAATCAAAGTGATGAGGATATCAATGAGTCAGACCTCAGTGATTGGATCGTCCCCGAGAATATCCGTTGTATCTTAATGGAGACGGAAAGTTCTATACCAGTGCGTGCTTTTCCTCTGAGAATGTATTTTGACATTTTTTGGAGTCTATAACTTTGATAAAAATCTTAACTTGTTTGTCTTGCCGGGAAGGGGATGCAAGACTGTGTGTGTGTGTGTGTGTGTGTGTGTGTGTGTGTGTGTGTGTGTGTGTGTGTGTGTGTGTGTGTGTGTGTGTGTGTGTGTGTGTGTGTGTGTGTGTGTGTGTGTGTGTGTGTGTGTGTGTATTTATGTATATATATATATATATATATATATATATATATATATATATATATATATATATATATATATATATACATATATATATACATATATATATATGTGTGTGTGTGTGTGTGTATGTATACAGTGCATTCAGAAAGTATTCAGACCCCTTCACTTTTTTCACATTTTGTTATGTTGCAGCCTTATGCTGAAATCGTTTAAATTCATTTTTTCCCTCATCAATCTACACTCAATACCCCATAATGACCAAGAGAAAACAGGATTTTAGAAAGTTTGAACATTAAAAAGAAAAAACTGAAATATCACATTGACATCAATATACATACCCTTTGCAATGACAATTGAAATTTAGCTTAGGTGCCTCCCATTTCTCTTGATCATCTTTGAGATGTTTCTCCACCTTGATTGGAGTCCACCTGTGAATATGAATGAATGAATGATCGTTTTAAGGCCATTTTCCCCGCTAGAGCAGGGGTTAGCCGTGCGGGCCCCATGACAATCATGGTTCCCTGTTTGAGGCAATGTTTTTATGGCCGGATGCCCTTCCTGACGCCAACCCTTGGTCGCCTCAGTCCACCTGTGGTAAATTCAATTGATTGGACATGATTTGGAAAGGCACACACCTGTCTATATAAGGTCTCACAGCTGGCAATGCATATCAGAGCAAAAACCAAGCCATGAAGTCGAAGGAACTGCCTGCAGAGCTCAGAGACAGGATTGTGTCGAGGCACAGATCTGGGGAAGCCTACAAAAAAAAATTCTGCTGCATTGAAGGTTCCCAAGAGCACAGTGGCCTCCATAATTCTTAAATGGAAGAAGTTTGGAACAACCAGGACTCTTCCTAGAGCTGGCCGCTCGGCCAAACTGAGCAATCGGGGGTGAAGGGCCTTGGTAAGAGAGGTGACCAAGAACCTGATGGTCACTCTGGCTGAGCTCCAGAGATCCTGTGTGGAGATGGGAGAAACTTCCAGAAGGACAACCATCACTGCAACACTCCACCGATCTGGGCTTTATGGCAGAGTGGCCAGACGGAAGCCAAACAGTTCAATCTTGGTTTCATCAGACCACAGAATCTTGTTTCTCACAGTCTGAGAGTCCTTTAGGTGCTTTTTTGGAAACTCCAAGCGAGCTTTCATGTGTCTTTCACTGAGGAGAGGCTTCCGTCTGGCCACTCTGCCATGAATATACACAATACACATATATACACAGTCTGGCCACTCCATAGATATATACTGTATATACATGGGCCTTAAACTTACTGATAAAATTGCGTACGGTGGACACAGAAACATCAAGGTCTCTGGTGATGGACCTGTAGCCTTTAGATTGTCCATGCGTGTGTGTCTGCCAGTGCGTGTTTGACCTCTTCAGACAATTCTCTGGTTTTCTTTCTTTTCTCCATGCTCATTGTGGTACACACAGTGACACAAAACAGCAGAATGACTCCTTTTCTCCATTCAAACTGGTTGAATGAGTGATTTTTATATTGCAGGCACCTGCAACTCACCATAGGTAAATTCAATTCCAAAGTAAAGGAGAATCAACTGCTTGAAATCTAATTATTTCGAACAACTTCTAAAAGGTGCCAATAATATTGTCTGGGCCATTTTAGGATTTCTGTGTGGAATAAGCTAAGATTTAGTAATTTCTTCAGCTTTTTGGTTTTGTTCCACTGCAAACCAAAGAAATACATATGTGGATAGCAAAATATTTTTAAATTTCAACAATTTTCTGGAAGAAATGGTGCATTATTTGAAAAAAGTGCAAGGGTGCCAATATTTCTGGCCACGACAGTATTTTTTTTTCTTTTTTTTTTATATACAGAATCGAGGCTCGTGAAAGAGCTAACATTGAACACACAAAAAAAATCAAACGGACACACAAAGTATATAATAAGGGGAGCGGTAGACAATATGGGGAGAGAAGGGGAAGCACCCAAACACAACATTTGAGATGTCGTTGGGACATCGGGAGATCTGTGGGAGGGAGAGGGCTTGGGGGGAGGAGGTGTGGGAAGGCGGGAGGGGGTGGGAGAAGTATAAAACACAAGGACTTCCAGGAAAGAAGTTGGTATTTCAAAAAAGTGGATCTGGGGTGAAATTAGCGGGGGTAGAAAATATCAAGGTTTTGGATGGGGGAAGATAAGAGATGGTGGTGAACAGCTGTTTTAAATACCTTGAGGGAGGAGTGGGATTGAAGAGAGTGAGGGAGTTTGTTCCAGATGTGGGAGAAAAGAGGAGTGAAGGTGAGCAGAAAGTCTTGATTTTGGCAGTTTAACCATAAGAGGGTTGCAGGCAGATCTTATGCGACCTGTAGGAATATTTGGGGGACAGAGCCCAGAGAGAGCTGGGGGAGCAAGGCCTGAGAGGAGTCGGTAGAAGACAGAAAGACCACCAACCTGCCTGCGTTGAGTAAGTGAAAGGCCCTCGGAGTTAGCTTCATCGTGGGAGATTCCAATGATTCTGAAAGCTTTGGTTTCAACAGCGTGAAGCCGAGCTAGGTGAGAGGCAGGAGCCCCGACCCAGAGGGGAGAACAGTGTTCCATTGAGCTGCGGATGAAAGCCTTGTATGTGGTGAGGAGCTCAGGTGTGCCAAGGAAGGACTTTGCACGACGCAGGATGCCCAGTCGGTGACTGGCTTTGGAGACCAGATTTGAAATGTGTTTTTCCCAGGAAAGATCATGGCAGATAGTGAGACCCAAAAGCTTGAGTGACAGAAATTCTTGGAGAGGATTGTTGAGAAAATAGATGGGAGGGTTGTCCAGTCGGTCTTTTCGGAGAGACATAGTAAGAGTGTGAGATTTGTCAGGATTGAAAGACATGTTCCACTTGTTTGACCAGTCTGTGATTTTGTCCAGGTCTGCAGAGAGTGAGGAGGCTGCAGACTGCCGATCTGAGGGATGAGGAATGGAGCGGCAGAGAGTATTCGGAGTATTCAGAAAAGGGATAGAGAGGATTTTCAAGAGAGATAATTGATGAAGACCAGAAAAAGCACAGGGCCCAGAACACTGCCTTGTGGAACTCCAGCCTGAACCGGAAGGGGAGATGAGAGAAATCCATTCAGGGCCACATGTTGACTATGACCAGAGAGAATGTCCGCAAGCCATGCGTGGAGATTTCCATGGATACCATAGGAGGAGAGTTTGGTGAGCATAGCTGGGTGCCAGACCATATCGAAGGCACATGATATGTCAGGGGAGACAGCTCTAATTTCCTGTTTGGCATTGAGGACCTCCATCCATTGTTGAGACAGCAGAAGCAACATGTCCAGAGGAGAATGACCTGGTCTGAATCCAAATTGATGATCCAAGATCAAGCCATTGGAGAAGAGGAAAGATTTGATGTCAGAAGCGATGATTGATTCCATGACATTGCTGATAATTGGGAGAAGGCTGATTGGTCTGTAGATGCAAGGATCTGTTTTTGCACCTTTTTGTGTAAAGCGGTGATGTTGGCTGATTTCCAAGCTGATGGCAGTTGACCTTGAGCAAAAGAGAGGGTGAAGAGAACAGAGAGAGGGAGTGAAAGAGCGGAAGAACAGGATTTTAGGACCCGTGGGCTGATGCCGTCAGGTCCAGTTGCAGAATCAGAGTCGAGGGTTGACAGAAACTTTTCCACCTTGTCAGGAGGAAAGGACAAAGAGTCCAGGAGCAGCTGGGTACGACTGGGTATGGTGGGTACAGAGAGGGATGGGTTTGGGACACAAAATTTAGAGGCAAACACAGAGTTGAGGCATTCAGCTTTTTCACGTGCGGAGTCAGCTGTGTAGCCATTTGAGGTAAGGGAGGGGATGGAGGGGGAATAAACACCAGAAACAGATTTGATGAGACGCCACCAGCATTTGGAAGAGGGAGACAGATTTGAGATTTCGGTCTTGAGAGTGGACAGATATTGTTTCATGGCTCTCCTGGGGGTGGGCACACTTGTTTCGGGCTTTGTGAAAGGAAATGAGATTTCCTTCCATTGGATTTGCTTTCCAGGAGGCGAAGGCAAGTTGTTTCTGGGCAACAGCCTCACCACAAGATTCCGTGTAAAATGGACGGGAGGAAGGGTATGACAACTCAAGACGAGATGGGATAAATCTGTGCATGAGAGAGAGCAATTTACTTTGGAAGAATTCCCAGGATGAGTTGATGTCAGAGGCGGTAAAGATGGGAGACCAGTCCAGATGATTGATGGCTGCTTGAAGACTGTGCCAGTTGGCCTGAGTGAAATGCCAGACTCGTCGACGCTGAGGAGGCTCTCTGAGAATGGTCAGAGAGATGTCCACTTTGACAAGCACATGATCAGATGAGCCTATTGGAGCAGAAGAAGAGCAGCAGACATTTTCAGGGAAGTTTGTCATAACCAAATCCAGAAGAGAAGATGCTCCGTTGACTGAGATCCGGGTCGGGAAATTGACAGATTGTGTCAGTCCCAGAGAGTCGCAGAAGTCCTTTGCTGAAGAGCCATGGCTGGTGAAAGAGGTACCCACACCCAGCCAACTGGCATGGTGACAATTGAAATCACCACATATGAGGAAGAGAGAGTTGGGATGGGTAGATAGAAGTTGGTCCATATTATCAGACAGCGAGATGTAGATGGAGTCATCGCTGTTTGGTGGACGGTACAACACACATATGAACAAAAGGTGGTAGCGAAGGGGAAGCCATAGCCAAAGGTATTCCTGGGGGTGAGGTGGAGAGAGGGCAGTGGAGGGCGAGTGAGGAAGAGAGTTTTTTATAAAGATAGCAACCCCATCTCCAGGACGAGGCTCAGGTCTATCATACCGGAGGAGGGAGTAACCTGGGAGAGATACCAAGGCATCAGAGACATCATGAAGGAGGAAAGTTTCTGTTAAGCAGATCACATCTGGTTTGTCAGAAGCAACCTGTATGGAGAGATCAGTCAAGTTTGAGCGAAGGCCCCGGATGTTTGAGGTCCATACCGTTAATGAAGAGGAAGGGGGAGCATCGGGTCCAGAACAGGGGGGGGGGGGGGGGAGGGGTAGGGTAAGATGTGGAAGAGGAGGAAGAGGTAGGGAGAGCTGTTGAAGGTGTGTCAGAGATTTCAGAGATTTCAGAATCGCTTGGAGAAAGGGAAGAATGGGGCGGACAAAAGGTTTGATGGAGATTGGGTGAGGCACAGTGAGGTGTTATTTGAGGAGGGGGAAGAGCGAGGCAGAAGGTTGGGGGAGATGAAGGTGAAAGTTGGAAGGGGGAAGAAGCAGGGAGGATGCTTTGAGGAGGAGGGGTGAGAGGGGAGTCTAGGAGGGGAGGAGCGAGGGAGAGTCTTGGAGGGGAGGGGTGTGGGGGGAGTTTAGGAGGGAGGGGAGGGAAGGGGCAAGGGGGGAGATTTGAAAGGGATGGGTGATGGGGAGGATTTGGAGGGGAGGGGTGAGATTGGATTTTGAAAAGTGTACGATTCATGGGAAACGAACATTTTTTGCAAAATGAGTTTGAGACCTTCGAGTCAAAAATACGTTTGAGGACACTGAAGGAGGAGTGGAGTTCTGGATAGTTTAGGGAATGTAGAAAGGAGGAACTGTAAGAGATGGTATTATATATATTTTTTGGAATGAATAGATTTGGTGAGCAAGACGAAAGCATCCTTTTGTAGGAAAAGAAGAAAAGGGTGTTATAATATATGAGAGAAAATAGGTGTTCAGGGGAGAGATTATACATTTCTAACCACGTGATCGCGTGATCGTGAACGAAGAACGAACGAACAAATAAGAACAACAAATAAACGAATAAGACCTGGGAAGGAAATATTTTTTGGGGTTTTTTTTTTTTTGAGTAGAGATATTAAACAAGGAGGTATGGGGTGAACGACTGGGACGAAACAGAGAACGAAAATAATTGCAGCGCATTCGACGAATCGCTGAGAGAAAAACAAAACCACAAGGTCGGAGACGGTACGGTAGCCTAAGCCTACGAGTACTAGGCCGCAGAATACTCGATACGCATTAACCGACGATTGTGTATACATGTACGAAAAATTAGCACCGAAAATTTCCAAAAGATACGCTATTGGTACATACACCGAAAGATAGATACAGTCTCGACAAAAACACAATTGAGAAAGATCACTTAGCTTCGAACGCGTGAGCGCATGGAACAGCTTCGAAAACAAGCTGTTCCATGCGCTCGTGTGTGTGTGTGTGTGTGTGTATTTGAAGTCTGTGTGGGGACGTCCCAATTTAGAATTAGGTTTTATCGTCGCGTTTCTTTGTCTCGGGTTCCGCAGAATAAACCTGTTATTTTTGTCCATTTTACCCCGGATTCCCGTTTGAGTTCATTTCCTCCAGCATCGGAGATGCCGTCGGATCGCTACAGGTAAGCGCTTGCCACTTCTTCCTCTTCATTCTTCGGCCCGCACTTTTATAGTTGAATCCGTAATTGATCGTCGCCTCAAGTAAAGCCGTTCAGTCATCCGCAGTCCTACGATATTAACCGAGGGATTCGCGCGACAGTGAGTGAGTGTGTGTGTGTGTGTGTGTGTGTGTGTGTGTGTGTGCGTGCGTGCGTGTGTGTGTGTGTGTAGAGAGAGATAGAGATGTGCGAGAGCATGTGCGTAGTTGCTTTTAAAATGTTTTTCTCTGCAAATGTCTGTTCAATCGATGCAAAACTTTACACATACAAGGGATTCCCCATTGAGAATATTTTATTGATAACTGATATCATAAGTCGCATGGTACTATATTTTATATGGTCATAGGCCATATTGGATTGAAGGGGAAAAAATGGACATCTCTGAAACCGCTCAATGAAAAACATTGCAACTTGGCTTACGTCATGCACTCACCTTGGGAGTATATAGAGTTATAACGATTTTGGCATCGGTGATGTTGTATTCCAGCCTTAATTGGTTGAATCGAAATCCTCATCTGAAAAATCTTAAACTTCATATATCTGATTTGCAACACAACGTGAGTGAAGAATTAAATTTATGACAGCATTGATGACGTGACGTTGTGGCCGGCCATATTGGTTTGAAAATGTAAAATGTGGAAACATAATCTACATCCACCTTTGGTGGCGGAGATAATAATAAATCAAAGCTACGGATGGGACATCATAGGGTGCATGGATGATACTGGTATGAGGGCCATAATAGTGGCCTGCTTAGTTGATGATGGTATTTTTGTTCAGAATGAGCATGTGAGGAGAGACTATGCGCTCTTCTGAGTGCTGTTGTAGTTACCTCTGCCACCGAAGGTGGATGGGGGTTATGTTTTCACTCCTGTCTGTCTGTCTTTTTTGTTTGTTTGTTTGTTTGTCTCTCTCTGAACAAGATATCTCAAAAAGTTGTGGACGGATTCGGACGAAATTTGGCAGAGAGGTAGTGTATGTGACACGGACAAAATTCTTAGAATTTGGTGAAGATTCGGATTCGGATCCGGCTAGTATAATCTTTAAGTGATTCTTCACCATTGGGTGATAGGGTCATAGTGCCGACATATAGCACGATATCCGAAAAAGTTATGGACGGATTTGGACGAAACTTGGTGGAGAGGTTGGGTGTGTGACGAGAACGAATCGATTCGATTTTGGTGAAGATCTGAAAATGGGTTCGGATATGAGAATTGTTTAATTTTCAAGTGATTCTTCACCATTGAGAGATCGGGCGAAAAGCGATATACATAACATGGTATTAAAAAAAGTTATGGACGAGTTATGACTAAACTTGGTGGATGAGTTTGTTAGGTGACGAGAACAAGCTGATTAGATTTTGGTTCAGGTCCGAATCCAGATCTGGCCTATCAGTGGATACAGCACATAAACTATTCAGCCTGGCGGAGGTATGCGCTCTATGGATTGCCATGCTAGATTATTTTCTGTTTTTCTTCGGTGCATATTTTTAACAGGAAATTACATTTGTACCTCCCTACTCCACAGGCTGTGTCAGCACCCCCCAGTCCCAATGAAAGAGGCCTACAATCTCCACAAGCACAGCCCTCTTATAGCACTGCAAGCTCATTCAGTCAAATCGACTGGGAATCTGTGGACGAGTTCATTGCTGGTTTGGAAGATTAATGATGCATGTTTGAGCTGTGGACTTTAAGACGAGGCCTTACAGCACTGATTTAATGCTATGTTCATTTATGTTGTCAATACACCATATCGCCACCAGGCTGGAGCATTGCACTTGCACACAGACCATTGTGGTCTTGATGGCTAATCCTAGTGATCACCATTTCCCAAGAGTAGGCCTAGCACTACATGCCAGTATAATAATATAATTATAATATGTCAGAAAATGTGCTTGTACGTTTACATTTTTATACCTTGGTGATCAAAACGACAGTTGGATTATTGTCAAAGGCACATGTGATGAGATGTAGATGCTAGATGGTTATATTTGTGATAGAAAAGGGACAGCTAAAGAACAAAGATCGAAGACACATTTTTTGATAATTTTGATTTTTGACTTATTTATAAATGTTGCGTACTTTTTGCTCACTTAAAGATGTGTACCACTTGTTTGGATGTGTTATGCCTTAAATTATTTTGAGAAACGCTAATGAGATTACTGGCCACGGCCTGTTCTGTATTACCTTGCCTTCTCATGGAGTCTTTGGTTTTGTAACAAACACCAAATCGGAAACGGTTGTGCCTTATTCAATCGCAAAAAGGTAAATAAACTTTTATTTTACACGACTTCACATTTAATGTCCCTTTTTATGAAGCAATATGATTTCTTTCGTCATTGTTTTTCTTTTACTTCCTTTTTCCTTGGTTGCACATGATTCTGTTTGGGTTCAGTTCAGACACAAGTCCACGTTTCAGTTCGTGAGCAAAGCTGTGATGATAGGCCAGGGGGCTTTGAAAGAAGCCACTAATGGCTGCATCAAAAGCTATGTTTGCACTTTGGTTCACAGCACTGAAGCTTGGCAACCCATCATTTAACAGGAGGAGAGAGTGGGTAAGCAATGGCAACAACTTCCAAACCCTATGAGGTAAGTTTTTGTGGTGACCTGAGCCTCAAGGTTTATTATCTTTTTATCAAGATTAACCAATGTATACGAAGACTCTGTTGTGAAGTTCATCCTCATAAGCATCCATAAATGTATACAGTGTAATATAGTACTAAATTGCCATAACAGTGATTGGAGCAAGTCCTTATGGCATCCATTATGGACTTTGCACACTATTGGTAACCGTTTCAGCCATAATTTGTACCCTCTTTACTTTATTTATTTACAATCCTTTAATCGAGCTTGTACGTACAGTCCATTACATAGAGTATGTGGATATCAAAATCAACAGTGTTAGGGATTAAAAGAAGGTGACCTGAATAGTCTTGTTTGGTGGAGAAATTGGTCTGGTTTGCTGAAACCTTTTTGACCCATTAGCCATGGTGGAAATATTTTTAGCTGAAGCATCCTTTTAGAACTGCAGATTACATAGATTTTCTAAAAAGCATGAGGGATCTATGTGAATCCTAAGGGTATTTAAGTACTCAAAAAAAAAAAAATTTGCAATAATTATATTTCTCATTTCAATTTATGCTCTCATTTATTGGAAATTGATACCCCAGACTGAAGTAAGAAAGGTTAGAGTTAGAGCCTGTAAAACTAGGAGAAAAAGATGCAACATGTCATAGCTCCCGTGGTTTTAGTAATTTTGCTGTTCAGTTGAAGGACACCAGTCGGCCATCTTTGGTCAGACTACACAACACAATCCTCTGCATATGTATACTCTCATGTTTTGTCTTTGTGCCAAGTTTGACCAAAATCGGTCCATGCATGTGCGAGAAATGGTTCGGAACACGTTTAAGTAACAAAATGGCCACCAGTCGGCTATTGGATCTCATCTTGAAAAAAATGACATGCATATGTAAGCCATCATTCACGATATGTGTGCCAAGTTTGAACAAATCGGGAAGTGCATGTCCAAGAAATGGTTGTGGATGTGTTAAACATCAGATTTTTAGTCGGCCATCTTGGATCTGATCCCAAAAAAAAAATGATGTGCATATGTAAGCCATCATGTATTGTCTTTGTGCCAAGTATGAACAAGATCGGTCCATACATGTCCGAGACATCGTTGCGGACGGACGCACGCATGGACGGACAGATGCTCGAGACCCAATCCATAAGCCCCCGTCGTGTCGGATGAAGTCCAACGGGGGCTAATCATAGTTCAATGCTGAACTTTAGTGCAATCTGTTACAGGGTCCTCCCCTATCCTCTGGTCTCGGTAAACCTCCGAACCCCGAGAGGTTCCCCGGCAGAAAGATATATTATCCTTGGTTGAAATCAATCAAATCAATAATGAAACCACACCAAGGGTTACGAACAAACAATAATATATTATAAATCACACCGGAATCACGACACAAATAATAATAACAATTCGCCCTACAATCACTATTTTTAAGATGGTACCACCTTATCTCGTCCTTTAACCCAAAGTCACAGTACTCCCCCAATGTCTCTGTACCCCTCCAAGGCGAGGTCGATTCGCTCCAGCGATCGTTGGATCAATGTCCGATCACAATCAATTGAGGCGTGGACGATCGAAGCAACCCACAGGTCACGTGGTCCAACACCCTGCACAATAGCGGTGGAATGGGAAACCTCCCAAAGACGCGCTCCGACGTACACGTTTGCGGTTCAATCAGCGAGTCTCCGTATGATCCTCAAAAGCCACTTTCTTGCACAGCCGTCCCCGGCAACCCACCGGGGAATAATGCCCAGCCGACGCGACAAAAACCTGTTCACTGCAGGTTGCGCGTGTGGCGAAGATGGCGGACGGCTTTCACTCGAACCGGAGCTTTGAGGCAAGGATACTCCGGAACCTCAATGAGGATACCCGACTACACAGGCTCCACAGCACTCCAGCGATATCTCCTATCGCACAAACTTCCTTTCATGGACGCAAGGTTCACTCGCACTGTACGCTCGACCGCTCGGTCCGGAGCCTCAACAAAAACGTATTTTCACGATCTCCTCCCGCCTCTTCTCCCTCGCTCCCTTTCTCTTCCGGGTCACGATCCGGATTTCCGGCCACATTTTACCAGGAGCACTTTTAAACCTTTTAACCACAATAACCCTTACTGAGAACCAACAATAATAATAATACCAACAATAATTAGGGCTGAATCCGTAACACTTCCCCCCCTCAAGAAAGAAAGTTTGAACACAGCGAAAACTTTCTTTGTAGGCAAATTCTTGAAACCAACACAAGTAATCAATGTTTCCTCAAAATTAAAGCAACACACTTTCACCCCACCCCCAGAATTCCCAAAATTAATTCACTCTGGACAAAGCGTCAGCCACGACATTGTCCCTGCCCTTTACATGTTCAATTTCCAAGTTACCCCTGCAAAGCCAAACTCCATCTCATCAACCTCTGATTTTTACTTTTAGTTTCTTTTGAATGAAGGTTAAGGGGTTGATCAAAAATCCAAAGTCAAGCAAATCGATAGCACTTTCTCTGGGAGGCCGAGCTGAGGGCCAGGTTCCATGGTGGTTGGGTGGTGAGGCCTGGACATATTCACTACATGGACGCCTTTAGGAATGTGGAGTTCACGGTTAGTCCGTGTAGGAAAGTTCACTACATGGCCGCCTTTAGGAACGTGGAGTTCACGCGTAATCCTTTTAGGAAAGCTCACTACATGGACGCCTTTAGGAACGTGGGGTTCACGGTTAATCCGTGTAGGAATCTTGGCTCGGCTGCTCCGCAGCATTCAGTGCTTCAACTCTTTCTAACTTTCCTAACAATCACGGTTGTACCACTTGTCACAGTAGTCACCTGAATGGCGGTCTCCTTCTCGGCCACTGCTCTGATAATCCTTCCTTCGGGAGCTGTCATAACTCTGGAAGCCTCCATAATAATATCGATTGTGGCCACCACCACTACTACTCCGTGGTCCTCCTCTGTAGCCCCCTCAACCCCTAGGAAATGCCTTCCCCACTGTGATGGTCCGATCCTCCAAGTCCTTGCTATTCAGATCCTTTTCTGCCTCTCTGGCATCCTTTGAGTTTTCAAACGTGACAAAGCCAAACCCTCTTGACTTTCGTGTCTCCCTGTCTTTTATCAGCAGCACTTCCAAACGCGGTCCATATTTGCTGAAGGTAGACTCCAGAACATCTTCCTTTGTTTTGAAGTTCAGTCCACCTACAAATAACTTGCTAAATTTGTCGCCATCCCTAACTGGTGTGGTGTTATTTTCCCTACTGAGCTTTTTAACAACCATCGGGTTACCATAAACTTGACCACTGGCCAAATCATTCCCGATAACCACAGATACTCCCTCTACAGGAAGCGTGGCTTGTAAACCGACGGTGACCGGTCCTGACACCAAATCGGACTCGAAATGGATGACATGAAGTGGAGCACTAACACAGCCACCAATCCCCTGTGAACGAACACTATCCCCAGTTGCCGTCTCCTCGGACCATGGCAAGATGCCTTCAAGCATTAAAGATTGATGTGCTCCTGTGTCCCTCAATATCCTAACCGGTCTCCGGTTAGTCGAGGCTCCATCCAGTGACACAAACCCCTCTGAAATAAATGGTTGGTAACCCTTTTGAGGGCGATTTCTCACAATGGCCATCGCATTTGGAGTCGTACTAGTCGAACTCCGCTCCTGATTTTCCTTTCCCAGAGCATAACAGTTGGACATCAAGTGTCCAGGTTTATGGCAAAAAGTGCAAGTAGGCCCGGAGGAGAACCTCGTGGTCTGCCAAGGCATGGGGGCGGCGGTCTGCCTCGAGCCCCCCGGACGATAGGTCTGTCTTGGAACCGCAGTCTTCTGATTTCTCGAAGTCGGGGAGTGGTCCTCATTTTCATCTCGAGGCCGCCCCCATGGATTTTCATTCTCCGCCCCTGATGTACCATAGCTCCCCTGGCTAGGTCTGGGCGAGAAGTTCGGTTTGTGGAACCCCATCCTGTGTGTTAAGTCATAGTCATCTGCCATGGTTGCTGCCTCATACAACTTTGGTACTTTCCTTTCCTCCAGATGAACTTTAATGTCCTCGTGGACACACTGTTGGAATTCCTCCACCAGGATCAATTGTCGCAATAGTTCGAAGTCTTTCCCAACTCCTTTTGAATCACACCACCTATCAAACATGGTTTCTTTCAATCTGGCAAACTCCACATGGGTCTCACTCTCCCTCCTCCTGGCATTCCGGAATTTTTGTCGGTAAGCTGTGTCGGTAAGCCAATCCGGGACCAATTCATAGGCTTTGAGAATGTGTTTCTTCAATACCTCATAATCTGCACATTGGTCCATCGGTAAAGCCGAATAAATATCTTGAGCTTTACCCACCAGAACACTTTGCACTAGTATGGACCATTACTCCTCAGGCCAGTTTTTTTTTTTTTTTTTTTTTTTTTTTTTTGTATACAAGATCGAGGCTCGTGAAAGAGCGAACATTAATCACACAGAAAGACAAACCGACACATAAAACATATAACATCGGGAGCGGTAGACAAGATGGGGAGAGAGGGGGAAGGACACAAACACAACATTTGAGAGCAGGGACCGAGAGACATGGAGACATCGAGAGATCTGAGAGAGGGCGAGGGCTTTGGGGGGGGGGGGCATGGGAAGGGGGCGGTGGGAGAGGTATAAAACATATGGACACTGCCAGGACTTCCAGGAAAGAAGTTGGAATTTCAAACAAGGTGGATCTGGGGTGAATTAGCGGGGGTAGAAAAGATCAAGGTTTTGGATGGGGGAAGATAAGAGATGGTGGTGAACAGCTGTTTTAAAGACCTGGAGGGAGGAGTGGGATTGAAGGGAGTGAGGGAGTTTGTTCCAGAGGCGGGAGAAAAGAGGAATGAAAGAGTGAAGGTGAGCAGAGAGCCGAGATTTCGGCAGTTTAACCATCAGAGGGTTGCTGGCAGATCTTGTGCGACCTGTAGGAATATTTGGGGGACAGAGCACAGAGAGAGCTGAGGGTGCAAGGCCGGAGAGGAGTCGGTAGAAGACAGAAAGACCACCTACCTGCCTGCGGTGAGTGAGTGAAAGGCCCTCAGAGATAGCTTCATCGCGGGAGATTCCAATAATTCTGAAAGCTTTGGTTTCAACAGCGTGAAGCCGAGCTAGGTGTGAGGCAGGAGCACCGGCCCATAGGGGAGAACAGTATTCCATTGAGCTGCGGATGAAAGCCTTGTATGTGGTGAGGAGCTCAGGTGTGCCGAGGAAGGACTTCGCACGACGGAGGATGCCCAGTCGGCGACTGGCTTTGGAGGCCAGCTTGGAAATGTGGTTTTCCCAAGAAAGATCATGGCAGATAGTGAGACCCAAAATCTTGAGCGACAGAACTTCTTGGAGAGGATTGTTGAGAAAGTAGATGGGAGGGTTGTCCAGTCGATCTTTTCGGAGAGACATAGTAAGAGTGTGAGATTTGTCAGGATTGAAAGACATGTTCCACTTGTTTGACCAGTCTGTGATTTTGTCCAGGTCTTCAGAGAGTGAGGAGGCAGCAGACTGCCGATCTGAGGGAAGAGGAATGGAGCGGCAGAGAGTGGAGTCATCAGCAAAGAGATAGAGAGGATTTTCGAGAGAGCCAGAGAGATCATTGATGAAGACCAGAAAAAGCACGGGGCCCAGAACACTGCCTTGGGGAACTCCAGCCTGAACAGGAAGAGGAGATGAGAGAAACCCATTCAGGGCCACACGTTGACGACGACTAGAGAGGAAGTCCGCCAGCCATGCGTGGAGATTTCCATGGATACCAAAGGAGGAGAGTTTGGTGAGCAGAGCGGGGTGCCAGACCGTGTCGAAGGCATGTGATATGTCGAGGGAGACAGCTCTAATTTCCTGTTTGGCATTGAGGACCTCCATCCATTGTTGAGGCAGCAGAAGCAGCATGTCCAGAGTAGAGTGACCTGGTCTGAAACCAAATTGATGATCAGAGATCAAGCCATTGGAGAAGAGGAAAGATTTCATATCCGAAGCAATGATGGATTCCATGACTTTGCTGATAATTGGGAGAAGGCTGATTGGTCTGTAGTTGCTAGGATCTGTTTTTGCACCTTTTTTGTGCAAAGCGGTGATGTTGGCTGATTTCCAAGCAGATGGCAGTTGACCTTGAGCAAAAGAGAGGGTGAAGAGAACAGAGAGAGGGTGAGATAGAGCAGCAGAGCAGGATTTTAGGACCCGTGGGCTGATGCCGTCGGGTCCAGTTGCAGAATCAGAGTCGAGGGTTGACAGAAACTTTTCCACCTTGTCAGGAGGAAAGGACACGGAGTCCAGGAGCAGCAGGGTACGACTGGGTATGGTGGGTACAGAGAGGGATGGGTTTGGGACACAAGATTTAGAGGCAAACACAGAGTTGAGGCATTCAGCTTTTTCACGTGCGGAGTCAGCTGTGTAGCCGTTTGAGGTAAGGGAGGGGATGGAGGGGGAACAAACACCAGAAACGGATTTGACCAGACGCCACCAGGATTTGGAAGAGGGAGACAGATAAGAGAGTTCGGTCTTGAGAATGGAGAGATATTGTTTCCTGGCTCTCCTGAGGGTGGACACACACTTGTTTCGGGCTTTGTGAAAGGAAATGAGATTTCCTTCCGTTGGATTTGCTTTCCAGGAGACGAAGGCAAGTTGTTTCTGGGCAACAGCCTCACCACAAGATTCCGTGTACCATGGACGGGAGGAAGGGTATGACAACTGAAGACGAGATGGGATAAATCTGTGCATGAGAGAGAGCAATTTACTTTGGAAGAATTCCCAGGATGAGTTGATGTCAGAGGTGGTAGAGATGGGAGACCAGTCCAGATGATTGATGGCTGCTTGAAGACCGTGCCAGTTGGCCTGAGTGAAATGCCAGACTCGTCGACGCTGAGCAGGCTCCCTGAGGATGGTCAGAGAGATGTCCACTTTAACAAGGACATGATCAGATGATCCGATCGGAGCAGAAGAAGAGCAGCAGACATTTTCAGGGAAGTTAGTCATAACCAAGTCCAGAAGAGAAGATGTTCCGTTGACTGAGATCCGGGTCGGGAAATTGACAGATTGTGTCAGTCCCAGTGAGTCGCAGAAGTCCTTTGCTGAAGAGCCATGGCTGGTGAGAGAGGTACCCACACCCAGCCAACTGGCATGGTGACAATTGAAATCACCACATATGAGGAAGAGAGAGTTGGGATGAGTAGATAGAAGTTGGTCCATATCATCAGACAGCGAGATGTAGATGGAGTCATCACTGTTTGGTGGACGGTACAACACACATATGAACAAGAGGTGGGAGCGAAGGGGAAGCCGTAGCCAGAGGTATTCCTGGGGGTGAGGTGGAGAGAGTGCAGTGCAGGGCGAGTGAGGAAGAGAGTTTTTGATAAAGATAGCAACCCCGCCTCCAGGACGAGGCTCAGGTCTATCATACCGGAGGAGGGAGTAGCCCGGGAGAGATACTATGGAATCAGAGACATCATAAAGGAGGAAAGTTTCTGTTAAGCAGATCACGTCTGGTTTGACAGAAGCAACCTGTATGGAGAGATCAGTTAAGTTTGAACGAAGGCCCCGGATGTTTGAGGTCCATACCGTTAATGAAGAGGAAGGGGGAGCATCAGATACAGAACAGGGGGGAGGAGGGGTAGGGTAAGATGTGGAAGAGGTGGAAGAGATAGGGAGAGCTGTTGAAGGTGTGTCAGAGATTTCAGAATAGCTCGGAGAAAGGGAAGGATGGGGCGGACAAAAGGTTTGATGGTGATTGGGTGAGCCACAATGAGGTGTTATTTGAGGAGGGGGAAGAGCGAGGCAGAAGGTTGGGGGAGATGGAGGTGAGAGTTTGAAGGGGGAAGAAGCGGGGAGGACGCTTTGAGGAGGGGGAGTGAGAGGGGGGAAATTGAGAAGCAATGAGGGTGGGGAGATTTGAAGGGGAGGGGTGAGGGGGGAGTTTGGGAGGGAAGGGACAAGGGGAGGGATTTGAAAGGGATGGGATATGGGGGAGATTTGGAGGGGAGGGGTGAGGCAGGAGTCTAGGAGGGGAGGGGCGAGGGGGCGTCTTGGCGGGGAGGGGTGAGGGGGTAGTTTAGGAGGGAGGGGGCAAGGGGGGAGATTTGAAAGGGATGGGTGATGGGGAAGATTTGGGGGGGAGGGGTGATGGGGAAGATTTGGAGGGGAGGGGTTATGGGGAAGATTTGGAGGGGAGGGGTGAGATTGGATTTTTGAAAGTCTACGATTTATGGGAAACGAACATTTATTGCAAAATGAGTTTCCTGTGACCTTCGAGTTAAAAATACGTTTAAGGACGCTGGATGGAGGATGGAGTGCAGGAGAGTTTAGGGAATGTAGAAAAAAGGCACTATAGGAGATGGATATTTTTTTTGGGATGAATTGATTTGGTGAGCAAGTTGAAAGCAGCCTTTTAAAGAAGAAGAAGAAAAAGGTGTTATAAAATATGACGGAATACATAACTTGAGGGGAAAGTGTAAACATTGAAGGTTAATGAGTGAAAACTATCTGGGGAAATGGGGGAGAAACACGTGGTCGAAGAACGAACGAACGAATAAGAATGAATAAACGAATGAGAACAGAGAAGGAAATTTTTTTTTTTTTTTTTTTTTAGTTGAGATTTACACAAGGAAGTAGGCTATGGGTGAAAAGCCTGGGAATACAGAGAACGAAAGTTATTGGATCACAAACGACGGACCGCTGAGAGAAAAACAAAGCCTCAAGGTTGTACAGTGCACACTGTACAAGGCCTCAAGACACGACACGGCAAACAGACGATCAATTTATGAAAGATAAACACCGAGAAACAACCAAAGTTGCACACAATAACTTCACACACCGAAAGATAAATACAGTTTCGACAAAATACAATTGTGAACAGACTTAACTTCGAAAAACGTGGAGACCGTGTGGAGCTTCGAAAATCCCTCCCACCGTCTCCGAGCGAGCCAATTTCTCAAAGTTTAACAGTCGAGCCACTTTCTCAAAGTGTTGGAAAAACTTGGCTACCTCCTTTTCATTGAAGGGTGGAACCAGCCTCACATGTCTGCCAACATCCCAGGTGTTCTGGCTAGGTGTCGAACCAGTCAGCAGGGATGGTACCTCTCCCCGTTCTCTCCTTAACTCCAGCTCCTTGACTTTAATTTCCTGCTGACACGCCAATTCACGGTCTTTTAACTCCCTGTCGGCTTTTCTCTCCTCTGCTTCGAGTTCCCTTGCAGCTCTCCTTTCCTCTGCTTGTTCCTTTTCTCTTCTTTCCTGGAGTTCTCGTTCCACTCTCCTTTCCTCTGCTTGTTTCTCTTCTCTTCTCTCTTCTGCTTTCCTTTCCTCTGCTTTTAATCTTTCCTGGAGTTCTCGTTCCACTCTCCTTTCCTCTGCTTGTTTCTCTTCTCTTCTCTCTTCTGCTTTCCTTTCCTCTGCTTTTAATCTTTCCTGGAGTTCTCGTTCCTCTGCTTTTAACCTTTCCTGGAGGTCTCGTTCCTGTTCTGTTCTTTCCTTTTCTGCTTTCCTTTCCTCTGCTTTTAACCTTTCCTGGAGTTCTCGTTCCTGTTCTGCTCTTCTTTCCTCGCTCTGCAATTGCAACTCCAGTTTCCTGAGCTCCACCTCTTCTGGTTCCTCGGGTAACCAATCCCGGGCTACCTCTTCCCATGTTCCTAATCCCACCATAGATTGTATCACCACTGTCTGCATCTCTGCCTTCCTCATATTAGTTCGGACCTCCAAGCTAAAATGTTTGGCCAATTTCCCGAGGTCTGATTTTACTAACGCTCTGAACTGTGCTTACTTATCTGCGTCAAACTCCATGGTGACTATTGTTAACACCTGTTAACCTTCACACCAGAAATGTTAAAAAAAAAAAAAAAAATTTTGGGGAAAAATTTTGGGAATGTTGGAACAAGTTCCAAATTTGGGAATGTTAAGGAATTCTTTCCCAGACTAAATCTAGGGAATTTTATATCCCGGACGCAGACCCAATTTCGAGTCCACGAGTCAATTGGACGAGCCCCCAATTTCTGTTACGGGGTCCTCCCCTATCCTCTGGTCTCGGTAAACCTCCGAACCCCAAGAGGGTCCCCAGCAGAAAGATACGTTATCCTTGGTTAAAATCAATCAAATCAATAATGAAACCACACCAAGGGTTATGAACAAACAATAATTATCTATCTATAATTCCAGTAATCTCTGTGTGTGTGTGTGTCTGTGTGTTTGTCTGTGTGTTTGTCTGTGACCGCTGTTTCTCGACAACCACGGGTCCGATATACTTGAAACTTGCCAGGTATATTGCTGGGGACCCGAGGATGTGCCTTTTCAAGGTTTGAAATTAATCGGACAAGTGGTTCCCAAGGTATGGTCACCGTACTCGCAAGCCGTTCGCTTTGGCTTTGCGAATGGACCAAACCATTTCATGTAAATAGAGGGGGGGGGGGGTTCTACCGTACTCGCAAGCCGTTCGCTTTGGCTTTGCGAATGGACCAAACCATTTCATGTAAATAGAGGGGGGGGTTCTGTGGTCGTTACTGCCACGTGGTTTCAAAGTTTTTTTTTGTTGTTGTTGTTTGCACGCATGTTTTTTTGCACCCACGTACGGGCACGCCCTAGTATATTATAAATCACACCGGAATCACGACACAAATAATAATAACAATTCGCCCTACAATCACTATTTTAAAGATGGTACCACCTTATCTCGTCCTTTAACCCAAAGTCACAGTACTCCCCCAATGTCTTTGTACCCCTCCAAGGCGAGGTCGATTCGCTCCAGCGATCGTTGGATCAATGTCCGATCACAATCAATTGAGGCGTGGATGGTCGAAGCAACCCACAGGTCACGTGGTCCAACACCCCGCACAATAGCGGTGGAATGGGAAACCTCCCAAAGACGCGCTCCGACGTACACGTTTGCGGTTCAATCAGCGAGTCTCTGTATGATCCTCAAAAGCCACTTTCTTGCACAACAGTCCCCGGCAACCCACCGGGGAATAATGCCCGGCCGACGCGACAAAAACCTGTTCACTGCAGGTTGCGCGTGTGGCGAAGATGGCAGAACGGCTTTCACTCGAACTGGAGCTTTGAGGCAAGGATACTCCGGAACCTCAATGAGGATACCCGACTACACAGGCTCCACAGCACTCCGGCGATATCTCCTATCGCACGAACTTCCTTTCAAGGATGCAAGGTTCACTCACACTGTACGCTCGACCGCTCGGTCCGGAGCCTCAACAAAAACGTATTTTCACGATCTCCTCCTGCCTCTTCTCCCTCGCTCCCTTTCTCTTCCAGGTCACGATCTGGATTTCCGGCCACATTTTACCAGGAGCGCTTTTAAACCTTTTAACCACAATAACCCTTACTGAGAACCAACAATAATAATAATACCAACAATAATTAGGGCCGAATCCGTAACAAATCACATTGTCTACTTTGGGCAAGTTACACAGGAAGTGACATCAACACTGCTCACTGCATTCTGGGTAAAGCCAATATGGTGGTCAACAATTGTAATGTGTACTGCAAAACAGAGGTGTATCATTAACTTTCTCTTGAACGAAAATGGCAAACCAGGTGAAATTCATAGGGGACCGTCTTTGCAACTTGTTGATCTTGGTCTTTAATATAAATTATCCGTTTAAATGATGCAGTGTTTTTTTTTTTTAAGGCCGTGAATTGGTGAATATAAAATGTTCTCACATGCAATACAAGCAACCAGTTTCAGTCAAGCAAACATTAAATACGGTATGTTGAACAGTTAATAAGAAAATTGCAAATTACAATACATGACATTGCAAAGTAAATGGATGTTGGAGTTGGAAGTGTGGAACAATATAATTAATTCACACTTAAGATCTATTCAAAAAGGTCAGCACAATGTGGACACAAGGACCTGCCGATTTGTCAAAAGTAGCCATTGTGGCCAACTCATGTGGCCATTGCAACATAGCTATCAGGACACTACCAGAGGGAGATCATTTATTTGAAGAAGATTGTGAGTTGTTCAGATCTAGGTCCATAATTTCATACCAGTCAAAATGAGCCATCAGAAGTGGAGACGTTCTTGTTTCTTCCTCACCACCAAAGTTCAGCCATCAACTAGAAGGCCTATTTCAATAGGGTTTTGTGACCTTAGTGGTTTAATGAATGTGGAAATTATTGTAAATGGAAAAATCATCAATGCACTACTAAATACTTATCTAATTAAGCAGGATGAGCAATGAGCAGATGATGGTAAGTTATTTTGTCAGAGTGTGACCTTGCAGCCCTCGAATGGCAGTTGCCGCTACTACAGCAGAAATGATTATGGAAGTTCTAGTTGAACCCCATTCCAGTCCAGACTTGTCACCTTGTGATTTGCATCTCTGATTAATCATCATGTGAATGACAAGTACACTAATAGTAAAGGGGTGAAAGCATGCTTTAAATGGGTGTATCTGTCCCAGATTTATTTTGCAGATGGCAACAAAACACTACCATATCAATGGAACGAGTGAAGCATGGGAATGCTCATGAAAGAAAACAAATTCATCCTTTTTCATCAACTTTGAAAAGGAGTTTCATCAACTGCCCTGTACCTTTTGATTTTCAGCAATAAAAATTCCTTGTTAACCTTGAACAACTTCATTTGAATTTTCACAATATTACATCACTATATTATTTGGTGTCGTGTGACACTGTTTGAAACTAGCTTTCCCATCATGTGCCTATTCAAAGCATGGAGGAGGTGACTGTTTTCTATTTGAAGTGGCTTTTGCTTCCCACTTGAACCTTGTGGTAATTGCATGTTACTTGCTTTGACAACTTTTACTTTATTTCATTTTATTGCTCAACTCTGCTACCACCATACTTTTGCAAACCTATATGTACAAGCTTTGATACCCTGACCAGTTGAGGAAATATTACTGAGTAGTTATCTATTTCAAATTGAAACTGCTGACTAACTGGTTGGAAGGCAATGGCAAACCACCCAGTATCACCCTTGCCAAGCAGCCAAGGATGGGGTGTATTCCATTACCCAGCAGTTTGGAGAGCATTTGCCAAACCAGCCAAAGCCGCTTCACAAGCTGCTTAGTAATGGAAACACCTTGTGTTACGTGGTCCTCCCGGTTACTACCTGGTCTCGGTGACCCCCGGACCGTGGGAGGAACCCCGCCAGAAAGATATATGATTTATACGCTTTCGCAACACAATCAATATGAAAGACACAAACAATTCAAGTCAATAGGAAACCCCCACACCAAGGATCCGGATTAATGGATAATATATTCCCAATCAATCAACAATAATCAACCCTCAATCAACAACATTACTAAGATGTAGACTCATCAACAATAGCTCTAAGATGGCCATCTTATACATTCCTCCCTTGAGCCCCACTCACGACTCCCTCCATGGTCAATGTCTCTCACAATGTCTCTGTACTCCTGTAGTTCGATCTCCGCACGCGGGCGGTTGAACGGACCCTTCCTGACGTGCTTTCACCGTGCACGTCCCGTACCGGGAACGGCTGCTGCCGCGGACACCTCCTCGGCAGCCCACTGAGGTCGGTGCTCGTGATCACGGCTTCGGGGCTCGCAAAGCGCGCGAGGCCCAAGGCGCCTGCCGTACGCGTCCTTGTAGACGTTGAGGTAAACGGTGCCGGACGCTGGGTTCCATGCAGGAACCCACGGCAACTTGACGCGTAACCGGTAATTACCCCATGCCGGTAACTCCTCTCGCCAGACGGGCTTTTCAAACGCAGCGTTCCCAACGCTGATCAATATTGACACCGCTCGCGTCGGAGCTGGGCGAGGAGCAGAAGATGGCCGCTTTCTCCCAGACCTCGTGTCTTTTTCTTCTTCCGGTTCACCATCCCGTTTCCGGTCTCCTGTTATCAGGAGCGCCTCTAACCATTTAACCACAACAACCTTTAATAGAATAAACATTAATAAGCAATGACCTGAATAGTAATTCACATAAATCCGGAATCCGTAACACTCCCCCCCTTCAAGAAAGAAAGTTTGAACCCAGCGAAAACTTTCTTTGCAGGCCAAATTTGATAAACAAACAAGATAACTCACACCCCAAATCATCAGTTCCCCCGGACACAATTATCACATCTCAAAAAACAAAGCAACAATATTTCACAAAACCCCAAGAGATTCCAAAGGTAATTCACTCTGGACCAAGCGTCACACTTCTAGTTTCTCTTGAATGCCGGTTAAGGGGTGGTGACCAAAACCCCAAAGTTAAACAACTCGATAGCACTTTTTCGGGAGGCCAAGCTGAGTATACACTACATGGACGCCTTAAGGAATGTGGAGTTCACGGTTAGTCCGGGGAGGAAAGTTCATTACATGGACGCCTTTAAGAACGTGGAGTTCACGGTTAGTCCGTGCAGGAAAGTTCACTACCTGGACGCCTTTAAGAACGTGGCGTTCACGGTTAGTCCGTGTAGGAGCCCAGGCTCGGCGGCTCCGCCGTATATAGTGCTTCAACTTCTCCGGACTCCTAACAGTTACGGTGGGACCACTTGACCCAGTAGTCACCTGACTGGCGGTCTCCATCTCGGCCAGTGCTCTGACAATCATTCTTTCGGGGGATGCCGTAACTCTGGGAGCCTCCATAGTAATATCGGCTGCTGCCAACACCAAAACTACCGCCAAATTGTCCTCTTCTGTAGACCTCTCGACGCCTACGAAATGCCTTCCCTACTGTTATGGTCCGACCCTCCAAATCCTTACCATTCCAATTCTTCTCTGCCTCTCTGGCGTCTTTTGCACTTGCAAACGTGACAAAGCCGAACCCTCTTGACTGTTGTGTTTCCCTGTCTTTTACCAACCGCACTTCCACCAGCGGCCCATATCTGTTGAAGACAGAGGTCAGAACTGCTTCCTTTGTTTTGAAGTTCAGTCCCCCTACAAATAACATGGTACTTTTGTCACCATCCCAAGCTGGTGTGGTGTTATTTTCCCTGCTGGGCTCTTTACCAACCCCCGGGTTACCATAAACCTGACCCCCGGCCAAATCATTCCCGATAACCACAGATACTCCCTCTACAGGAAGCGTGGCTTGTAAACCGACGGTGACCGGTCCTGACACCAAATCGGATTCCAAATGGATGACATGAAGTGGGGCACTAACACAGCCACCGATCCCTTGTGACCGAACACTATCACCAGTTGCTGTACTCTTTGACAATGGCAAAATGCCTTCAAGCATAAAGGATTGATGGGCTCCTGTGTCCCTCAATACCCTAACAGGTCTTGGGTAAGTCAAGTCTCCCTCTAGTGAGACAAACCCCTCATAAATAAATGGTTGGTAACTCTTCTGTGGGCGATTTCTTACGTTTGCCATCGCATTCGGAGTTGTACTAGGCGGACTCCGCTCTGGGTTTTCCCTTTTCATGAGGTAACAACTGGACATCAAGTGTCCAGGTTTCTTGCAAAAAGCGCAAGTAGGCCCGGAAGAAAAACTCGTGGTCTGCCTCGGGCCCCCTGGAAAATAAGTTTGTCTTGGGCCCGTAGCCCCCTGATTTTGAACAGTTGGGGTATCAGAGTTGTCCCCATAATCATCTCGAGGCCGCCGCCATGTATTGTCGTTCTCTGCACCGGGTGTTCCATAACTCCCCTGCTGAAGTCCAGGCGAGGAGTTAGGTTTGTGGACCCCTATCCGGTGTGTTAAGGCATAATCATCTGCCATGGTGGCTGCGTCCCACAACTTTGGTACTTTCTTTTCCTGCAGGTACACTTTGATGTCCTCGTGGACACACTGTTGAAATTCCTCCACCAGGATCAAGTCACGCAATGATTCGAAGTCTTTCCCAACTCCTTTTGACTCACACCACCGATCAAACATGTTTTCTTTCACTCTGGCAAACTCCACATGGGTCTCACTCTCCCTCTTCCTGGCATTCCTGAATTTTTGCCGGTAAGCTTCAGGAACCAACTCATAGGCTTTGAGGATGTGCTTCTTCAATACCTCATAATCTGCACATTGGTCCATTGGTAGCGCCGAATAAATCTCTTGAGCTTTACCCACCAGCACACTTTGCACTAGTATGGTCCAGGCCTCCTCCGGTCAGTTTAACTGTCGAGCCACTTTCTCAAAGTGTGGAAAAAATTGAGTGACTTCCTTTTCACTGAAGGGTGGAACCAGCCTCACATGTCTGCCCACATCCCAGGTGTTCTGGCTAGGTGTCGACCCCGTCAGCAAGGGTGGTACCTCTCCCCGTTCTCTCATTAAATCCAGCTCCTTGAATTTAATTTCTTGCTGAAGCGCCAGATCACGTTCCTTCAACTCCCTTTCGGCTTTTCTCTCCTCTGCTTCGAGTTCCCTGGCAGCTCTCCTCTCCTCTGCTTTTCTCCCTTCTAACCTTTCTTGGAGTTCTCGTTCCACTCTCCTTTCCTCTGCTTGTTTCTCTTCTCTCCTCTCTTCTGCTTTCCTTTCTTCTTCTGCTCTTTCCTTTTCTGCTTTCCTTTCTTCTTCTGCTCTTTCCTTTTCTGCTTTCCTTTCTTCTTCTTTTAACCTTTCCTGGAGTTCTCGTTCCACTCTCCTTTCCTCTGCTTGCTTCTCTTCTCTCCTCTCTTCTGCTTTCCTTTCCTCTTCTGCTCCTTCCTTTTCTGCTTTCCTTTCTTCTTCTGCTCTTTCCTTTTCTGCTTTCCTTTCTTCTTCTTTTAACCTTTCCTGGAGTTCTCGTTCCACTCTCCTTTCCTCTGCTTGTTTCTCTTCTCTCCTCTCTTCTGCTTTCCTTTCCTCTTCTTTGATCCGTTCCTGGCTCCGTAATTGCAACTCCAGTTTCCGGAGCTCAACGTCTTCTGGTTCTTCGGGTAGCCACTGCCAGGCTAACTCGTCCCATGTTCCTAATCCCACCATAGATTGTATCACCGTGGTCTGCAACTCTGCCTTCCTCAAATTAGTTCGGACCTCCAAGTTAAAATGTTTGGCCAATTTCAAGAGGTCCGCTTTTAGTAACGCTCGGAACTGTGCCTCACTAGGTGTTACCGCAAAGTTCTGTGCAACAAACGCCATGGTGACTATCGTTAACACCTGTTAACCTTCACCCAAGATTTTACCACAATTTCTCAAAAATTTACCAATTAATAATTAATTAATTAGTTTTAATTAATAAAAATTATTATTTTATTATGTTATACAATTTTATATCCCGGAATTCAATTGGACGAGCCCCCAATTCTGTTACGTGGTCCTCCCGGTAACTACCTGGTCTCGGTGACCCCCGGACCGTGGGAGGAACCCCGCCAGAAAGATATATGATTTATACGCTTTCGCAACACAATCAATATGAAAGACACAAACAATTCAAGTCAATAGGAAACCCCCACACCAAGGATCCGGATTAATGGATAATATATTCCCAATCAATCAACAATAATCAACCCTCAATCAACAACATTACTAAGATGTAGACTCATCAACAATAGCTCTAAGATGGCCATCTTATACATTCCTCCCTTGAGCCCCACTCACGACTCCCTCCATGGTCAATGTCTCTCACAATGTCTCTGTACTCCTGTAGTTCGATCTCCGCACGCGGGCGGTTGAACGGACCCTTCCTGACGTGCTTCCACCGTGCACGTCCCGTACCGGGAACGGCTGCTGCCGCGGACACCTCCTCGGCAGCCCACCGAGGTCGGTGCTCGTGATCGCGGCTTCGGGGCTCGCAAAGCGCGCGAGGCCCAAGGCGCCTGCCGTACGCGTCCTTGTAGACGTTGAGGTAAACGGTGCCGGACGCTGGGTTCCGTGCAGGAACCCACGGCAATTTGACACGTAACCGGTAATTACCCCGCGCAGGTAACTCCTCTCGCCAGACGGGCTTTTCAAACGCAGCGTTCCCAACGCTGATCAATATCGACACCGTTCGCGTCGGAGCTGGGCGAGGAGCAGAAGATGGCCGCTTTCTCCCGGACCTCGTGTCTTTTTCTTCTTCCGGTTCACCATCCCGTTTCCGGTCTCCTGTTAGCAGGAGCGCCTCTAACCATTTAACCACAACAACCTTTAATAGAATAAACATTAATAAGCAATGACCTGAATAGTAATTCACATAAATCCGGAATCCGTAACACTTGTCTTCAGGCAGATCACACAATCAATCATCTTCTCAAGCTCTTTCTCTCTTTTCACTTACAATTGTTATCTTTTCTAATTCTCTACTCTTGATGGTGTGCGCATCTGCCGTGAATGGTGTGCCGCCACTTCTGTCTTCACTAAAACCTAATCAATTCGTCCTTGGCAGACACCCAACTTGTCCACTAAGTTTCATCCAAATCCGTCAAATTTTTTGAAATAACCTGCTCACAGACAAACATGGGTGAAAAACATAAATGAACAAACATTCTGAGTATTGCGCTGCAATACATGTCCTCTACCGGCAGTCTGTCGTCCGGAAAACTGTTGGGGAAATTCCCAAAGTTCAAAGTGCCATAACTTTGTCAAAAATGATCGAAACGTCATGAAGTTCGAACTTGATCTGTAACTTATCATGAGGAAACGATGTACCAAGTTTGAAATCATTAGCATTAAGAGTTTAGAAAAAAAGTCCGGAAAACTGTTCTTTGCGTGACGGACTGAGGGACGGAGTGCAAACCTATAGTCCCCTCCGGTGTACACCGGTAGGGGACTAACTCGATGGTATTCATAGAATACCTACCCCATGCAGTCGAGTCAACTTCTGTTTTTTAAGCCTTTTTTTCCCTTTGATCCAATATGGCTGCCAGACCACGTGACCAATTATCATCATCATCACATACTAAAATCACGGACGTATATAAAAACCTGGACCCGCAATGCGCCTGCTTGGCTGAAGTCAGAGCGAGTCGGTTGGCGGCCATGTTTGTTTGACACTCGCTTGTAAACAAACCAACGTGATAACGTGGATGCACAGGTCAGGGAAGCATATTTTCTTGCGACCAACATACTACCACTGGAGTCCCTCTCCATACAGGGACTCTAACTACCACTACAACATTCTACTACTACAACATACTACCACTAGAGTCCCTCTCTATACAGGGACTCTAACTACCACTACTACATACTACTACTACTACAACATACTACCACTACAACATACTACCGTACTACTACTACAACATACTACTAATGCAATATACTACATACTACTACTCCAACATACTACCACTACAACATACAACTATGACTACAACATACTACTACTACTACTACAACATACTACTACTACTACAACATACTACGACTACTACAACATACTACGACTACTACAACATACTACTACAACATACTAATACTACCACAACATACTATTACTACAACAAACTACTACTACAACAAACTACTACTACAACATACTAATACCACTACAACATACTACGACTACAACATACTACATACTACGACTACAACATACTACTACGACTACAACATACAACTACAACATACTACTACTACAACATACTACTACCACTACAACATACTACGACTACTACAACATACTATTACAACATACTAATACTACCACAACATACTATTACTACAACAAACTACTACTACAACTACAACATGCTACTACAACATACAACTACTACTACATGCTACTACTACTACAACATACTACGACTACTACAACATACTACAACCACTACTACTACTACTACTACAACTGCATACTACGTACTACTATGACAACTTGGCACTACAACTGCTACTACCACCACTACATACTACTACTACCACTTCATACTACCACAACATACTACTACTACCTACATACTACCTACATACTTACTACCTATAAACATACTACCTACAAACATACTACCTACACACATACCACCTACATACATAATACCTACATACATACCACCTACATACATACTACCTACATACATACTACCTATATACATAATACCTACATACCACTAATACGAATACCACTACATAATACTACTTATATACTTGCTACATAATACTTACTACATACATACTTACTACCTACATACATACTTACACATACCACCTACATACATACGACCTACATACATACTACCTACATAAATACTACCAACATACATACTTCTTACATTCTTACTGCATACTTACTTACATACCACTACATACTTACTATCTACATACTTACTACATACTACCTTAATACTGCATACTACCTTAATAGGGCTTACTTACTATCTACATACTTACTACCTTCATACTTACTACCTTCATACTACATACTACCTTAATACTTACTATCTACATACTTACTACCTTCATACTACATACTACCTTCATACTACATACTACCTTAATACTTTCTACTTTAATACTTACTATCTACATACTTACTACCTTCATACTACATACTACCTTCATACTACATACTACCTTAATACTTACTACTTTAATACTTACTATCTACATACTTACTACCTTCATACTACATGCTACCTTCATACTACCTACCGTACACACAAAATATGTCAAAGTACTTTGAACACCTGATGAACAAACTGACTCGTTTCAAGTTTCGTGGGGCGGCGGGAGTGTCACACCAACATGGCCGCCAGACTGCTTCCGGTGACTTCATTAGCTCGCGTGGGAGCAGAAGATGCATTGCAGGTCCAGGTTTTTTATATACGTCCGTGACTAAAATACGCCATTTGGTGTCTCTGTCTGATGAATTTTTGACCCCAATACATTCCGTAGTTACTTATCCAATCTCAACCAAACTTGACAGGATGACGAAGGGTTACATAATGAAGGTTGTAGCACATTCATTTGTCCCCCTCCCCAAGGGTGTTTTCTCCCCTGAGCGGGTTTTCCCCACCATTGCCGTCGAGGTTGCGTGTTGAGGTGTATATCCATGTTAAGTTAGCTTTATCGTGGCGTTTTTACAAGGTCGCTTCGAATAACAAAACTAACGATAATAGCCGGCGAAGCCGGTGTTGTCAATAAACGCGTACGTATTATGTCGAAAACCAGATTATGCCTTGGCTTGAGAATTCCGAAGCTCAATGGAGGCCGCCATCTTGCGGATGCGGAAGTATGCATAACAAATTGAAAAACGTTCAATAGGAGTTTCTTTCACCCGTCTTTGTTTGATTCACAATATTATGCACCTCCAATTTATTATTAAAATACTTTAAGACCAACCTCGGCCCACATGGGCCTGGTTATCTTCAACGAAAAGCGTCACCAAACACCAGAACCAATGAGATTCGAGCATTTGAAAAAATATTTCTAAAACCAAATCACGCAATGGAGGCCGCCATCGACCGGATGCGGAAGTTTGCATAAAACAATTGCGAAAAAGTTAAATATGAGTTTGTTTCACCCGTCTTTCTTTGATTCACAATCGAATGCACCTCTAATTTGTAATTAAAATACGTTAAGACCAACCTCGTTATCTTCAACGAAAATCGTCACCAAACACCGGAACCAATGAGATTCGAGCATTTGAAAAATATTTTTTTAAAGCTTATTACGCGTTTCGGACACTGAAAACGGCGTCAAATATTCTGAAATTGACGAAGAATTATTTTTTAGAAATCTCGCGGCTGTAGGGGATAGTTTTTCACGGCCAGAAATACGGTATAAGCGGTTTACATCAAGAAAGAAAGCTCGGTTTGATTAACGATAGTCACACATTGCCGTTGCAACGGCGCTATCGTCTGATCTGTCGGCACTGATCTTACTGCAAGCTAACTTCTTCTGGTGGAGGAAGCTGCCGTGCCCGGAGAGAACCAGCCCTGACAGCGACTGAAGTTAGAAGACTACACACATACTGTGAAAACGTATGTTAGGCCCAGTTAAAATTTCTTAAAATAGGCCTTAAGCTAGCACATCGTATAGTTACTTCCTTAAGCTTCTTGTGACATTTATTGTATGTAGGTATGGGGAGGACTGTCTGCTCTTCTCTTTTACCAAGTCTTACCAGGTACGGTACCTACACCGACCTACTATCAACTACCTAACCTACTGATGCCATCGTGATGGGTAAAATAGTGGCAAGAGGCTTTGGCTTCGCCGGCTCATTGCGGCTTTGCAGTCGGGTACAAGCAGCATAATATTAATGTTATTACAAAACAATACTGATACCAATAATATCCCACCTACCCAAGGGGTTTTTCCTCCTTGAACAAACGTTGAGTCAACGTTTATAAATAGCTTATCATGGCGTTTTCGTGGGAGCAACGGCCTCAACCAGAAGTAAAAATATAAACCACAAACATGTATGATTAGCTTTTTAAACAGTCGCTAATGCTGTTTATAACACTAAACAAAGAAATTTGGAGGAATCCCGACATTTATGAGGTAAGTTTTACTTGCAGAACTGAGCGACGATCTATTGTGCTCTATATACCCCACAAAGGTTGGGTTAATAACACGACCCTTCCTGGCACTAACATGGGGTTTTTCGTGGCAGTCTTTTGAAACTCACTCCTGCTGTTTTATATGAAACTGAAAGGGAGGAAGGCGGGGGTGTGCTCATTTACCAAGTGGCTAGCTAGCGCTTGCCAAGCCAGCCGTTCCTTAACGGTTTTGAATGAAGTGCTTGCTCGAATGCTTTAACCACTTGGCGATCTCTCCACAAGAAACTTTGTAAATGAACACACACACAATGTTCTTGAGACCCGACCATAGATCGACTGTAATCTATATACCGCAAAGAGGAATGACCCTTCCTGCCCCTCCTGTAGGGTGCGGGACTGCGGGAGTATAAGAGTAAATGCACCATTAGGGAAGTTGTCATAATTCTCGATATGCACCACAAATGAGACCGACATATGCATGTCCACATACCTCTTCTGCGAGTGTATAAGGTTTGATCCTGGTACAAAGTTCTGGACTTGCAATGCGAGTGGAGATGAGGAATCTGGTGAGCCTGTACTTGTTGACTAATAGTAAGGGAAACATATGAAAATCTGTTAACTAAATTGTTACCAAAAAATTTCTTCACCAATATGTTTGTAAAGGTGTGTAATAACATGTGTTAAAATGTTGAAGGTCAACTCCCGTGGGAAACCCAGAAAAAAAGCTGTTGAATTCGGGTACCGAAAAATTATTTTCGAGAATTTTAATTTTTTTAAATCGGCCCTTAAGTAACTTATGAGGGGTCAAATAAGGGTTTTTCATGATTCTGAGTTGATTGTTAACATTTATATTTCACCACAGACACTCCTTTGTGGAAAAATAATTTCTAAATATATCTCATTTTCTACTTTGCAGGACATGGAGTCTAGCAATATGGATGAAGACGTTACTCCACCTGTGCTCAATTGCTTCATCTGTGCACGCTCGGATACACCAGCTGAAAGGCTCATACAGGCAACTCCAAAGGGATACTCAACTTTATTGAAACAAGCAGAAACTGTCGAAAATGTTGCTGTTGTGGAACGTATGAAGGAGGCTCAAAAGGAAGGAAAACTGAGGTATCACCAGAAGTGTAAAAATGATCTGTACAACAACTTTGTTGCAACCACCAAGAAGTCAGCTCAAGCATCAAAGGCAGAGAAAGAGTCATCAAAGTTGAAGAGAACACGCACTACTTGTGAGTTCAGTTCATCAACTGGGTGCAGTTCTAGAAGATCACAGTCAGTTGACCTCCTGTATAAGGATGTATGCATTCTTTGCAACCAACCAGCCCAGCTCTACAAAAATAATCCAGCACAAGCTAGAAAGAAATACAGAGTGCCAGATAATTTGACTGCAGATACACTGAAGGCAAGCTTGCTGAAGACAGCACGGAGTCGCGGGGATGACTGGGGCACTGAAGTCACTGGACGCCTGGAAGGGATCAACGACTTGGTAGCAGAAGAAACACTGTACCATTTGCGATGCAAACTTATGTTTGCGAGAGGTGACAGTTTGTCCAAGACTGATGAGGAAGGAAAAAGGAAGAGAGGACAGAGGAGTATTGATGAGGAGCGAGAGGCAGTTTTTATTGAATTCTGCGAATGGTTAGACTCAGAATTAGAGCATGGGGTAATGAACATGGACCAAGTCCATGAAAAGCTGCAGGAGTTTGATCAGTCACCAGAGAAGAGCCTTTCTTATTCAAAGCATTGGCTAAAGATAAAACTTCTAGAGAAATACGAAGACACCTTGTATTTCACAACACAGGAAAGAAGGGCAGATGTACTCTGTCTCAAAGATGGCACCGACAATATTCTGCGAGGGCATCATGCTAATCTTGACCATGGAGATGAGAAGACTCAGATCATAAAGACGGCACTCAAGTTCATATCAAATGATATTGCCTTGATTGATTTACGGCCAAAGTCATACCCCACCACACACAGTATGACTGACATCGATAGTCAGCTGACACTTGTTCCTGCAAGCCTTCAGATGTTCTTGAGACCGATTGTCAAGACAGACGAAAGAGTTGCCGTTTGGGGGCAGAATTTTATTAAGGCCTGTCGACCTCGGTCTGGAGTATTGCCACACCAAATGGGGCTTGCCATACAACTTGATCATAGATTTGGGTCAAAATGGATGCTCAACAAGTTCCACCGCCTGGGATACACTGAGTCTTACACGGAGACACAAAACTACAAATACTGCTTCCTTAATAGTAGGAGTGGAGATGATGTTCCAGATACTTCTGGCACTCTTGACACCATTGTGGAGGAAACCGATGAACAGATCAATGATGAGGTTGCGGTTGATGCTGCGCTTGAGGATCAATCAGTGATGACAGCCAAAGTGCCAGCCAGTGAAAGTGAATTGTCAAGTAATGATCAGGTGGTCTTTATGGAGGTTGGGGAAACAAACAATGCAGTCACTCAGTTTGTTGGAGACAATATAGATTTAAACATTGTCTCTATTCACGGAAACACTCCCTTTCACTCAATGGGTTGGATCGAAGTCACCTCTCTGGCACCACCTTTGCCAGATCCACAGACAACAGCAGCTTTCCCCCGGGTGAAGTTGAAGGCACTCGACAAAGCTAAGATCCTGAGAGGAACTGAAGTAAAGATTATTCCATTTACGAACAGGAAACAGATAGGAACGAACGCGATCATGTTTCTCCCCCTCGCTGAGCTTTCCTCCTCCCTGGCTCATGATCAGCCACTCCTCACTCCAGGTCCTCCTCACTCCACGCTGGGCAGCGGGGTGGGTGATCAAAGCCAACGATCCTGAGTTCCCACACTCCAACTGGAATGGCTGGATGAAGAGAATCCATGCTAATGATGCAAAGCAGAGCACACAGATCTAGTTCCTCCCAGTTATTGAAGGAGACCCTAATGACCTCAACACCATCTTCACCACTCTGAAAGAGTGCATACGGCGCGCTGGGGTCGCTATAGTGACCTTTGATCTTCCGATTTGGCTGAAGGCTGTGAATATAATAAAGCAGGCAAATCTACCCGTCATTCCAAGGTTGGGTGGTTTTCACCTGCTGAAGTCTTATCTTGGATCAATGGGTAACATCATGGAAGATTCTGGACTACTAGATGTGATCCAGTTGATCTATCCTGGAAGTACGACAGCCAACCACATCATGGATGGAGGATGTTTTGACAAGGCAATCCGTGTTCACCTCCTCATCGATGCAGCCATCTATCAACACATCATGAAACTTGCCTTCACTGAGGAGGAGCGTGGTGACATGAAGACCTTCATGGAGAAGGTGGCTGATGGGAAGATGGGAGCCAGACACTCAGACCTAGTAGTGCCAGTGTTTGAGCAAAGGTTTGAAGAAACCTTCAAACGACTCGCAAAAGGAGAAAGAACACCTGCACTCTGGGTGGAGTACCACCACATGGTAGATGTGATCAAGGTCTTTATCAGAACCGAGCGACTTGCAGACCACAATGGGCATCTGTCCTGCATTGTTACCAAGATGCTTCACATCTTTGCCGCTGCAGGCCATCATCAGTATGCCAAGGGCGCACGGCTGTACTGTCAACTCATGAAGGAACTAGAAACTTTGCCTGCTTACAAAGACACCTTAGAACGTCTCACTGCCCACGGGAACCACGTTGTCCGTTACTCAAGTCATGAGTGGTCCGGCACATGGTGTGACATTTGCATTGAGCAGACATTAATGAAGGCAGCCAAGTCACAAGGTGGACTGAGCAGAGGAAGAATGAGAAACAGTTTTTCTGGCCACAAAAGCTGGGTGCTCACCCTCAGTCACCTGTCTGATGTCAACCGGCGGATGGAGGAGGACGTCAGTAAACATGTTCCAGTCCACAGAGACCTTGCCAAGACACAGATGAAGCGAGATGCAGAGGCAGTTGAACTTGTCCTAAAATGGTTTGAGGAGATCAAGCCATTCGACAACGATAGAGACAAGGAGTTGCTCGTGTCTTTCTCAACAGGATTCACAAGCACTGGAGATGACGCAGTCAATGCTGAGAGAGCAGCTGAAGTTGGGATGGAGATGCAGATCAAGCTGGATGGACAGTCAGTGACGTCGACCATGGATGTCAAGTCAAAGATAAAAGCCCTGTCATCACTAAGAAAATTTTCGTCGACCATGACTGCAGTCATGATGTTGTTGAGTCTGAAGAAGACATAGACAATGACTGTTGAAACTTCTGACATTGTGAATGAGAAATAACTCTTGAGTATTATATATGTATGTGAAATAAAAGCTACTTTGTGTGTAAATGTAAAAGTGAAAATATAAATGTTAACAATCAACTCAGAATCATGAAAAACCCTTATTTGACCCCTCATAAGTTACTTAAGGGCCGATTTAAAAAAAAAAATTCTCGAAAATAATTTTTCGGTACCCGAATTCAACAGCTTTTTTTCTGGGTTTCCCACGGGAGTTGAACTTCAACATTTTAACACATGTTATTACACACCTTTACAAACATATTGGTGAATAAATTTTTTGGTAACAATTTAGTTAACAGATTTGTGAAATATCTCATAAAATGCCCTTACTATAATAACTAATCGGTCTCGGGGTTATATTTTATCAATGCCAGACAACACCTCTTGTTTCAGACCACACGATTGTATTCCAGGTTGCTTCACACGACCAGATGCAATACTTGTTCCCGAATTTTGTTTCAACAGTTTTTGTTTTATCGTAATTGTTAATACAGTATAATGTATTTGCATGTCTTGTTGAGTCACATTCGTGCTGGGTTTGCGTGTGCTTGTCGAGACCACATGGCCTTGTTGCTAGGCCTCATTCAGATTTGTGACTGTTTCCTCCTATTCCTATTTTGCCGTTTGCTCATTCCCCTGCTTGTTGCCCCACTGCAATGTTATTCCTGCAATCTGAAAAGGCGATGGAGGAATGGAGCGATGATATGGTGCATTGTCTTTTCCATATGCAGCTTTAGGCAAGCAGGTTGGCTTCATGATTTCCGTCTTTATTCAGGCCCTGAGGCTCCCTTTGGGCTTTAGCTATTTCTTCCATAAGACATCGCCTGCCTTTCATTATGTGAACGAAAAGCATGTTCATGTCAATTCCAACACAGTTTACTATCCATTGTAAATATTCGGAAACGATTTCTCATGTCCTCATTTGTTTGGGTTTTTATTTATTTATTTATTTTAGGGAGAGGGAGGTGGAGTGCCAGGAGTGGAGATGCATTATGGTTTAGGTGGCTATCAATAATGATTGCATCTTTTTTATTAAAACGGAAAAGTGTTCTAATTATGAAAGTGGTGTTAATGTTGAAATCAGGGTGAGTTCGGGTTTTGACAGTAAAGATGTTTCAGACAACTAGAATGACACTCGGTAGAGCGCATACCTGAATAGTTTACGTTTTGTATCCCACTGTTTTTCCGGATCTGGATTCGAACCTGAACCAAACTCTAATCGGCTTGTTCTTGTCACCTACCCAACTCATCCACCAAGTTTTGCCATAATCCGTCCAGAACTTTTTGAAATATCATGCTATTTTCTCGTTTTTGGCCCTATTTGTCAATGGTGAAGAATTATTTGAAAATTCTAGTATCCAGATCCAGATCTTCACCAAAATCGAATAAATTCATCCTTGTTATTCACCTATCCCATCCAACAAGTTTTGTTTGAATCCGTTCATAACTTTTTGAGATGTCCTGCTCACAGACAACCAAACAAACGGGTGAAAACATACCCTCCGTCCACCTTAAATGGTATAAGTAATTAAAAGCCAAATGTGGTATCGTGTAAATGCACGAGAAAGTTTGTGAGAATGGCAAGGAATTTTTTGTGGGAATGGAAATAACCGTTTGCATTTTGACTGAATTCGCAGGAAAAACCACAGGCAGAATGGGTAACAATAGTAGCATGTAAAAATGTAAATGTAATGGTAGTAGCAATGGTGTCCAGTGAGCGCATAAACAGGGATTGGGATATCGGCAAAAGTTCTCAACAGTGGGAATGGGGTCTCAGTAGTGGGAAATTGTGGGAAATAGATAGTAGGATGTAAATTGGCTCAAATCGTGCTAAGAATGCCAAGAAATTGCAGTGGCAAACAAAGCATTCTGTTTAAAGGCCTTTGGTGAGGAGTGTGATGAAATTTAACGTGCTTCATCAGTGTAGCACGAAGTACACTACATACTTTAATACAAGAAAAAGAGCAATCAGAGATTCCAAACCCTCGCCAGGATGTATTTTCAGTGGTTTTTAAGGCTTTTGTGTTAAAACAAATATGGCGGCCGAACCACGTGACCGATGACATCATTTTTTTTTCTCCACCAATTTATGCCTACATGATGCTCAAGAAATTTCGTCTTGATCGGATGAAGTTTTGTACTTGTCGAATTATGACGTCATAATGGAGGCACCTATGACATCATCATTAACATATTTTATTCCCCATGGAGAGTTCTTTACAATGAGACATCTCAATTTTTTCTATTCAGCACTTTCGGAGATATAGAGGTGCAAAGTTTTTCGGTTTTTCCAAGATGGCGGGTGAACCACCTAACCGATGATGTCATCATTATTTTTTTATCCACCAGTTTATGCCAAAATGGCGCTCAAGAAATTGCATTATGATCAGATGAAGTTTTGTACGTGTCGAATTATGACGTCATAATGGAGGCACCAATGACATCATCATTAACATATTTTATTCCCCATGGAGAGTTCTTTACAATGAGCCATGTCTCAATTTTTTCTATTCAGCACTTTCGGAGATATAGAGGTGCAAAGCTTTTCGGTTTTTCCAAGATGGCGGCCGAACCACGTGACCGATGACGTCATCATATTTTTTTTCTCCACCAGTTTATGCCGCCGTGGCGCTCAAGAAATTTCATCTTGATTGGATGAAGTTTTGTACTTGTCGGATAATCAAATTATGACGTCATAATTGAAGCCTTGGGCCGAGACAGTTAAAAATTGGGCACAGTCTATACCAGGGCAAGACAAATATGTGTGTAAAGTTTGGCGATTCTACGTGCAACGGTGTAGACGTAGTACTGCAAACAAACAGACAGACAGACAAACCAACCAATCAACATACTTGTCGGAATCTTTTCCGGCAAGTAACAAAACAGACAAACAAACAAATGAAAAATCGGTCAGAGACCGAGGACTTGCCGGAATGTACTTTTTTATCGGCCATTTAGGACAAATATGGCGGCCGAACCACGTGACCGATGACGTCATCATTAACATATTTTATTCCCCATGGAGAGTTCTTTTCAATGAGCCATGTCTCAATTTTTTCTATTCAGCACTTTCAGAGATATGGAGGTGCAATTTTTTCCAAGATGGCGGCCGAACCACGTGACCGATGACGTCATCATTTACATATTTTATTCCCCGTGGAGAGTTCTTTACAATGAGCCATGTCTCAATTTTTTCTGTTCAGTACTTTCGGAGATATAGAGGTGCAAAGTTTTTCGGTTTTTCCAAGATGGCGGCCGAACCACGTCACCGATGACGTCATCAATTGGGCACAGTCTATTCCAGGCCAAGACGAATATGTGTGCAAAGTTTGGCGATTCTCCGTGCAACGGTGTAGACGCAGTGCTGCAAACAGACAGACAGACAAACAGACAAACAGACAGACAGACAAATGAAAAATCGGTCAGAGACCGAGGACTTGCCGGAATTTACTTTTTATCGGCCATTTAGGACAAATATGGCGGCCGAACCACGTGACTGATGACGTCATCATTAACATATTTTATTCCCCATGGAGAGTTCTTTACAATGAGCCATGTCTCAATTTTTTCTATTCAGCACTTTTGGAGATATAGTGGTGCAAAGTTTTGCCATTTTCCAAGATGGCGGCCGAACCACGTGACTGATGACGTCATCATTAACATATTGTATTCCCCATGGAGAGTTCTGTACAATGAGCCATGTCTCAATTTTTTCTATTCAGCACATTCAGAGATATGGAGGTGCAAAATTTTTCGGTTTTTCCAAGATGGCGGCCGACCACGTGACATATGACATCATCATTAACATATTTTATTCCCCATGGAGAGTTCTTTACAATGAGCCATGTCTCAATTTTTTCTGTTCAGCACTTTTGGAGATTTCGTGGTGCAAAGTTTTGCCGTTTTTCCAAGATGGCGGCCGACCACGTGACTGATGATGTCATCATTAACATATTTTATTCCCCATGGAGAGTTCTTTACAATGAGCCATGTCTCAATTTTTTCTGTTCAGTACTTTCGGAGATATAGAAGTGCAAAGTTTTTCGGTTTTTCCAAGATGGCGGCCGAACCACGTCACCGATGACGTCATCAATTGGGCACAGTCTATTCCAGGGCAAGACCAATATGTGTGCAAAGTTTGGCGATTCTACGTGCAACGGTGTAGACGCAGTGCTGCAAACAGACAGACAGACAAACAGATGAAAAATCGGTCAGAGACCGAGGACTTGCCGGAATGTACTCTTTTATCGGCCATTTAAGACAAATATGGCGTCCGAACCACGTGATAGATGACGTCATCATTAACATATATTATTCCCCATGGAGAGTTCTTCACAAAGAGCCATGTCTCAACTTTTTCTATTCAGCACTTTTGGAGATATGGAGGTGCTACGTTTTTCGGTTTTTCCAAGATGGCAGCCGAACCACGTGACCTATGATGTCATCATTAACATATTTTATTCCCCATGGAGAGTTCTTTACAATGAGCCATGTCTCAATTTTTTCTATTCAGCACTTTCAGAGATATGGAGGTGCACAATTTTTCGGTTTTTCCAAGATGGCGGCCGAACCACGTGACATATGACGTCATCATTAACATATTTTATTCCCCATTGAGAGTTCTTTACAATGAGCCATGTCTCAATTTTTTCCATTCTGCACTTTTGGAGATATAGTGGTGCAAAGTTTTCCCATTTTTCCAAGATGGCGGCCGAACCACGTGACCGATGGCGTCATCATTAACATATTTTATTCCCCATGGAGAGTTCTTTACAATGAGCCATGTCTCAATTTTTTCTGTTCAGCACTTTTGGAGATTTTGTGGTGCAAAGTTTTGCCGTTTTTCCAAGATGGCGGCCGACCACGTGACTGATGACGTCATCATTAACATATTTTATTCCCCATGGAGAGTTCTTTACAATGAGCCATGTCTCAATTATTCTGTTCAGCACTTTTGGAGATATAGTGGTGCAAAGTTTTGCCGTTTTTCCAAGATGGCGGCCGACCACGTGACATATGACGTCATCATTAACATATTTTATTCCCCATGGAGAGTTCTTTCTAATGAGCCATGTCTCAATTTTTTCTGTTCAGCACTTTTGGAGATATAGTGGCGCAACGATTTGCCGTTTTTCCAAGATGGCGACCGAACCACGTGACTGATGACGTCATCATTTACATATTTTATTCCCCATGGAGAGTTCTTTACAATGAGCCATGTCTCAATTTTTTCTGTTCAGCACTTTTGGAGATATAGTGGTGCAAATTTTTGCCGTTTTTCCAAGATGGCGGCCGACCACGTGACATATAACGTCATCATTAACATATTTTATTCCCCATGGAGAGTTCTTTACAATGAGCCATGTCTCAATTTTTTCTGTTCAGTACTTTCGGAGATATAGAGGTGCAAATTTATTCGGTTTTTCCAAGATGGCGGCCGAACCACGTCACTGATGACGTCATCATTGAGGCACAGTATATTAGAGGGCAAGACCATTATGTGTGCAAAGTTTGGCGATTCTCCGTGCAACGGTGTAGACGCAGTGCTGCAAACAGACAAACAGACAGACAAACAGACAGACAAACAGACAGACAGACAAACAAACGAACAGATCAACATACTTGCCGGAAAATTTTTCCGGCAAGTAACAAACGAACAGATCAACATACTTGCCGGAAAATTTTTTCCGGCAAGTAATGAAAAATCGGTCAGAGACCGAGGACTTGCCGGAATGTACTTTTTTATCGGCCATTTAGGACAAATATGTCGGCCGAACCACGTGACCGATGACGTCATCATTAACATATTTTATTCCCCATGGAGAGTTCTTTACAATGAGCCATGTCTCAATTTTTTTTCTATTCTGCACTTTTGGAGATATGGAGGTGCAAAGTTTTTCGGTTTTTCCAAGATGGCGGCCGAACCACGTGACCTATGACGTCATCATGTACATATTTTATTCCCCATGGAGAGTTCTTTACAATGAGCCACATCTCAATTTTTTCTATTCAGCACTTTTGGAGATATGGAGGTGCAAAGTTTTTCGGTTTTTCCAAGATGGCGGCCGAACCACGTGACATATGACGTCATCATTAACATATTTTATTCCCCATGGAGAGTTCTTTACAATGAGCCATGTCTCAATTTTTTCTGTTCAGCACTTTTGGAGATATAGTGGTGCAAAGTTTTGCCGTTTTCCAAGATGGTGGCCGACCACGTGACATATGACATCATCATTAACATATTTTATTCCCCATGGAGATTTCTTTTCAATGAGCCATGTCTCAATTTTTTCTGTTCAGCACTTTTGGAAAGATAGTGGTGCAAAGTTTTGCCGTTTTTCCAAGATGGCGGCCGACCACGTGACTGATGACGTCATCATTAACATATTTTATTCCCCATGGAGAGTTCTTTACAATGAGCCATGTCTCAATTTTTTCTGTTCAGTACTTTTGGAGATATAGTGGCACAAATCTTTTCGGTTTTTCCAAGATGGCGGCCGAACCACGTGACTGATGACGTCATCATTAACATATTTTATTCCCCATGGAGAGTTCTTTACAATGAGCCATGTCTCAATTTTTTCTATTCAGCACTTTCGGAGATATGGAGGTGCGAGGTTTTTCGGTTTTTCCAAGATGGCGGCCGAACCACGTGACTGATGACATCATCATTAACATATTTCATTCCCCATGGAGAGTTCTTTACAATGGGCCATGTCTCAATTTTTTCTATTGAGCACTTTCGGAGATATGGAGGTGCAACGTTTTTCGGTTTTTCCAAGATGGCGGCCGACCACGTGACATATGACATCATCATTAACATATTTTATTCCCCATGGAGAGTTCTTTACAATGAGCCATGTCTCAATTTTTTCTGTTCAGCACTTTTGGAGCTTTTGTGGTAAAAAGTTTTGCCGTTTTTCCAAGATGGCGGCCGACCACGTGACTGATGACGTCATCATTAACATATTTTATTCCCCATGGAGAGTTCTTTACAATGAGCCATGTCTCAATTTTTTCTGTTCAGCACTTTTGGAGATATAGTGGTGCAAAGTTTTGCCGTTTTTCCAAGATGGCGGCCGACCACGTGACATATGACGTCATCATTAACATATTTTATTCCCCATGGAGAGTTCTTTACAATGAGCCATGTCTCAATTTTTTCTGTTCAGTACTTTCGGAGATATAGAGGTGCAAAGTTTTTCGGTTTTTCCAAGATGGCGGCCGAACCACGTCACCGATGACGTCATCAATTGGGCACAGTCTATTCCAGGGCAAGACCAATATGTGTGCAAAGTTTGGCGATTCTCCGTGCAACGGTGTAGACGCAGTGCTGCAAACAGACAGACAGACAGACAAACAGACAAACAGACAGACAAACAGACAAATGAAAAATCGGTCAGAGACCGAGGACTTGCCGGAATGTACTCTTTTATCGGCCATTTAAGACAAATATGGCGTCCGAACCACGTGATAGATGACGTCATCATTAACATATATTATTCCCCATGGAGAGTTCTTCACAAAGAGCCATGTCTCAACTTTTTCTATTCAGCACTTTTGGAGATATGGAGGTGCTACGTTTTTCGGTTTTTCCAAGATGGCAGCCGAACCACGTGACCTATGATGTCATCATTAACATATTTTATTCCCCATGGAGAGTTCTTTACAATGAGCCATGTCTCAATTTTTTCTATTCAGCACTTTCAGAGATATGGAGGTGCACAATTTTTCGGTTTTTCCAAGATGGCGGCCGAACCACGTGACATATGACGTCATCATTAACATATTTTATTCCCCATTGAGAGTTCTTTACAATGAGCCATGTCTCAATTTTTTCCATTCTGCACTTTTGGAGATATAGTGGTGCAAAGTTTTCCCATTTTTCCAAGATGGCGGCCGAACCACGTGACCGATGGCGTCATCATTAACATATTTTATTCCCCATGGAGAGTTCTTTACAATGAGCCATGTCTCAATTTTTTCTGTTCAGCACTTTTGGAGATTTTGTGGTGCAAAGTTTTGCCGTTTTTCCAAGATGGCGGCCGACCACGTGACTGATGACGTCATCATTAACATATTTTATTCCCCATGGAGAGTTCTTTACAATGAGCCATGTCTCAATTATTCTGTTCAGCACTTTTGGAGATATAGTGGTGCAAAGTTTTGCCGTTTTTCCAAGATGGCGGCCGACCACGTGACATATGACGTCATCATTAACATATTTTATTCCCCATGGAGAGTTCTTTCTAATGAGCCATGTCTCAATTTTTTCTGTTCAGCACTTTTGGAGATATAGTGGCGCAACGATTTGCCGTTTTTCCAAGATGGCGACCGAACCACGTGACTGATGACGTCATCATTTACATATTTTATTCCCCATGGAGAGTTCTTTACAATGAGCCATGTCTCAATTTTTTCTGTTCAGCACTTTTGGAGATATAGTGGTGCAAATTTTTGCCGTTTTTCCAAGATGGCGGCCGACCACGTGACATATGACGTCATCATTAACATATTTTATTCCCCATGGAGAGTTCTTTACAATGAGCCATGTCTCAATTTTTTCTGTTCAGTACTTTCGGAGATATAGAGGTGCAAATTTATTCGGTTTTTCCAAGATGGCGGCCGAACCACGTCACTGATGACGTCATCATTGAGGCACAGTATATTAGAGGGCAAGACCATTATGTGTGCAAAGTTTGGCGATTCTCCGTGCAACGGTGTAGACGCAGTGCTGCAAACAGACAAACAGACAGACAAACAGACAGACAAACAGACAGACAGACAAACAAACGAACAGATCAACATACTTGCCGGAAAATTTTTTCCGGCAAGTAACGAACAGATCAACATACTTGCCGGAAAAAATTTTCCGGCAAGTAACAAACGGACTCAAATGCAATACCCTCTCCTCTGGCGAGAGTAATAATCATTCCTGTAATGAAAGGATTTTTCTCTTTCCACTTGTGATAATATTATTAGAAGATAATAATCCTCTAATCTATTAGAATTAGAATTGGATATTATTAGAATTAGATTGACTAGATCTATTAGAATTAGATCTATGAATAATAATCTATTAGAATTAGATAATAATAGATTAATTATTCGAGGATTTCTCACGAGAGGTGATCATCTGGTCATTTGCACAATCACAAATAGCTCTTCCTCACAATGGTGACTTTTGGCATGTGTGGTGGTGTTGTGCTGTCCGGGAATCATATAATTTACTAGTGTGGTATACATACACATTGTGTAAGCAATAACGAACCGTGCTCCATACGTAGGGACATAATAAATAGACACTTTATCATTTTAGGCAAGCATCACAGACCTCCTGCTAGATATCAATTGAGATTGTTTTTTAAACGGACACGTTTACCGTTTTTAATGTAAATTTCATTGAGGTTTTTTATTTCACAGTTTACAGTTATAAAAATTACAATTTTCAAATGTTAGATATCGATTGAGGTATTAAAATATATATATATATGTGTGTGTGTCACGCTACCAGATTCTTGTACCAGATGCGGTAATCATCTACTGGGTATAAAAGCCGTTGATAGGCGGCGCCACGTGTTTCACCGTTTTCGCTTCCGGATTGATCGTTTATCAGCAATAAACTTCCGTAAATATACCTTTATTGGACACAGTTTCGTCTTATATTTCACCCATCGACGGAAAAATATACGATCGTTCGTTCTATGACAGTGGCATTACCTGTTATGACCGTTGAAGCCTGAATTTTGCGTCGGACTCGGCGGTCATTTTCCGCGATTCCGCGGCAACAGTCGCCTGGTGGCGCGCTAGTCGCTACACGTGTTTGTTTAGATGATGATTAATGATACTGATAATGAATAATACTGATACGTGACTGATAATTATCATTGAGTCATTATCTTGTGAGCCTAATTCACAAAGTACATACAAGTACAGCATTGTTCAGTAAACGATATTCCTTGTCCAGTATATGAATAAAATATCATGCACACTGGATGCACAGCACTGAGCAGCATGTACAGGTCTTATCAATTGCACAAACTATGATGACTGTCTCAATCATTATAATGGGTGTACAATGGAGTGCAACCCAATAGGGTTCAGCGTAAAGCAGCTAGAGCGTTCAACGTAAAGCAGCTGGAGGGTTCAGGGTAGTGCTGCTACAGGGTTCAGAATGGAGCTGCTAGAGGGTTCAGTGTAGATCTGCTAGATGGTTCAGCGTGGAGCTCCAAGAGGGTTCAGCGTAGAGCTGCTAGATAGTTCAGCATGGAGCTACAAGAGGGTTCAGTGTTGAGCTCCTAGATGGTTCAGCATGGAGCTCCAAGAGGGTTCAGCGTAGAGCTGCTAGATAGTTCAGCATGGAGCTTCAAGAGGGTTCAGTGTTAAGCTCCTAGATGGTTCAGCGTGGAGCTACAAAAGGGTTCAGTGTAGAGCTGCTAGATGGTTCAGCATGGAGCTACAAGAGGGTTCAGTGTTGAGCTCCTAGATGGTTCAGCGTGGAGCTGCTAGATGGTTCAGCGTGGAGCTGCTAGATGGTTCAGCGTAGAGCTGCTAGATGGTTCAGCATGGAGCTACAATAGGGTTCAGTGTTGAGCTCCTAGATGGTTCAGCGTGGAGCTGCTAGATGGTTCAGCGTGGAGCTGCTAGATGGTTCAGCATAGAGCGACAAAAGGGTTCAGTGTAGAGCTGCTAGATGGTTCAGCGTGGAGCTGCTAGATGGTTCAGCGTAGAGCCGCTAGATGGTTCAGCGTAGAGCTACAAAAGGGTTCAGTGTAGAGCTGCTAGATGGTTCAGCGTAGAGCTGCTAGATGGTTCAGTGTAGAGCTGCTAGATGGTTCAGTGTAGAGCTGCTGGATGGTTCAGCATAGAGCTACAAAAGGGTTCAGTGTAGAGCTGCTAGATGGTTCAGCGTAGAGCTGCTAGATGGTTCAGTGTAGAGCTGCTAGATGGTTCAGCGTAGAGCTACAAAAGGGTTCAGTGTAGAGCTGCTAGATGGTTCAGTGTAGAGCTGCTAGATGGTTCAGTGTAGAGCTGCTGGATGGTTCAGCATAGAGCTACAAAAGGGTTCAGTGTAGAGCTGCTAGATGGTTCAGCGTAGAGCTGCTAGATGGTTCAGTGTAGAGCTGCTAGATGGTTCAGCGTAGAGCTACAAAAGGGTTCAGTGTAGAGCTGCTAGATGGTTCAGTGTAGAGCTGCTAGATGGTTCAGCGTAGAGCTGCTAGATGGTTCAGCGTGGAGCTGCTAGATGGTTCAGTGTAGAGCTGCTGGATGGTTCAGCATGGAGCTACAAGAGGGTTCAGTGTTGAGCTCCTAGATGGTTCAGCGTGGAGCTGCTAGATGGTTCAGCGTGGAGCTGCTAGATGGTTCAGTGTAGAGCTGCTGGATGGTTCAGCGTAGAGCTGCTAGATAGTTAAGCGTAGAGCTGCTGGATGGTTCAGCGTAGGGCTGCTAGATGGTTCAGCGTGGAGCTGCTGGATGGTTCAGCGTAGAGCTGCTGGATGGTTCAGCGTAGAGCTGCTAGATGGTTCAGCATAGAGCTGCTCGATGGTTCAGCGTAGAGCTGCTGGATGGTTCAGCGTCGAGCTGCTAGATGGTTCAGCGTAGAGCTGCTGGATGGTTCAGCGTCGAGCTGCTAGATGGTTCAGCGTCGAGCTGCTAGATGGTTCAGCGTAGAGCTGCTAGATGGTTCAGCGTGGAGCTGCTAGATGGTTCAGCGTCGAGCTGCTAGATGGTTCAGCGTAGAGCTGCTGGATGGTTCAGCGTCGAGCTGCTAGATGGTTCAGCGTCGAGCTGCTAGATGGTTCAGCGTAGAGCTGCTGGATGGTTCAGCGTCGAGCTGCTAGATGGTTCAGCGTCGAGCTGCTCGATGGTTCAGCGTAGAGCTGCTGGATGGTTCAGCGTCGAGCTGCTGGATGGTTCAGCGTCGAGCTGCTAGATGGTTCAGCGTAGAGCTGCTAGATGGTTCAGCGTGGAGCTGCTAGATGGTTCAGCATGGAGCTGCTCCAGAGTTTAGCATAGCGTTGCTAGAGAGTTTAGCATAGAGCTGCTATAGGGTTACCCATCCATGTTCCTTGTGTATCCTCCTCCTACATCCATGCTCCTTGTGTATCTTTGTCTTTCACCCCTTTGCAATACTCTATTTTGTTTAGCATTCTCAACTTCCTTGATACTAACAATATTGTTAAAACATTTGCATGAGGCCAAGATGGTAAAACCTGTTCTCCACATCTAAGTTCTTCACATGAATTTTGAGTGTGTAATATTAAATATACATTGGACATCCAGCTCTAGATGTCGGTGATCATTGCAAATATGTGTGGATCCAGCGAATCTCAAGTTAAGGCCATTTGATTAATATGAGTGCTCAAATCTGAAACTTAACTTTAATATTATATTTTACTTTCTTTAATATTTGATATATCGAACTTTAATAATTAATATTGCTGTCAATTCATTCATGTTAATTTCAATACAGCCATCTCATCCGATTTATTAACAATTAATGGAGCTTTTTGATAACTATCAACAAGGAAAGGAGCTTACACTTGACTCCTCACACTTGACCTATTTTGATGAAGAAAAAGAAAAGTTTTTCTATGAACTAGTTCTGCACAAACGTGACCCTGCCTATCTTTGTGAATGCTGAGTCGTTAATGTCTAATTAATATAATGCGTACGTTCCTTTGCCTCTGTGAAACTGTTATACTGTTGCAACGACCATTGCAGAAAGAAATGTGGTTGTTTACACATTTAGCACTGCTCTTCCCCCACCTTACAAAACTGCCCACTCACCCACCTTCCCAGTGTTGCATCCACACCAAATAGTCTGCCGCAAGTTTTGTTTCCATGTTTTCTTTACGCTTTTCCTTTGGGCAAAGTGGAGATCCGAATTTTGACAGTTTCAAGTTTTGTTGACTTGTGCTGTTGAATTCTAAAAAGTCATTGCAGCATGAATTGTCTCGTCATTGAATTTCTTTATTTAGGGGATTGCATATTTGGCCATTAAATGGAAACGATGGAAATCAGAAATTATGGAGCCATCAAAAGTATGAATAGTGCTTAAAAGTATCTTCACTACCACAGGGGACTGGAGAAAGTACTAGTTTCTGGGAGGAGGATGGTCAGTATAAATTTCCTTTACAACACACATGAGACAAAGTTTCTGCGGCTTTCTTGCAAGTTCTTTTTGCTCCCTCCCCACTGCCTGCTTGTTGAAGTTGTTACATAATAAAAACCCAAGCAAACGTCCTAATAACAGAGTTCATGTACTCAGCGAATACAGTGAGGTCCCGCAAACATCAATTACGCCATTACCAGAAGTGTGGGCCCAAAGGCCATGGGAACCCACGGTGGCTTGGGAACGCGATGTCACGGTGGCGCCAGGTCGCGGGGGAATGGTTGCTGGGCCCGGCAGAGGTCGGTGCTTCCCCTGCCTTGCTTTTGCCTGCAGTATTGTGAACCAGAGTGGGAGTCGGTATGGTGGAGGGCCTGACCCCTTTAATTAGTAGACATTATGGTTGGGCCACACTTTGCTCTTGCAAGGCCTGTTGCAACCTTGGGAAAGGGTGCATGTTTGAGTTGTTGTTATGAAACCTGTCACGCTTGTCCGTGGTGAGAATTGGTTTTCGTGCAGAAGATCTCTGTTATGTGGAGGATGCAGCTTGTGGGAGGATAAACAGCTGTTTTGATAACATTGCTGAACCAAAAGGCTGGATCCCTGGACTTTTCTACTCTAGTCCGTGCTCTGTGGGATCACTCGTTTTGGGCATGGATCCAGGTTCCCAGCAAACCGGCCGTTTACCCTGTACTTCATGGTTTGCCCTGTAGCAGCTGCACTAGTCAATAAGATTTTGTCTTTAATAACCATAAAATAGATTGCATGAGTGAGAAAATCTTGGCTTCATACGGAAAACTACAGTAATGTGTTCAGTCTTTTGCACGATGCTTGGATTAAATGTATAAAATTCCTTTGAACCAGAATAAATTGACATTTACTGGCAAACCTAGACAAGGTTATCACTTCCACAATTGTCATCATAATAATGTGGACATGTATTGCATACTTCGCCATATTTCAGGGTTGGTAGGAGTATCTTGGGTTTGAATCTTGGCCCTGCTATAAAATGCCCTCCTGCATGTTGTTCCGTACGTTAGTAAATGAGTGAATGTGTGTACCGTCCATTGAAAGGACATTAAACCGGATGACCTGTCTGCCAGCTTGGCGCTTGGTGGACATTAAAGCTGTTGTGTCTTTCGTGAATAGCAGGTGAAATCTCCGGCACCCTGAACAAATACCCGCCACCTGAATTGGCCCAAAAAAGTTCCCTGGCTGACCCCACAAGATGGGAAAAATTAGGGCCTTTAAAATAAGAACTAGTGGTAGTTTATTGCACATTTTGTCTCTTTATGTTAGACAACTTTGGAAAATATCTTGTAATAAATCGAAGCATTCAACATAATGTGATCCACCACATAAAACACAATGTGTGTTTGTTCAGATGTCTGTCCCCTTCATACGGGTAGGTTTTGAAAGCTAACCTTTTAACATGAATGTGTGTTCACCATGGTCTATTTTTGAGGATAAAATAAACTTGAAAAACATTTTCCATAAAAGAGTAATTATATCTCTTCTATTGGAATTGTAGACGATGGCTGGCAATCCGAGCCTCAAGAGCGGTGTACAGAAGCGTTTGAACAAAAAAAACAAAAACAATAAATACAAGGCGCAGGGAGGTGAAATTGCCTGCACATGATGTGCAATGTGTGTCAGAGTAAAACAAGTGTTAAATTACGTTTGTAGGATGTCTAATAAATAAAGAAGATATAAGCACAACTGACACTAAGCTGAGGCTTCAGACTCTGGCACACTCACGAGGCTGCACCAGTGCACCATCGAATAAACTGTTTCAACCCGTCATTTTTTACGGGCTTTTACTCATATACAGTCACGTGAAAAAGTAAGTACACCCCATGTAAAGTTTTGACTTTTTCAACATATTTCAACATACAGCTATTTGATCTTCATTTCAACAATATTGATAGAAAAAGTTGACATAATATAACAAATATCATGAAACATTTACATTTTGTAGTTGTTATGGATTCGTCACTTCCGTTGTTGTGGTTCTCATCCACTGTAAACATTTTTGGTTGCATGTACTATTATTGTTGTCGTTTAAGTGAAATAGAGATTACTATTTTCAAAAGGTAAAAAAAGTTAATGTTTTAAAAGAAACCGGAACCAGACGAAGAGGAAGAAGAGGAGAAAGTGGCCGAGCGAGTGAGGTGGACAAGAAACCGAGCTGCGTTGAGGTTTTGAGCAAACGCTATCGAATGGGGGTCACTAGCGAACTTTGGGGTTTCCTGGAAAAGGGATTACTGCAACAGAGTTGTTATCGCTGTGACAGATAAACCTGCGTGTCAGGTTTTGCGGTTCATTCCGAAGAGAATCATTTGAGTGCCGTTACGTCTCGAGTACGGGCCGTTGGCCATTTTGCCTCGCGCCGATTTCGGATCGCTCCAGGCTCTTCACCTCGCTTCAACCATTTTCACAACCATCCAGACGTTAATCTGGTGTGTGTGTGTGTGTGTGTGTGTGTGTGTGTGTGTGTGTGTGTGTGTGTGTGTGTGTGTAACGTGGATTTTGAGTGAGAAATCTGCGGTTCGCCGATTGGGAACCGTGGAACGTCCATACCCGAAGGTGTGATTTCCCAGTCGCCTCTTGAGTGTACCTTCGCCCATCTTTGGCAGTGTGACTGTCAACCCAAAGGGATTCTGGTCTCGATACGACATCGTTCTGACGATCATGGAGCGTGGATCGACTTTGGCTTGATGCCAGGATAGAGACATTGGGAATGTTCTTTTTTCGCTCACTTGGAGCACAGTGAGTTACATTGTACGAAACTGATGGTACCATCATAGGAAATATATTGTTGTGGTTTTGAGAACCCACACAGGTAACATCATTAAAGGTTAAAGGTTGCACCCCATAGTTAGGCCACAAGCAACACGTAGGTCACCTTAGAACGTTAGTTATTTCATAGTATGTGTTTTGGATAAGGCCATTTCCAATAGTTGCATCTGCGTTGTGTAAAACAAATAAGAGTAGGCCCCGTCCATTTTGCAGCCTCCCTCCAACCGACTCCATTGCGCCTATCCAGTCTGCACCCCATTGCCCCTCGCAGTTTGTTACGCGTTGGGCCGGCAGCGTTAGCTGCCAATTGCTCGCTCAAACCAGCCCAAATGCCACGAGGTAAGGCCCGAAAAGGGGGCGTAGCGCAAGGGTGGGGGTGTGGCCACGTCAAGCAGCCGTCAAGGGCGGAGCCGGTAAGACCTCAACAGCCAATCAGGGCTGAGGCGACATCGCCTGACAGGGTGTGGCTGGACATTCCAGAGGGTTCGCTGGGCGTGGCAATAAAACCCTTCGCGCGACGTCCCCACCTCAGTTATGAGCAGGGAGAGGCAGGCGCTCGAGTCTTGAACAGTTACGATGGGAGAGGCGCTTGGGTTGTGAACGAGTTATGAGGAGAAACGCGCTATGGGCTTGAGTTAAGAGGCAGGCGCTCGAGGATTGAGTAGGACTGCAGCGTGGTAAAGGACTCGCGAGGGAAGCCAAGCATTGGCATTCGTGCAGAAGGACCTTTGCGGGCAGGCGCTTTGGTAACATCATTGGGGGAGTGGCGCATTGTACATAGCGATACCGGGGGCGCATATAAAGGCGCCGTTACAACTATTACGTACGCAATATAATCGCCAGCTTCCCGACCTTTCCCCGATATAATTGTCCGCTTCGCGCCAACGCCACGCGGAGAGCTTGCCTACCATCACCATCTGCTTCGTGGTACGAGTCGGGGACCGGAGCGCGCTGTGGACGCCATTAGTGGACCCTCAACCTGACCACCTACAACCCCGTGTGAGTGAGTCTGAGAGTGAGTCTGAGTGCGAACGGGCCCGTGTCCAGGGATAAGTATAAGACTGTATAAGGCTGCCCTGTGTATCTGCTTCTTCCTCTTCCCTCTACATTTCTGCTTCTTCTTCCTCTTCTTTGTACAAAGTGTGTACTTCTCTTCCTTCCCATACAATCTATATATATAAAACACAGTTTGTGTGTGTGTGTGTGTGTGTGTGTGTGTGTGTAATGTTACCGATAGACTCCTAAACGGAGAGGCTCACGTGCTTGATATTTGGCATAGACATGGCCATTGAGCCTGGGAAGAACATGGCCTACCTAAAAAAAAATATTTCATAATATTTTTTTTACCATCTTTTTACCTCAGCGCATTTCAGCGAGGAATATTATACATGGAATCTGAGCCGGTGGCAGAGCAGCGCGCTGATTCGCCCAGAGTGATCACGTGATGTTCCATCCCCGCCGCCAGACCATCTATATATATAAAACACAGTTTGTGTGTGTGTGTGTGTAATGTTACCGATAGACTCCTAAACGGAGAGGCTTACGTGCTTGATATTTGACATAGACATGGCCATTGAGCGTGGGACGAACATGGCCGAACTCAAAATATTTGACGATCCATATTTTTTATTCATATTTACCTCAGCGCATTTCAGCGAAGTACCCGCTAATCTCAACCGGTTCCAGAGCAGCTCGCTGATTCGCTCAGAGCGATCACGTGATGTTCCATCCCGTCACACGTCACTTCACCTTTTATGCGATCGTGTTTTGTATCGATTTTGTGCGATATGAATTAAATGTCTTTGAAACAGCTGTGAAACGTCTTTCCACAACCCTTCCGTAACCGATTGGAGCAGTTTCTTGCCGCACAAAACGAGATCCGCGAAGCGAGTTGGTCGAGTCGTGCTGACCAAGATGGCGACACGGCGGCTTCACTTTTCACGGAGTATGAGCGTTCTATATATTTTCAATTCAGTGCGCCCGTGATTTGTGGCATAGACATGACCATTGGGCCTTCACGGTGTAATTTGTGCGAGGCTTTTGTCCGAGTGAGCTTGAGTCGAGAGGGCGAATGTACGGGTTGGGAATGTACGTGTCTCCCTTCCCCCGCCCGGCAACGCCGGTACTGGAGGACGTCACAGGATCGGTGAGTCTCCAAAATCCGCTTCGTGCTGTTGCGAATATGCAGGACTATGTCCGATTGTTGTGCTGCTCTCCGACCATGAGAACTGCAACGTCATTGTTGACTGGCCATCCCCTTCCCTCCCCCTTCCCCATCCCCCCCCTCCATCCCCCCTTCCCTTCCCCCTCCACCCTACCCCCTCCACCCTACCCCTCCCCTTCTCCCCTCCCCCTCCATTTTCCCCCTTCCCCTCCCTTTTCCCCCTCCCCTCCCTTTTCCCCCCTCCCCCTCCCTTTTCCCCCCTCCCCCCCTCCCCCTCCCTTTCCCCCTCCCCCTCCTCCCTCCCTTCCCCCGCCACCCTACCCCCTCCACCCTACCCCTCCCCTTCTCCCCTCCCCCTCCCTTTTCCCCCCTCCCCTCCCCCCACCCTTTTCCCCCTCCCCTCCCCCACCCTTCTCCCCTCTTCTCCCCTCCCCCCCCGTTCCCCTCCCCTCCCCTTCCCCCTCCCCTCCCCCCCCGCCCAGCAATGCCGGTACTTCTGCCGGGTCCCCCTCCCCCCTCCCCCTCCCCCCTTCCCCTCCCCCCTCCCCTTCCCCCCTCCACTCTCCCACCCCTCCCCTACCCCCTCCCCTTCCCCCCTCCACTCTCCCACCCCCTCCCCTACCCCCCTCCCCTCCCCCCTCCCATCCCTCACCCTCCCATCCCTCACCTTCTCCCATCCCCTCCTCTTCCCTCTCCCCTCCCACCCTCCCCTACCCCCTCCCTCCTCCCTCCTCCCCTCCCCCCTCCCCCTCCCCCCTCCCCCCATCCCCCTCCCCCCCCTCTCCCCCCCCTCCCACCCCTCCCACCCCTCCCCCCCTTCCCCCCTCCCCTCCCTCCTCCCCTCCTCCCCTCCCCCTCCCCCTCCCCCCCTCTCCCCCCCTCCCACCCCTCCCCCCATTCCACCCCTCCCATCCCGCCCCCCTCCCACCCCCTCCCATCCCTCACCCTCCCCATCCCCCCCTCTTCTCCCCTCTCCCCCTCCCCCTCCCCTCTTCTCCCCTCCCCCACGTTCCCCTCCCCCCCTCCCCCCTCCCCCCTCCCCCTCCCCCTCCCGCTCTTCTCCCCTCCCCCCGTTCCCCTCCCCTCCCCTCCCCCCCATTCCCCTCCCCTCCCCTCCCCTCCCCCGCCCGGCAATGCTGGGTACTTCTGCTAGTTGAACATAAAACACAGTTTGTGTGTGTGTAATGTTACCGATAGACTCCTAAACGGAGAGGCTCACGTTCTTGATATTTGGCACAGACATGGCCATTGAGCCTGGGAAGGACATGGCCTACCTCAAAATATTTGACGAGATCCATATTTTTTTATTCATATTACCTCAGCGCATTTCAGCGAGGAACATTATACACGGATTCTCAGCATGTGCCAGAGCAGCTCGCTGATTCGCTCAGAGCGATCACGTGATGTTCCATCCCCGCCGCCAGACCATTGAACAGAAAATATATCGAATCAATGACCATTGCCATTCACACCACATAGGTGGAGATGCAGCTACCGGGCACCATCTTGGTTGGCACTCGATGCTGGGCGATGGTGATTTCCGTCACACGTTTGCACGTAATTCAGAGCGAAAAGCGATTGCGTTTTTTCACCTTTTGTGTGATCGTGTTTTGTGTCGATTTTGTGCGATATGAATTAAACGTCTTTGAAACAGCTGTGAAACGTCTTTCCACAACCCTTCCGTAACCGATTGGAGCAGGTTATTGCCGCTCAAAATGGCATTTTAACAGTTGTCTGGCTTTTAAAATCTGGGACACGTTCAAAACAAACGAGATCCGCGAAGCGAGTTGGTCGAGTCGTGCTAACCAAGATGGCGACACGGCAGCTACACTTTTCACGGAGTATGAGCGTTCTATATATTTTCAATTCAGTGCGCCAGACTCGCTCATGTACTTGATTTGTGGCATAGACATGGCATTGGGCCTTCACGGTGTAATTTGTGCGAGGCTTTTGTCCGAGTGAGCTTGAGTCGAAAGGGCGAATGTACGGGTTGGGAATGTACGGGTCTCCCTTCCCCCGCCCGGCAACGGCCGGTACTGGGAGGGCGTCACAGGATCGGTGAGTCTCCAAATCCGCTTCGTGCTGTTGTCGCGAAGACGCTGGACGATGTCGCGATTGTTGTGCTGCTCTCCTACCATGAGAACTGCAACGTTATTGTTGACTGGCCCTCCCCTTCCTCCCCTACCCCTACCCCCCTCTCCCTCCTCCTCCCCTCCCCCCTCTCCCCTCACCTCCCCTCCCCCCTCCGGCCTCCCCTCCCCCTCCATCCTCCCCTTCCCCCCCTTCCCCTCCCCCTCTCCCTCACCTCCCTCCTTCCCCCTCCCCCCTCCCCTCCCTCCCCTCCCCCTCCCCTCCCCCTCCCCCTCCCCTCCCTCCCCCTCCCCTCCTTCCCCCTCTCCTCCCCCCTCTTCCTCCCCCTCCTCCCCCCTCCCCTCACCCTCCCCCTCCCCTCACCCTCCCTTGCCCCCTCCCCTTTCCCCTCCCCCTTCCCCTTCCCCCTCCCTCTCCCCCCTCTCCTCCCCTCCCCTCCCCCTCTCCCTCCCCCTCCCCCTCTCCCTCCCCTCCCCTCCCCCTCCCCTCCATCCTCCCCTTCCCCCCCTTCCCCTCCCTCCTCTCCCTCCCCTCCCTCCCTCCTCCCTCCCTCCCCTTTCCCTCTCCCTCCCGATCCCCTCCTCCTCCCCCCTCCCCCTCCCTGCCCCTCCTCCCTCTTCCTCCCCTCCCCGCTCCCCCTCCCCTCCCCCTCCCATTGCCCTCCCTTCCTCCCTCCCCTCCCCCTCCCCTCCACTCCCTTCGCCCCTCCCCCTTCCCCTCCCCCTCCCTCTCCCCCTGCCCCTCTCCTCCCCTCCCCCCCTCCCCTCCCCCTCCCTTCCCCCCTCCCTTCCCCCCTCCCCCTTCCCCTTCCCTCTCCCCCTGCCCCCCCCTCTCCTCCCCTCCCCCCTCTCATCCCCTCCCCCCCCGTTCCCCTCTCCTCCCCCTTCCCCCCTTCTCCCCTCCCCCGCCCGGCAATGCCGGGTACTTCTGCTAGTTGTAAATAAATTACCTGTTCTTCCTGTTTTTCCTCTCAATTCGACCGTCTTAGTGATTTCTCAATTGGGTAAGCATGGCACGATTGACACCGCTCGAATCGGGTTTAGTTCCCGGTAATGGCCCAAATCGCGGCTCGCTAATCACTCGGCATGTCCACTAACGCCGTGGTTCGGGTGGGGTTATTTCCTTGCTTCCCGGAAGGCGCTGGTACTTAGGTAATAGGACCAATTCGACCAACCACCCTATTCAGCGCTGACCGGAGGGAACGTGATAGCCCAGGGATCGCGTCGGCCAGTAAAAGGACAAAGGGATTAATCCCCCCTTGATAAGGGGAAGGCCGACGTTGGAGATCCGCAACAATATATTGGTTGTGCAATTGATTACTATTGTTATTGTACTGTTATTCTTGTGTGACTTTAATACAATACTTGTTTGTTGGTAACAATTGGTGTGGTTTCACCATTGATCTTTGACATACAGAATAACACATCTTTCTGCCGTGACTCCTCTCGGGGCTCGGAGGTATACCGTGACCGGGGTTTTGGGAGGAGCACGTAACAGTAATTGCGAGGAGCTCGTCCGGGATTAGATTCCCTAACATCCTCGTCTGGGATTAAATTCCCTAACAACCCCGTCTGGGATAGAATTCCCGAACATCCTCGTCCGGGATTAAATTCCCTAACATCCTCGTCTGGGATAGAATTCCCTAACATTCCCAAAATTCCCAAATTTGGAATTTCCTAACATTCCCAAATTTTTTCTAAAAATGTAAAAAATTTGGTGTGAAGCTTAACAGATGATAACTGATAGTCACCATGGTGGTTGATGCAGAAAAGTTTGCAGCGTCCCCTAATGAGGCACAGTTCCAGGCGTTAAAAAGATCGGAACTCATGATATTGGCCAAATATTTTAACTTGGAGGTCCGAGTTAATTTGAAGAAAGCAGAGATGCAGACATTGGTGGTAGAATCTCTGGTGGGACAAGGAACATGGAAAGAGGAAGCCTTGGATTGGTTACGCGAGGAAAAAGGAAATGTGGAGCTCCGGAAAATGGAGATGCAACTGCAGAGCCAGGAAAGGTTAAAAGAGTTGAAATGGAAAGCGGAAAAGGAAAGAGCAGAACGAGAACGAGAACTCGAGGAGAAAAGAGCCGAGGAAAGGAGAGCTGAAAAGGAACTCGAGGAGAGAAGAGCAGAGGAAAGGAGAGCTGAAGAAGAAAGAAGAGCAGAGGAAAGGAGAGCTGAAGAAGAAAGAAGAGCAGAGGAAAGGAGAGCTAAGTTAAAGGAACGGGACATGGAGTATCAGAAGGAACTTTAACTCAAGGAGCTGGAATTACTGGTGGAACGGAGAGAAGTAGTATCCATGCCGGCTAGTTTGACAACTAGTCAGAACTCTTGGGATGTTGGTAGGCATGTGAGGCTGGTTCCACCCTTCAATGAAAAGGAGGTAGCCAAGTTCTTTTTACATTTTGAGAAGGTGGCTCAAATGCTAAAATGGCCTGTGGGGTCCTGGACTATGTTAGTGCAAAGTGTTCTGGTGGGTAAAGCTCTAGATATCTATTCGGCTTTACCGATTGACCAATGTGCAGATTATGAGATAGTGAAGAAACCCATTCTCAAAGCCTATGAATTGGTCCCTGAAGCTTACCGGCAAAAAATCAGGAATGCCAGGAAGAGGGAGAGTGAGACCCATATGGAGTTTGCCAGAATGAAGGAAACCATGTTTGATAGGTGGTGTGACTCGAAGGAGATTGGGAAAGACTTCAACCTGTTACGACAATTGATCTTGGTGGAGGAATTCAAACAGTGTGTCCACGTGGGCATTAAAGTACATCTGGATGAAAAGAAGGTACCACAGTTGTATGAGGCAGCAACCGTGGCAGATGACTATGCCTTGACACACAGGATGGGGTTCCACAAACCTAACTTCCCGCCTAGAGTTAGCCAGGAGAGTTATGATAAATCAGGTTCGGAGAACAGATTTTCATGGAGGCGGCCGAGAGAGGACTATGGGGACATATCTGATACCGCGACTTTTAGGGATCAGAAGACTACAGAAAGACTACAGAAGACTACAGACAGACGTATCTTCCGGGGGGCCCGAGGCAGACCACGAGTTTTTCCTCTGGGCCTACTTGCGCTTTTTGCAAGAAACCTGGGCATTTGATGTCCCAATGTTACGCCCTTAAAAGGAAAAATCAGGAGCAGAGTCAAACTAGTACAACTCCGAATGCATTGGCTAATGCGAGAAATCGTCCTTGGAGGACAGTGCCTTGTGAAGGTTCCCATGCCAAAGTTACGGCATCACAGAACGACCTTGTTCAAGAGGGTTACAAACCTTTTATTTCAGAGGGGTTTGTGTCACTGGATGGGGACTTCACTAACCAGAGACCTGTTAGGGTATTGAGGGACACAGGAGCACATCAATCTTTGATGCTTGAAGGCATTTTGCCATTGTCAGAGAAGACGGCAAATGGTGTTAGTGTTCTTTTACAGGGGGTTGGTGGCTATGTTAAAGCTCCTCTTCATGTCATCCCTTTCGAGTCTGATTTGGTGTCAGGACCGGTCACCGTATGTTTACAAGCCACTCTTCCTGTAGAGGGAATCTCTTTTGTTATCGGGAATGATTTGGCCGGTGGTCGAGTTTCTGGTAATCCGATGTTTGTTGAAAAGCCTAGTATGGAAAATAACACCGCACAGTTAGAGCAGGAGATTCCGGGTATCTTTCCATCCTGTGCCGCGACTCGTGCTATGGGTAGGAAGTGCTCTGAAGAGAAGGAGGAGGTACTGACGTTACGCTTTGCACAGGCACTTCTTGTCGAGTACCCTGAAACTAAGTGTCAGAGCACACAAGTCATGGATGGAGGCAATGTTGGCAAGCTCTTTGTAGGTGGACTGAACTTTGACACAAGTGAAGATGTTCTGGACTCTATCTTTGGCAAATATGGACCACTCTTGGAAGTGCTGCTGATAAAAGACAGAGAGACGCAAAAGTCGAGAGGGTTTGGCTTTGTCACGTTTGAAAACACAAAGGATGCCAAAGATGCAGAAAAGGATTTGAATGGCAAGGATTTGGATGGTCAGACCATAACAGTAGAGAAGGCAGGCCAGGGGCGTCGAGGGGGCTACAGAGGAGGAAAACGTGGAGGTAGTTTCAGGGGTGGCTATGGCTCCCGGGGTGGTAGTAGTAGTTTTGGTGGCGGCGGCATTCGTGATTACTACGGAGGCTCCCAGCAGCAGCAGCGCAGTTTTGGCAACTCTCGACGGGATGACTATTATGGTGGTAGCCGAGATGGGGACCGCTACTCACGTGACTACAGCACCCGACTCGACAACCGTGATTATGATTTTTATGATCAAGAGAAAAGTTGGAAGCATTGAGTGCTCAGGAGCAGCCGAGCCAAGATTCCTTCACGGATTAACCCGTGAACTCCACGTTCTTAAATGCGTCAATGCAGTGAATACTTCCAGGCCTCACCACCCAACCACCATGAAACCTGGCTCTCAGCTCGGCGTCCTTCAAAAAGTGCTATCGATTTGCTTTGATTTGGATTCACTGATCACAACCCCTTAACCTTCATTCAAAAAATGAAAAATAAAAATCAGAGGTTGATGAGATGGAGTTTGGCTTTGCAGGAGTTCAACTTGGAAATTGAGCATGTAAAGGGCAGGGACGATGTCGTTGCTGATGCTTTATCCAGAGTGAACTAACTTTGGAAATTCCTGTAGGTTGTTTGGAAGTTTTGTTGCTTTATTTTGGGAAATATTAATTGTTGCTCACGTGAATTGATCATTTGGGGGTGAGTTTTACTTATTGTTTGTTAAAAGAGTTTTTGCTTGCAAAGAAAGTTTTTCACGATGTTCCAACTTTCTTTCTTGAGGGGGGGAAGTATTACGGATTCGTCACTTCTGTTGTTGTGGTTCTCATCCACTGTAAACATTTTTGGTTGCATGTGCTATTATTGTTGTCGTTTAAGTGAAATAGAGATTACTATTTTCAAAAGGTAAAAAAAGTTAATGTTTTAAAAGAAAGCGGACCCGGATGAAGACGAAGAGGAAGAAGAGGAGAAAGAGGCAGAGCGAGTGAGGTGGACAAGAAACTGATCTGCGTTGAGGTTTTGAGCAACGCTAGGGAACGGGGGTCACGAGCGAACATTGGGGTTTCCTGGAAAAGGGATTCCTGCGACAGAGTTGTTATCGCTGTGACAGATAAACCTGCGTGTCAGGTTTTGCGGTTGATTCCGAAGAGAATCATTTGAGTGCCGTTACGTCTCGAGTACGGGCCGTTGGCCATTTTGCCTCGCGCCGATTTCGGATCGCTCCAGGCTCTTCACCTCGCTTCAACCATTTTCACAACCATCCAGACGTTAATCTGGTGTGTGTGTGTAACGTGGATTTTCAGTGAGAAATCTGCGGTTCGCCGATTGGGAGATGTGGAACGTCCATACCCGAAGGTGTGATTTCCCATTCGCCTCTTGAGGGTACCTTCACCCATCTTTGGCAGTGTGACTGTCAACCCAACGGGATTCTGGTCTCGATACGACATCGTTCTGACGATCACGGAGCGTGGATCGACTTTGGCTTGATGCCGGGATAGAGACATTGGGAATGTTCTTTTTTCGCTCACGTGGAGCACAGTGAGTTACATTCTACGAAACTGATGGTACCATCATAGGAAATATATATTGGTTGTACAATTGATTACTATTGTTATGGTACTGTTATTCTTGTGTGACTTTAATACAATACTTGTTTGTTGGTAACAATTGGTGTGGTTTCACCATTGATCTTTGACATACAGAATAACACATCTTTCTGCCGTGACTCCTCTCGGGGCTTGGAGGTACACCGTGACCGGGGTTTGGGGAGGAGCACGTAACAGTAGTCCATTGTATAATTTAAATAAACATAAATGCAAATTTCACATGTGGAAAAAGTAAGTACACCCCTACATTTATCACTACTTCAAACACCTAAAATTAGAATCAGGTGCACCAGCGCAGGTGCAAATGACTAGAACATCGTTGGAGAGGATCTTGGAGGAACCTGTCTTATTTAAAACTCAGACATTTAGTTTGGTTTGCTCTTTGTTGTTGAAGTGTGCGGCGTCACCATGCCTAGATCAAAAGAGCTCTCTGAGGCCTTCAGAAAGAAGGTTATAGATGCCTACGAGTCTGGGAAGGGATTTAAAAAGATCTCCAAACAATTTGAAATCAATCATTCGACTGTCCGGAAGATCATCTACAAGTGGAGAAGATTCCAAACAACTGCCAACTTGTTCAGGCCAGGCCGCCCCAGCAAGTTCAGCCCAAGAGCAGACCGCAAGATGCTGAAAGAAGTCTCTAAGAACCCCCAGAATGTCATCACGGGACCTACAGGTAGCTCTACAGGTAGCTCGAGAGGGTTTGTTTGCTCCTGAGCTCTTGCCACTGTTGATGTCAAAGTGCACGAGTCTACCATTTGAAAGTGGCTGCACAAATTTGATCTACATGGGCGGTGTGCCAGGAGGAAACCTTTGCTGTCCAGAAAGAACATCAGGGCAAGATTAAAGTTTGCCAATGAACACCTCGGCAAAGACCAGCACTTCTCGAACAATGTGCTCTGGACAGATGAGTCAAAGGTAGAGCTATTTGGCCACAGTACCAGAAGACATGTTTGGCGAAAACCAAAGACAGCATTTGACCACAAGAACCTGATACCAACTGTAAAGCATGGTGGTGGAAATATTATGGTTTGGGGCAGCTTTGCTGCATCAGGGCCTGGGCAGCTCACCATCATAGAATCCACTATGAATTCTTCATTGTACCAGAGGGTGCTTGAGGATAATGTGAGGCCATCTGTCGGAGTGTTGAAGCTCAACCGAAGGTGGACCTTGCAACATGACAATGACCCTAAACATACCAGTAAATCCACCAAGGAATGGCTGAAAAGAAAGAAATGGAGGGTTCTGGAATGGCCAAGTCAAAGCCTGGATCGAAATCCCATCGAGATGTTGTGGGGGGATTTGAAACGAGCTGTGCATGCAGGAAACCCCTCAAACATCGCACAGCTGAAAGAATTCTGCATGAAGGAGTGGGCAAAAATTTCTCCCAGTCGATGTCAGAGACTGGTAGACAGTTATTAGAAACGCCAACTTGAGGTTGTTTCTGCCAAAGGAGGCAATACCACCAATTAGAGCCAAGGGTGTACTTACTTTTTCCACATGCGAAATTTGCATTTATGTTTCTTCAAATTATACAATGGACTACAAAATGTAAATGTTTCATGATATTTGTTATATTATATCACCTTTATCTATCAATATTGTTGAAATGAAGATCAAATAGCTGTATGTTGAAATATTTTGAAAAAGTCAAAACTTTACCTGAGGTGTACTTACTTTTTCACGTGACTGTATATAACTATGAACATTGGTGCAGGAGGAGGCCATTCAGCCCATCATGCCTGTGTTACACCAACAAAAGATACTATCTGTCGCCCATCCATACACAAGGAAACTAAACTATAAGTCCTGCCAATATCCCTGTCGGCTTGTATCTCCAATATATCTAGGTACCCACTGTCATGGCTGTGGTGATTGTACTGTCATGGCCAAAAATATTGGCACCCTTGCACTTTTTTCAAATAATGCACCATTTTTTCCAGAAAATTGTTGAAATTAAAAGATCTTTTGGTATCCACATGTGTATTTCTTTGGTTTGCAGTGGAACAAAACAAAAAAGCTGAAAAAAAAATACTAATTTTTAGCTTATTCCACACTGAAATCCTAAAATGCCCCAGACAATACAATTGGCACCTTTTAGAAGTTGTTTGAAATAATTACATTTCAAGCAGGTGGTGTTGGCTTAGCCTTTAGCCTGGTGTTGGCTTAGCGGTTAGGGTGCTCGCTTGGGATCCTAGGATCCTGGGTTCGAATCCCGGTTGATCGCTGAATTAACGCCAGGAGGGTTGACTCATGACTCAGCCTGTCATCCTTCTGAGGTCGGCAAATTGAGTACCAGCTTTGCTGGGATGAATGATCACGGTGTGTACCCCGATTTAGAATAGGTACACCGTATCCCTGCGCATCGTAAGAGGCGACCAAGGGTTGGCGTCAGGAAGGGCATCCGGCCATAAAAACATTGCCTCAAACAGGGAACCATGATTGTCATGGGGCCCGCAAGGCCAACCCCCGCTCTAGCGGGGAAAATGGCTTTAAAACGATCATTCATTCATTCATTTTTAAGCAGGTGATTCTCCTTTACTTTGGAATTTAACTCACTTGTGGTGAGTTGCAGGTACCTGCAATTAAAAAATCACTCATTCAACCAGTTTGAATAGAGAAAAGGAGTTATTCTGCTGTTTTGTGTCACTCTGTACTGCAATGAGCATGGAAAAAATAAAGAAAACCAGAGAATTGTCTGAGGAGGTCAGACACAAGATTGTAGTCAAGCATGGACAATCTCAAGGCTACTCGTCCATCTCCAGAGACCTTCATGTTCCTGTGTCCACCGTCAGCAATTTTATCAGGAAGTTTAAGGCCCATGGCACTGTAGCCAACCTCCCTGGACGTGGCCGCAAGAGAAAACTTGATCGAAGATTGCAGCGAAGGATTGTTTGAATGGTGAAAATTGCACCTCAATCAACTGCTTAACAGATTCTTGCTGATCTTCAGAAACAAGGTACGACAGTTTCAACTCGCACCATCCGTCGCCAACTCAATGAAAGGGGGTTCTATTGTAGAAGACCCAGAAGGAACCCACTGCTGAGAGAGAGACATAAGACAGCCCAACTGGAGTTTGCCAAAACACACCTGAACAAGCCAAATTCCTTCTGGGAGAATGGCCTGTGGACAGATGAGACCAAATTAGAGCATGGAGAATCTCAAGCCCATTATCTTGGTGAAGTACATCATCTCTATGTTTACAGAAAACAAAATGAAGCCTTCAAAGAAAATAACACCTTCCCTACAGTCAAACATGGAGGATGTTCAGTGATGTTTTGTGGTTGCTGTGAGAAGGAGAGGAGAGAACGTTGCTGTTGTGGTTGCTGTTGGAAGGAGAGGAGAGAACGTTCCCAGGACTTTGTTATTTATATTATTACTTAGTAAAAATACAGCAACTGAACACTGAAGTTCGGGATCGAACCGAAGTCAAATTATATTTTTCCATAGCCCTGGAGTGTATATACAGAGTTTGTTTTAAGCGAGTCAACTATTTTCCAACCATGGAATGAAACAATACAGTACTTGAAAAATGTACATAATAATGTAAACTAACTATGGAATACATTCTTTTGGTTTTAGCCAATATACTTTATCAATATACTTCAATATACTTTATCAATATACTTCAATATAATCTATATAACAATATACTATATATCAATCAATATACTTCAATATACTGTATATACAATATACTTTAATCAATATTATAATCAATATACTTTTGGTTTTAACCAATATGCTTTTGGAATACTATATTTTAAATGGAATACTGTAGCGGCTGCCGCTGGGTTTTCACAATCGCCTTGCACCTATCAAGGACGCGGAGCGATCACCATGCCGGGCTCGTCCAGGACGCCCGGGCAGGCCCGCGCTCAACTTGCCAGGCCTCGGTCGGGACGCCCGGGCATGCCCGGGCATGCCCGGGCAGGCTCGCCCTCAACTTGCCAGGCCGCAGCCAGGACGCTGGGCCACGCCCCCTGGCGCCGGGCCTGGGCAAACGCTCCGGGATAATTGGTATATATATTGCTGCCCGATAAACGGGTTTTCAGTGTGCCTGAGTGTTTGATTTCATTAAAGCAACTCGGATGAATTCTAGCTTTTTGTCGCGTCCATTCTTCCGATCGACGTGGGAGCCCCAGCTCCTTCATTGGTGACCTATCGACATGGACACGGCAGTCGCCCTTAAACTGCCTACCTTCTGGGAGGCTCACGCGGCGGTTTGGTTCGCGCAGGCGGAGTCCCTGTTCGCCCTGCGAGGCGTCACGGCCGACGACACCCGCTTCCACCATGTGGTAGCTGCGCTCGGGTCGGCTACCGCGGCCCGCGCCCTGAGCCTCCTCGAAAGCCCGCCAGCCGCTGACAAATACGGCGCGATTAAGAAGCTGCTCCTCGATGCTTTCGCCCTCCCATCGGCGGAACGCGCACGGCGCCTGCTCGAACTGCCTGAGCTCGGCGACACGCGCCCTTCCGAGCGAATGGACTACATGCTTTCACTGCTCGGCGAGCACTCTCCGGCATTCCTGTTCCGGGAGCTGTTCCTCCGTCAGCTGCCTAACCCGGTACGCCTCGCCCTGGCAAGCACGACGATCACAGATCCCCGGGCCCTTGCCAGAGAAGCCGACAAGATCTCCGCCGCAGGACAGCGCATCGCAGCGGCGACATGGGACCCACCGCCGTCCGACGCAACACCCATGGCGCCCGAGCACCCGGCACGGTCGACGGCCGAACTGCCGACGCAATTGGCGGCCGCTCTACCGAGCCGACCACCTCCAGCACGACGACCGAGGCCTCCACCTGACCAAGCGTGGTGTTACTATCATGCCAGGTTCGGACAGAAGGCCCGGACATGCCGACCCCCGTGCACCTTCGGCAGGCCGGGAAACGGCCGGGCCGGCGTTCATTACCAGCCATGAGCGCCGGCCACACGGGCAACTTACTGTTCATCACGGATAAAGCGTCCGGACGGCGCTTCCTGTGCGACACCGGCGCCCAACTGAGCGTCATACTCGCCTCCGACCAGGACAGGCAATCCGCGGTTTGCGGCCCCTCCTTGGTTGCGGCCAACGGATCGACTATCCGCACCTTCGGCCCGCGCAACGTCACCCTCTGCTTCGGCGGCCAACGCTTTGCTTGGACGTTTGTAACCGCCAACGTGCCCATGGCTCTGCTAGGCGCCGACTTCCTCTGCGCACACGGACTGCTGGTGGACGTCCAACGGCGTCGTTTAATCAACGCTGAAACCTTCAGCTCCCTGGTATGCACATTGAGCAGCTCCGCGCCGACCGAGCTGGCATGCACCGTCCCGGCGGCGAACGAGTTTGCTCGCCTGCTCACGGAGTTCCCGGCCCTCACGCGGCCGACGTTTTCGGCCGTCGCAGTACGGCATGGGATCGAGCACCACATACCAACCACGGGCCCGCCGGTCTACGCCAGGGCCCGCCGCCTCGACCCAGCCAAGCTCGCCGTAGCGAAGGCCGAATTCGACGCGTTGGAGCACCTCGGCATCGTGCGGCGCTCCGATAGCGCATGGGCCTCGCCACTGCACATCGTGCCAAAGCCGGGGGGTGGATGGCGCCCGTGTGGCGACTACCGCCGTCTCAATGACGCTACCACCCCCGACAGGTACCCGATCCCGCATATCCAAGACTTCTCCGCCCGTCTGGCGGGACGGGTCATTTTTTCGAAAATTGATCTCATACGGGGATATCACCAGGTACCTGTCAGGGCGGCCGACGTCCCTAAAACGGCAGTCATCACGCCGTTTGGCTTATTCGAATTCTTGCGGATGCCGTTTGGTCTCAAGAACGCGGCTCAGGCGTTCCAGCGCTTGATGGACGGCGTGCTGCGTGACCTGCCGTTCCTTTTCGTTTACCTGGACGACATCCTCGTCGCCAGCACGTCCCGGGCCGAGCACCTCCTCCACCTCCGAACACTGTTCGGGCGCCTCAGCGAGCACGGCCTCATCGTCAACCCGGCCAAATGCCACTTCGGCACGACGGCCGTTGATTTTTTGGGCCACCACATCACCAAGAACGGGGCCGTGCCGCTGCCAACCAAGGTCGAGGCCATCACCACGTTCCCGCGTCCCCGCACCATAAAGGCCCTGCAGGAATTCCTGGGAATGGTGAATTTTTATCACCGCTTCGTGCCCCGCGCTGCTCAACTCATGCGGCCCCTCTACGAAGCCCTCCGGGGCAAGCCGGCCAAGCACGACATCGCCTGGTCCGCAGCAATGGATGCGGCCTTCCAACGCTCAAAGCGGGCCCTCGCCGACGCAACACTGCTCACTCACCCGGTGCTCAACGCTCCCATCGCCCTCACCACGGATGCCTCCGACTACGCGGTGGGCGCCGTACATGAGCAATGGGTGAACGGGGTTTGGCAGCCACTCGCTTTTTTCAGCCGGCAGCTCCGGCCGAACGAGCTCAAATACAGCACGTTTGACCGGGAGCTCCTCGGTCTACACCTGGCCGTCCGCCATTTCCGCCACCTCCTGGAGGGCCGACCTTTCACGGCGTTCGTCGACCACAAGCCGTTGGTTTACGCCATGGCCAAGGTCACGGAGCCATGGTCGCTGGTCGGCCCGCCAACAGCGCCACCTCTCCGCCGTGTCGGAGTTTACCACGGACATCCGGCACGTCGCCGGCAAAAACAACGCCGTGGCCGACTGTCTTTCCCGGGCCAGCGCGAACGCGGTCCACCTGGGCGTGGATTTTGCCCTTATGGCGGCGGACCAAACCACCGACACCACGGTGCAAGCCCTCCGGGCGGCGGACACGGGCCTCCGCCTGGCCGACATCCCCTGCGCGGACACTGTCCTGCTCTGCGACGTCTCCCAAGGCCAGCCTCGCCCCATCGTGCCCGTCACCTGGCAACGCCGCATCTTCGCCTCCCTCCACGGCCTTTCCCACCCGGGCCGGAAAGCTTCCCAGAAGCTGGTGTCGGCGCGTTTCGTCTGGCACGGCCTTCGTCGGGACGTCCGCGATTGGACCAGCACCTGCACGGCCTGCCAACGGGCCAAGGTCCACCGACACACCCAGGCCCCGCTGGCACCTTTCACCGTGCCCGAACGACGTTTCGACCACGTCAACGTGGATCTGGTGGGCCCCCTCCCCCCGTCACGGGGGTTCACACACCTGCTCACCATGGTGGACAGGACCACCAGGTGGCCGGAGGCCGTTCCCCTCGTCTCCACCACCACCGCCGACGTGGCGCAGGCTTTCATCGCCACCTGGGTCGCCCGCTTCGGCGCACCGGCGGACATCTCGTCAGACCGCGGACCACAGTTCACCTCCGAGCTGTGGGGCGCGGTCGCCCGCAACCTGGGGGTCAAGCTCCACCGTACTACGGCCTACCACCCCCAAGCAAACGGGTTGTGCGAGCGATTCCACCGCTCCATGAAGGCCGCGCTCATGGCCGGCCTTCAAGACGGCGGTTGGGCCGACCGGCTGCCGTGGGTCCTTTTGGGCCTTCGCACGGCCCCCAAGGAGGACCTCCAGGCATCCACCGCCGAGCTTGTCTATGGCCAGGCGCTACGCGTCCCGGGCGAATTCGTGCCCGACGCTACCAGTCCCTGGTCCGCAGCTCACCAGCGCTCGGACCTCCAGGAGGCCGCCCGACGGTTTGCCCCCGTGCCAACATCCCGCCACGGTGACCCCCAGTCCTACGTCCCCCCAGCACTCCGCACAGCGGAGTATGTTTTTGTGCGTCACGACGCACATCGGTGGCCACTCCAGCCGCCGTACGACGGGCCCTTCCGGGTGCTGCGACGGGACGACAAGTCGTTCGTCATCGACATCGGCGGCAGGTCGGACCGGATTGCGGTGGACCGCCTCAAGCCGGCGCACGTGGACGTCGACCACCCACCACGGGTGGCCCTTCCGCCGCGGCGAGGCCGCCCCCCGTCCACGGTGCCCCCCACTCGACCGCCCACCACCTCACCGGACCCCCTCCCACGACCCGCCAGGGGTCGCTTCGGCCGGGTCATCAGGACCCCCCTCAAATTGACCCTGCCGGTGCAAGTCGATTCTGGGGGGACGTGTGTAGCGGCTGCCGCTGGGTTTTCACAATCGCCTTGCACCTATCAAGGACGCGGAGCGATCACCATGCCGGGCTCGTCCAGGACGCCCGGGCAGGCCCGCGCTCAACTTGCCAGGCCTCGGTCGGGACGCCCGGGCATGCCCGGGCAGGCTCGCCCTCAACTTGCCAGGCCGCAGCCAGGACGCTGGGCGACGCCCCCTGGCGCCGGGCCTGGGCAAACGCTCCGGGATAATTGGTATATATATTGCTGCCCGATAAACGGGTTTTCAGTGTGCCTGAGTGTTTGATTTCATTAAAGCAACTCGGATGAATTCTAGCTTTTTGTCGCGTCCATTCTTCCGATCGACGTGGGAGCCCCAGCTCCTTCAATACAATCTTTTTAACGTTTGGTTTTAATCTATTTTTACTTTGTAAAGCGAAAAGTTAGATACATTCAAGTTTAAAAATGAAGAAGAGTCATGGGCTCGAAAGGCCGACGATCAGCCTCTGTATGCTCTGTATGTCTGTATGATCGGATGTGCATTTTGTGACTCAATCAACATGTCTTCGATCATGAATTACTTTTTGAAGAAACAAAGGTACAAGCAAACCAGGTAATGCCTGTTTCGTTCGGAGCGATTATACACCGCCCAAAGAAAATGCGTTTTATAACTCCAGGAAATATAATCGTGAAATCTTTAATAAAAATTTTTTTGTTTCCGCACAAGTTTCCGTGTGTGTATGTGTGACCCACTGCCCCGTGTGTGTGTGTGTGTATTTGTGTGTGTGTGTGTGTGTGTGTGTGTGTGACCTACTCCCCCGTGCGTCTGTGTGTGACCCACTCCCCTGTGGGTGATCCACTCCCTGGTGGAGTGTGCGTGATGTAGGAGGGATGGGGGCGGGGAGGGAGAGGTTTTGAGCTCTTGAAGTCACATTTTACATGAGATGTAATGACACATTTCAATCTGTATTTCCCATGTGCATGCACATGCATTCACATGTTATCAGAAGTAAATAAATTGTGTCGATTACATCATTTGTGCATCTGATAAATTGCCAGTAACCATTTTGTAAAATTGAATGTGCAGCATCGAAATGAAGATGTCCAAATGTCACACACGTCCATGCCCGTGGGATTCCCATGGGTGACAGCGGCGGATCCAGGGGGTGGGGGGTGCAGGGTGTGCACCCCTCCTTCGATCCAGGAGGAGGTTGTCGGGGGTGCGCACCCCCCCCACCCCCCTCTGCAAGGCAACGGCATGGATGTGCTGGAGGCATACTCTATGACTGACGACAAGAAGGACGCGCTCACTCCACTCCGGTCAAATGCTGAAACTGAATTCTCTCTGTGGTTCGATCACGCTGAGGCCATGATAGAATCTGTAGGAGGTGACGTCACAATGCCGAGAGTTGTAAAACGACAAATCCATCGTTCAAACACTGCCGCCAATACACTCGTGCTCTTCTACCTCAGAAACATGTCCATTCCATTTCTCGACCACCTCAGCCAGGAAATGGACACCCGATTCTGTGCTGAAAATCGGGAAGGTAGCGATCTGTTTCTGCTGATGCCATCTGCAATAATCGCCGATACCTGCGACATTCCAGGCCGACATCAGAAGCCATTGCGTTGGAAAAACGACATGGAACATCCCGCAGGACTGATAAATGAGCTTAGAGACTGGCAGATGTTTTGGAGAAGGAAGCCCAACAACGCTTCCAAGCACATTCATGGATTGTTTCTGCGCAGTAGATGGAGACGAATTTCCATCCATCAAAGTCCTACTCCATATTGGATGCACCCTCCCTGTAGGCTCCTGTGAGGCCGAACGCTCATTTTCTTACCTGCGTCATCTGAAGACCGACCTAAGATATTCCATGGGAGAAAGTCGGATGGCATCTCTGGCCCTCATGAACAGACACCATGACTTCACCATATCCCCACATGATGTGTGTGACATTTTCATTCAGAAACACAAGCGCCGTCTATTCCAAAATAGCATAATTTACGATGAATAAAATAATTCACATTCCGCTGTCCGATCTCTTTTGTGGGGAGAACCCCCTGCCTTGAGCTTCACAACCTCGGCGCATGGCGGTGCCGGGCTTTGCCCAGCACACAGTCTGTCATCGCCATCATTTCACACTATGGGAGCACACAGGTCTTTTATAACTACTAGTAGTCAGGGCCCTTAGGGATGTTTTGGTTCAAATTCTTCCAAAAGCATCAAATTTGGCGTAGATGTTGCCCATGCCATACTCTTTCGATTTTTGACGGGCGCCAAGGGCGGTATGATCCGGGGACCATACCGGTCCATCCCGCCATGTCACCTGACCTATGACGTCATAATTAGGATATGCATCCAATCACATGGCGTACTATAAGTGGTCAAAGTTCAAAATGAATCGATCGAAAAATGAAGGCAGGGATCCATTTTTAAGGTTTTCATAAAATCCAATATGGCCGCCAGGTCACATGACCTATGACGTCATATTTATGACATGTATACAATCATGTATACATGAACCCGGATCATGATCGCACAAAAATTAAACACAAGGATATGGCATACAGTTCATAAAACATCAAAATCCGTACCTTTGTAATTAGACTGATGAACTGCATATGCCTGAAAATTAGGAAATAGACATGTAAATATTTCCTCTAATTGTCAAAAATAAGGTCAGAGTTCGATTACCCAACCCAGAAACATAAAATGGTGAACCTCGCGTAAATCTTGACAAAAAACTCAAAAACCGACATGTTTGACTCAAAAATGACCTTTAAGATGACCTTGAGGGTTGACCTTGACCTAGAATCATCAAAATAACATCATAATTGGATTCCTCGACCTCGAAAACCCCTGAAAATTGGTATCGTACATGATTCCAACCCTTTTGGTTATTTAACTGATTTTCCTCTAATCCGGGTGGCGCCATTTAGTATTTCGCCAATATGGACCCCGGGGGGGGGGGGGGGGCGCCCGTCTTGGCGCCCGTCAAAAATCGAAAGTGTATGGCATGGGCAACATCTGGGCCAAATTTGGTGCTTTTGGAAGAATTTGAACCAAACGGCCCCAAAATATCCCTAAGGGCCCTGACTATAGTGAGCCCGTTGGTCCAAATGGACCAAATTTTCATCGGCTTTCATGGCCTAGCAGCATACCGCCTGCTGAAGTGCTTGAGTTGGAATAAATGCTTTGTTACAATATTATCATTGTTTTTGTTATTTGTTTGGTAATGAGAATGGCATGCCATGGAAGGACCTATTAAGCTGCTCTATACACTTTAACATGGCGTGAGTTTAGAAACATGCGAATTCTTCTGGATTCTTTGTAGTTAATGAGCCTAATTAACTCAGGAGATCATAACAATCAATTCGCGAGAACTACACAAATCAGAAATTACATATCAGAAAGCTCCAGTAGAACTACACAAAAAACATGTTGCACGCATGCACACCACAGACACGCACGCGCACACACACACACACACACACACACACACACACACACACACACACACACAAACACACACACACACACACACACACACACATACACACACACATACACACACACACACACACACACACACACACACACACACATACACACACACACACACACACACACACACATACACACACACACATACACACACACACACACACACACACACACATACACACACACACACACACACACACGCACACATACACACACACACACACACACACACATACACACACACTTTTTTTTTTTTTTTTTTGTATACTGAATCGAGGCTCGTGAAAGAGCTAACATTTATTTCACAAACAAATCAACCAGACAAACAAAATATACAAAAAGAGGGAGCGGAAGACAAGATGGGGAGAGAAGGGGAAGCACACAACCACAACATTTGAGAGCAGGGAGAAGTGTGGGAGGGAGAGGGCTTGGGGGCAGGAGGCGTGGGAAGGGGAGGGGGGGGGGGGCAGAGGTATAAAACACAAGGGGACCGAAATTAGCGGGGGTAGAAAAGATCAAGGTTTTGGATGGGGGAGGATAAGAGATGGTGGTGAACAGCTGTTTTAAAGACCTGGAGGGAGGAGTGGGATTGAAGGGAGTGTGGGAGTTTGTTCCAGAAGTGGGAGAAAAGAGGAATGAAGGAGTGAAGGTGAGCAGAAAGTCTTGATTTTGGCAGTTTAACCATAAGAGGGTTGCAGGCAGATCTTGTGCGACCTGTAGGAATATTTGGGGGACAGAGCCCAGAGAGAGCTGGGGGGGCAAGGCCAGAGAGGAGTCGGTAGAAGACGGACAGACCACCAACCTGCCTGTGGTGAGTGAGTGAAAGGCCCTCGGAGTTAGCTTCATCGCGGGAGATTCCAATGATTCTGAACGCTTTGGTTTCAACAGCGTGAAGACGAGCTAGGTGTGAGGCAAGAGCACCAGCCCAGAGGGGAGAGCAGTATTCCATAGAGCTGCGGATGAAAGCCTTGTACGTGGTGAGGAGCTCAGGTGTGCCAAGGAAGGACTTCGCACGACGGAAGATGCCCAGTCGGCGACTGGCTTTGGAGGCCAGATTTGAAATGTGGTTTTCCCAGGAAAGATCATGGCAGATAGTGAGACCCAAAAGCTTGAGTGACAGAACTTCTTGGAGAGGATTATTCAGAAAGTGGATGGGAGGGTTTTCCAATCGGTCTTTTCGGAGAGACATCGTAAGAGTGTGAGATTTATCAGGATTGAAAGACATGTTCCATAATTTCGCTCTTTCACGAGCCTCGATCTTGTATACAAAAAAAAAAAAAAAAAGTCTGCAGAGAGTGAGGAGGCTGCAGACTGCCGATCTGAGGGATGAGGAATGGAGCGACAGAGAGTGGAGTCGTCAGCAAAGAGATAGAGAGGATTTTCAAGAGAGTCGGAGAGATCATTGATGAAGACCAGAAAAAGAAACTTCATCAATTTATAGCAGAAGGAACAGCTGGGCAAGTTGTTTCACCAGTTCCTCGATCTGACTATTAGTCATCGCGAATCTGTTGAACCTTTGCAAAAGTTAAAGTATTTTTTCCATTCGTGTCTTCGTAAATTTCTGCTCGCTTTTTATTGTGCATGTGTTGCAGTGTGTTTTCCAGTTGGTGTTGATTTGCAATTCTTGCAAACTTTTGTATAATTTAATCGTTTTCTGTCTCACCGCGTGCGCGGCCTGGTTTCTCTCGGCTTCCCTACCCCCACCAGTGTTCTGTGAATTTAAGTTCTTTCCTTCGCTGTATTGCTTATTTCTTAGATTTTCTCTTCTCCCCCTAACTTCCCCGAACATCGACCACTTGTCTAACGTTTTAAATCTCTTCAAAGTCTCTTCACGTCTCTTCTCGTCACGTCACGTCTCTTCAAAGCTGTCCATGCGCGCACGCTTTCGAAGTTAAGTAACTTTTCACAATTGTGGTTTTGTCGAAACTGTATCTTTCTTTCGGTGTGTGTAACTATTGGTGTGTCTTTCATAGTATTCTTGGTGTTGGTTTTTCATACCTGTGTACAGAATCGTCGGTTAGTTCGTGTCGCGTATTCTGAGGCCTAGTGCAGTACTAGTAGGCTACCGTGTCTGACCTTGGCTTGAGGCTTTGTTTCTGTCTCAGCGGTTCTTCGATTGCCCTCGCAATTACTTTCGGTCTCTATTTTTCACGTTTCACGTTCGGTCTCTGTCTCTGTTTTCATCTCAACTCAAAAAAACAAAACAAAACAAAAAAACAATTATATTCCCTTCTCTGTTCTTATCCGTTGTTCGTTCTTATTTGTTCGTTGGTTCTTCGACCACGTTGTTCGTAATCACGTGTTCACGTCGTTAAAAATTGTTTCAACTGTCCCCTGATTCTTCTACCTCTTCTATAAAAGGATGCTTTCGACTCGCTCACCAAATCTATTCATTCCAAAAAAAAATTCCATCTCTTACAGTTACAGTTCTTCTTTTCTACATTCCCGAAACTCTCCAGAACTCCACCCATCCTTCAGCGTCCTCAAACGTATTTTTGACTCGAAGGTCGCAAGAAACTCATTTTGCAAGAAATGTTCGTTTCCCATTCATCGTACATTTTTCAAAATCCAATCTCACCCCTCCCCTCCAAATCTTCCCCATCACCCCTTCCCTCAAAAACTTCCCCATCACCCCTTCCCTCAAAAACTTCCCCAATCACCCCTCCCCTTCAAAACTTGCCCATCAACCCTCCCCTCCAAATATTCCCCATCACCCATCTCTTTCAAATATTCCCCCTTGCCCCTCCCCTCCAAATCTTCCCATTCACCCATCCCTTTCAAATCTTCCCCCTTGCCCCTCCCCTCCAAATCTTCCCCATCACCCATCCCTTTCAGATTACGTCTGGTTTGTCAGAAGCAACCTGTATGGAGAGATCAGTCAAGTTTGAGCGAAGGCCCCGGATGTTTGAGGTCCATACTGTTAAAGAAGAGGAAGGGGGAGCATCGGATACAGAACAGGGGGGGGGGGGGGGAGCGGTAGGGTAAGATGTGGAAGAGGAGGCAGAGGTAGGGAGAGCTGTTGAATGTGTGTCAGAGATTTCGGAATAGCTTGGAGAAAGGGAAAATACCGTGCCCGGGACTTCCCCTTGCCCCTTCGCTCCTAAACTCCCCCCACACCCCTCCCCTCCGAGACCCTCCCTCACTCCTCCCCTCCTAGACTCCCCTCTCACCCCTCCTCCTCAAAGCGTCCTCCCCGCTTCTTCCCCCTTCCAACTTTCACCTTCATTTCCCTCAACCTTCTGCCTCACTCTTCCCCCTCCTCAAATAACACCTCACTGCACCTCACCCAATCACCATCATACCTTTTGTCTGCCCCATTCTTCCCTTTCTCCAAGCTATTCTGAAATCTCTGACACACCTTCAACAGCTCTGCCTACCTCTTCCTCCTCTTCCACATCTTACCCTACCGCTCCCCCCCTGTTCTGTATCCGATGCTCCCCCTTCCTCTTCTTTAACAGTATGGACCTCAAACATCTGGGGCCTTCGCTCAAACTTGACTGATCTCTCCATACAGGTTGCTTCTGACAAACCAGACGTGATCTGCTTAACAGAAACTTTCCTCCTTCATGATGTCTCTGATTCCTTGGTATCTCTCCCAGGTTACTCCCTCCTCCGGTATGATAGACCTGAGCCTCGTCCTGGAGGGGGGGGGGGGGGTTGCTATCTTTATAAAAAACTCTCTTCCTCACTCGCCCTGCACTGCCCTCTCTCCACCTAACCCCCAGGAATACCTTTGGCTACGGCTTCCCCTTCGCTCCCACCTTTTGTTCATATGTGTTTTGTACTGTCCACCAAACAGTGATGACTCCATCTACATCTCGCTGTCTGATAACATGGACCAACTTCTATCTACCCATCCCAACTCTCTCTTCCTCATATGTGGTGATTTCAATTGTCACCATGCTAGTTGGCTGGGTGTGGGTACCTCTCTCACCAGCCATGGCTCTTCAGCAAAGGACTTCTGTGACTCACTGGGACTGACACAATCTGTCAATTTCCCGACCCGGATCTCAGTCAACGGAGCATCTTCTCTTCTGGACTTGGTTATGACTAACTTCCCTGAAAATGTCTGCTGCTCTTCTTCTGCTCCAATCGGCTCATCTGATCATGTGCTTGTTAAAGTGGACATCTCTCTGGCCATTCTCAGAGAGCCTCCTCAGCGTCGACCAGTCTGGCATTTCACTCAGGCCAACTGGCACCGTCTTCAAGCAGCCATCAATCATCTGGACTGGTCTCCCATCTCTACCGCCTCTGACATCAACTCGTCCTGGGAATTCTTCCAAAGTAAATTGCTCTCTCTCATGCACAGATTTATCCCATCTCGTCTTCAGTTGTCATACCCTTCCTCCCGTCCATGGTACACGGAATCTTGTGGTGAGGCTATTGCCCAGAAACAACTTGCTTTCATCTCCTGGAAAGCAAATCCAATGGAAGGAAATCTCATTTCTTTTCACAAAGCCCGAAAAAAGTGTGTGTCCACCCTCAGGAGAGCCAGGAAACAATATCTCTCTGTTCTCAGGAAAGAACTCTCTTATCTGTCTCCCTCTTCCAAATCCTGGTGGCATCTGGTGAAATCTGTTTCTGGTGTTTGTTCCCCCTCAATCCCCTCCCTCACCTCAAACGGCCACACAGCTGACTCCGCACGTCAAAAAGCTGAATGCCTCAACTCTGTGTTTGCCTCTAAATCTTGTGTCCCAAACCCATCCCTCTCTGTACCCACCGTACCCACTCATACCCAGCTGCTCCTGGACTCTGTGTCCTTTCCTGCTGACAAGGTGGAAAAGTTTCTGTCAACCCTCGACTCTGATTCTGCAACTGGACCTGACGGCATCAGCCCACGGGTCCTAAAATCTTGTTCTTCTGCTCTTTCACTCCCTCGCGCTGTTCTCTTCACCCTCTCTTTTGCTCAAGGTCATCTGCCATCTGCTTGGAAATCTGCCAACATCACCGCTTTGCACAAAAAGGTGCAAAAACAGATCCCAGCAACTACAGACCAATCAGCCTTCTCCCAATTATCAGCAAAGTCATGGAATCCATCATTGCTTCAGATATGAAATCTTTCCTCTTCTCCAATGGCTTGATCTCTGATCATCAATTTGGTTTCAGATCTGGTCACTCTACTCTGGACATGCTGCTTCTGCTTTCTCAACAATGGATGGAGGTCCTCAATGCCAAACAGGAAATTAGAGCTGTCTCCCTTGACATATCACATGCCTTCAATACGGTCTGGCACACCGCTCTGCTCACCAAACTCTCCTCTGTTGGTATCCATGGAAATCTCCACGCATGGCTGGCGGACTTCCTCTCTAGTCGTAGTCAACGTGTGGCCCTGAATGGGTTTCTCTCATCTCCTCTTCCTGTTCAGGCTGGAGTTCCCCAAGGCAGTGTTCTGGGTCCTGTGCTTTTTCTGGTCTTCATCAATGATCTCTCTGACTCTCTTGAAAATCCTCTCTATCTCTTTGCTGATGACTCTACTCTCTGTCGCTCCATTCTTCATCCCTCAGATCGGCAGTCTGCAGCCTCCTCACTCTCTGCAGACCTGGACAAAATCACAGACTGGGCAAACAAGTGGCACATGTCTTTCAATCCTGACAAATCTCACACTCTTACGATGTCTCTCTGAAAAGACCGACTGGACAACCCTCCCATCCACTTTCTGAATAATCCTCTCCAAGAAGTTCTGTCACTCAAGCTTTTGGGTCTCACTATCTGCCATGATCTTTCATTGGAAAACCACATTTCAAATAATCTGGCCTCCAAAGCCAGTCGCCGACTGGGCATCCTCCGTCGTGCGAAGTCCTTCCTTGGCACACCTGAGCTCCTCACCACATACAAGGCTTTCATCTGCAGCTCAATGGAATACTGCTCTCCCCTCTGGGCTGGTGCTCCTGCCTCACACCTAGCTCGGCTTCACGCTGTTGAAACCAAAGCGTTCAGAATCATTGGAATCTCCCGCGATGAAGCTAACTCCAAGGGCCTCTCACTCACTCACTGCAGGCAGGTTGGTGGTCTTTCCGTCTTCTACCGACTCCTCTCTGGCCTTGCCCCCCCCAGCTCTCTCTGGGCTCTGTCCCGCAAATATTCCGACAGGTCGCACAAGATCTGCCTGCAACCCTCTTATGGTTAAACTGCCAAAATCAAGACTCTCTGCTCACCTTCACTCCTTCATTCCTCTTTTCTCCCGCCTCTGGAACAAACTCCCTCACTCTCTTCAATCCCACTCCACCCTCCAGGTCTTTAAAACAGCTGTTCACCACCATCTCTTATCTTCCCCCATCCAAAACCTTGATCTTTTCTATCCCCGCTAATTTCACCCCAATTCCACTTTTTTGAAATACCAACTTCTGTCCTGGAAGTCCTTGGTGTCCTTGTGTTTTATACTTCTCCCACCGCCCCCCTTCCCACGCCTCCTCCCCCCAAGCCCTCTCCCTCCCACACATCTCCCTGCTCTTAAATGTTGTGTGCTCTCAAGTGTTTGTGTGCTTCCCCTTCTCTTGTCTTCCGCTCCCTCTTTTTATATATTTTGTTTGTCTGGTTGATTTGTTTGTGAAGTAAATGTCAGCTCTTTCACGAGCCTCGATTCAGTATACAAAAAAAAACAAAAAAAAAAAACTGTTGGACCAGGGAAGAACGCAAGGAACTGCAGAAACTTCCAAGAACACATGAAATGCCATTTCTGACGATCAATTTTTAAAAATTCCCTGGGAGAGGACCCCCAGACCTACCTTAACCCCCCTCCCCAGCGCTATAGTGTCATGCACCCCCCCCCCACCCCCCGTCTTGAAATTCCTGGATCCACCCCAGGGTGACCCCACTAGTTATTTAATATTGTCCTTCAATCCAATATGGGTGCCCCACCATGCGACCAATTATGTTTTTGTGTTCATCTTTTAATCGCCATGCCTATTCGATGACACACGTAAAGTTTCGAGTCAATCGATTTGGTGGTTTCGGAGAAGATGTCTTTTTAAGGTTTTAGGTTAAATCCAATATGGCTGCCAAACCATGTGACCTATGATGTCATAAATGTAATATTTCAATACAAATGGATCATAGATCGTGTACATGCAATTTCTGATTTTTAGGATAAGGAATTCGATTAAAACATTTTTGGCTGGTATACCACTTCACCTATTATGTCATCATTATCATGCTTTTGTTCCCCATTGGGAGTACTTGACAATGTGCTAAGTTTCAAATTTTTCCATTCAATGGTTGATGAGAATTTTTTAAAAATCATTTGTGTTTAATCCAATATGACTGCCATACCACGTGACCTATGACATCACGATTATCATAAAAACATTCTGCATGGGTGTCACTCCTACCCTGAAAGTTTCGTCTCAATCGGACATGTGGTTGCTGAGAAAAACGAGGTTTAGCCGGTACGGACGGACAACCCGAAAACATAATGCCCCCGGCCACCTTCGGGAGCGGAGGCATAAAAAGTGCAGGGGTGCCAATATTTGTGGCCGCGACTGTAGATCACGGAGCAGCATTTCCATGATTCTGGACTTGGCCTTCAGACGCTGCAAACTGAAGACATTATCGTCGGTGCGAAACTGGATCATCACTCCCTGTGTGCAACCTTGGAAGGCATCATGTAGCATGGAGGAAGCACGTCACGCACGAGGAAGCACGAAGCACGTCACATGATCGGTGAGTCTCCAAAATCCGCTTCGTGCTGTTGCGAATATGCAGGACTATGTCCGATTGTTGTGCTGCTCTCCGACCATGAGAACTGCAACGTCATTGTTGACTGGCCATCCCCTTCCCTCCCCCTTCCCACTCCCCCCTCTGTCCCCCCTTCCCTTCCCCCTCCACTCTACCCCCTCCACCCTACCCCTCCCCTTCTCCCCTCCCCCTCCCCTTCTCCCCTCCCCTTCCCCCCTCCCCTTCTCCCCTTCTCCCCTCCCCTTCCCCCCTCCCCTTCTCCCCTCCCCCCTCCCCTCCCCTCCCCCCTTCCCCCCTCCCCTCCCCCTCCCCCCTCCCACCCCACCCCTCCCCCCTCCCATCCCTCACCCTCCCCATCCCCCCCCTCTTCTCCCCTCTCCCCCTCTTCTCCCCTCCCCCCCCGTTCCCCTCCCCTCCCCCTCCCACTCTTCTCCCCTCCCCCCCGTTCCCCACCCCTCCCCCCTCCCACCTTCTCCCATCCCTCACCCTCCCCATCCCCCCCTCTTCTCCCCTCTCCCCCTCCCCCTCCCACTCTTCTCCCCTCCCCCCCGTTCCCCTCCCCTCCCCTCCCCCGCCCGGCAATGCCGGGTACTTCTGCTAGTGCTAAATAATAGGGGAGCTCGGACACAGCCTTACTCTGTGCTGTTGGTAACAGGAAATGACTCAGAAGTGCATCCGCTGTCCCTCACATGAGCAACCACGCCATTGTAGCGGTTACCGCTGGATGTACATAATCGCCTTGCACCGGCCAGAACACGGCCAGACGCGCCTCTCCCGGGCATGCCCGGACTCACTGTTCCCGGGCACGCCCGAACCTCCCGGACACGCCCGGTCTCGTCTTTCCCGGGCATGCCCGCTCTCGCCTTTCCAGGGCTCGCCCAGAGCGTCCGGGCATGCCCGCTCTCGCCTTTCCAGGGCTCGCCCAGAGCGTCCGGGCATGCCCGCTATCGCCTTTCCAGTGCTCGCCCAGAGCGTCCGGGCATGCCCGCTATCGCCTTTCCAGGGCTCGCCCAGAGCGTCCGGGCATGCCCGCTATCGCCTTTCCAGGGCTCGCCCAGAGCGTCCGGGCATGCCCGCTATCGCCTTTCCAGGGCTCGCCCAGAGCGTCCGGGCATGCCCGCTCTCGCCTTTCCAGGGCTCGCCCAGAGCGTCCGGGCATGCCCGCTCTCGCCTTTCCAGTGCTCGCCCAGAGCATCCGGGCATGCCCGCTATCGCCTTTCCAGGGCTCGCCCAGAGCGTCCGGGCATGCCCGCTATCGCCTTTCCAGGGCTCGCCCAGAGCGTCCGGGCACGCCCAGCCTCGACTTGCCAGGCCGCAGCCAAACACGCCCGGGCAGGTCCAGACTCGCCTTTCCAAGGCTCGCCCTTGACACCCGGGCATGCCCGGTATAGCTTTTGCCGGGCAAACTTCCCGACATAAATGTGTATATATATTGCTGCCCGAAAAACGGGCTTGTCAGAATACCTGAGCTGTTTTGTTTCAATAAAGCAACTCGGACGAATTCCGTCTTTGGTCGCGTCAATTCTTTCGACTCGCGTTGGAGCGCAGTTCCTTCAGCATCGTGGAAGGATCGGATGATGTTGATCAACCTAGTGGGACAGCAGACTTTCGACAGTAGCTTCCACAAGTCTTCCCTCCTGACCAGATGAAACGCTTTCATAAGGTCGACAAAGACCATGTATAGATCGGGATGTTGTTCTCTGCTCTTCTCCTGAAGTTGACGAGCAGAGAACATCATATTGGTCATGTCCAGCATGAAAACCGCATTGGCTCTCGGTGGTGATGCTGTTGACAATTATTGTTACCCTCGCCTGAGGAGAGGGTATTGCATTTGAGTCTGTTTGTTACTTAGCAAAAAATAAATATATATATATATATATTTGCAACTATGTTGATCACTACGGTTTGTGTGTTTGTGTGTGTTTGTGTTGGTCTGTGTTTGTGTTGGTGTGTGTCTGTGCGCTCACTTATACTTGCCTACACGTGACAATTTGAAACCGATCTTCACGAAACTTCACCAAATGGTAGAGTTCGTGGTCTGACAAAATCCTATATATATTTTAGGTCAAAAGGTCAAAAGGTCAACATAGGCCAAAGCTCAACCACTTTTTTTCAAATTCCTAAGATCCTCAATTTTAATCCGATTGACTTGAAATTTGAATAGGATTTACGTATCGGATAACTGAATTCAACCACTAACTATTTTTGAGATCAGCGTAGGCCAAAAGGTCAACATAGGCCAAACGTCAACCACTTTTTTCACATTTCTAAAATCCTCAATTTTCATCTGATTCACTTGAAATTTGAATAGGATTTACATATTGGCTAACTGAATTCAACCACCAACTATTTTTGAGATCAGCTTAGGCCAAAAGATCAACATAGGCCAAAGTTCAACCACTTTTTTGAAAATTCTAAAATGCTCAATTTTCATCCGATTGACTTGAAAGTTGAAAAGGATTTACATATCGGCTAACTGAATACAACCACCAACTATTTTTGAGATCAGCATAGGCCAAAAGGTCCACATCGGCCAAAGGTCAACAACAATTTCACATTTCTAAAATCCTCAATTTTCATCCAATTGACTTGAAATTTGAATAGGATTTACATATCTGCTAACTGAATTCAACCACCAACTATTTTTGAGATCAGCATAGGCCAAAAGGTCAACATAGGCCAAAGGCCAACAACAATTTTAAATTTCTAAATTCCTCAATTTTCATCCGATTGACTTGAAATCTTGAAGACCTTTTCAATTGACTTGAAATGCCTCCTCACTCTCTGAAGACCTGGACAAAATCACAGACTGGTCAAACAAGTGGAACATGTCTTTCAATCCTGACAAATCTCACACTCTTACTATGTCTCTCCGAAAAGATCGACTGGACAACCCTCCCATCTACTTTCTCAACAATCCTCTCCAAGAAGTTCTGTCGCTCAAGATTTTGGGTCTCACTATCTGCCATGATCTTTCTTGGGAAAACCACATTTCCAAGCTGGCCTCCAAAGCCAGTCGCCGACTGGGCATCCTCCGTCGTGCGAAGTCCTTCCTCGGCACACCTGAGCTCCTCACCACATACAAGGCTTTCATCCGCAGCTCAATGGAATACTGTTCTCCCCTATGGGCCGGTGCTCCTGCCTCACACCTAGCTCGGCTTCACGCTGTTGAAACCAAAGCTTTCAGAATTATTGGAATCTCCCGCGATGAAGCTATCTCTGAGGGCCTTTCACTCACTCACCGCAGGCAGGTAGGTGGTCTTTCTGTCTTCTACCGACTCCTCTCCGGCCTTGCACCCCCAGCTCTCTCTGTGCTCTGTCCCCCAAATATTCCTACAGGTCGCACAAGATCTGCCAGCAACCCTCTGATGGTTAAACTGCCGAAATCTCGGCTCTCTGCTCACCTTCACTCTTTCATTCCTCTTTTCTCCCGCCTCTGGAACAAACTCCCTCACTCCCTTCAATCCCACTCCTCCCTCCAGGTCTTTAAAACAGCTGTTCACCACCATCTCTTATCTTCCCCCATCCAAAACCTTGATCTTTTCTACCCCCGCTAATTCACCCCAGATCCACCTTGTTTGAAATTCCAACTTCTTTCCTGGAAGTCCTGGCAGTGTCCATATGTTTTATACCTCTCCCACCGCCCCCTTCCCACGCCCCCCCCCCCCCAAAGCCCTCGCCCTCTCTCAGATCTCTCGATGTCTCCATGTCTCTCGGTCCCTGCTCTCAAATGTTGTGTTTGTGTCCTTCCCCCTCTCTCCCCATCTTGTCTACCGCTCCCTATGTTATATGTTTTTTGTGTCGGTTTGTCTTTCTGTGTGATTAATGTTCGCTCTTTCACGAGCCTCGACCTTGTATACAAAAAAAAAAAAAAAAAAAAAAAAAAAAAAATCTGAATAGGATATGCATATCAGCTTACTGAAACCAACCACCAACTATTTTTGAGGTCAACATCGGACAAAAGGTCAACATAGACCAAATTTCAAAAATTGACAATTTTCTCAGATTAACTTTAACCTCGACGACGATTTGCATATCATGTTACTGAATTCAACCACAAATTATTTTTGAGGTCAAAAGTATGCTCGACTGAGCGGCATTCTACTTTGTACTGTTTTGCCAAGTGTCGCTCTACGAGTGATTTTTCATCTGTTTGTTACTTGCCGGAATAGATTCCGGCAAGTATGTTGGTTGGTTGGTTTGTCTGTCTGTCTGTCTGTTTGTGCGCAGTACTACGTCTTTGTGCGCAGTATTACGTCTTTGTATGCAGTACTATGAAATTTCTTGAGTGTCATGTAGGCATAAACTGGTGGAGAAAAAAAAATAATGATGACGTCATCGGTCACGTGGTTCGGTCATCATCTTGGAAAAACCGAAAAAATTTGCACCTCTATATCTCCGAAAGTGCTGAATTGAAAAAATTGAGACATGGCTCATTGTAAAGAACTCTCCATGGGGAATAAATTATGTTAATGATGATATCATAGGTGCCTCCATTATGACGTCATAATTTGACAAGTACAAAACTTCATCCGATGAAGATGAAATTTCTTGAGCATAATCTAGGAATAAATTAGTTTAGAAAACAAATAATGATGACATCATGGGTCACGTGGTTCGGCCGCCATCTTGGAAAAACCGAAAAACTTTGCACCTCTATATCCCAAAGTGCTGAATCTTACTATATTTCACCAAATGTCCGTCCGTCTGTCTGTCTGTCCATCCGTTCGAAGGTACCGCAAAAACGGCAGAACCGATCGCAACGATATTTTGGGTGGGTAATCCTGGGATCCCCTGTAGTAAAATAGGGTATATTGTTTTTCCAATTTCAGCTTTGACCTCCAGCATTTTCAGGTTTGGACTCCCGCATAACGTTATTTTCCCGGATGCCGCACAAATGGCTGCACCGACCGCTGCATGGCTGCACCGATCGGCTACACCGATCGGACTCGGTGACCTCGGACAAAGACCTTTTATAAGGACATGGTTTGAATCCTTGCTTGAGAGAATGCCAACCCCCTCCTGGCCATCATGGTCATCTCTCCAGCTCACAATCACACGAGATATGTGGAAAGGCCAACCCAAAACCAATTATCTTCTTTTTGATTCGTAGAAAAACATCATTAAAATTAAATAATGACCTCGGCCAAAGTTTAAAAGATGTGGGTTTAATCTCTACATGAGAGAATTCCACATAGCTATTTGGGCGGTGTATATGCTAACAGATCACTGCCTCCATCGATCTTGCCAAGGCCGTGTTAATAAATTATGTTAATGATGATGTCATAGGTGCCTCCACTATGACGTCATAATTCGACAAGTACAAAACTTCAACACGTACAAAACACCTATCGGCTCAAAATCCTTTTAACTGTTGACTTGGTAGTTTTTACAATGAAGGAAACATTAACAATGTTGTTAAAAGTTTATTTTGTGATTAATTTGTGATTGGAGTTATGTTGTTTGGAATGATAAAAGAGATATCGAGTTCAAGTAAATGACGACATGCCGTGATGGTTTCTGCTTTCTAAACATGAACTTCGCGGATCGCCATATGCAGATTCGCCACGGTCCCACGATCAATGTGTCTATACATGAACGTACCCGTTTGTTTGCGAACGGGTACGTTTTTCATGGAAGTCCTTCAGGAACTTGCTGTCCATGTCTGACGTGTGACTGAGGGTGTTCCAGGAATGTGGAATTTATTGGTTTCATGCTTTAGCATTCGCCGTATCTGCATTGCCTGTTTGCTTCTGGCCTCCCACCCGTGTGTAGCACGGGTATGTCACTATTGGAAAAATTGAGACATGGCTCGTTGTAAAGAACTCTCCATGGGGCATAAAATATGTTAATGATGATGTCATAGGTGCCTCCCTTATGACGTCATAATTCGACAAGTACAAAACTTCATCCGATCAAGATGAAATTTATTGAGCATAATCTAGGAATAAATTAGTTTAGAAAACAAATGATCCAAAATGGCCGATAAAAAAAGTACATTCTGGCAAGACCTCGGTCTCTGACCGATTTTTCATTTGTTTGTCTGTTTGTCCACACAGAATAAATATGATTTTCTCTGCAACCGTTGGTCCGATTGACAGGAAATTTTCACCATAGGTGCAACTCCACCTGTGGAATTTTTTAATGATAATTATGATGTCATAGGTCACGTTGTTCGGCCGCCATCTTGGAAAAATCGAAAAGCTTTGCACCTCTTTACCTCAGCGCTGAATAGAAAAAATTGAGACATGGCTCATTGCAAGCAACTCTCCATGGGCAATAAAATATGTTGATGATGATGTCATAGTTGCCTCCATTATGGCGTCATAATTTGACAAGTACAAAACTTCATCCTATCAAGATGGAATTTCTTGAGCGCCATGTCGGCATAAACTGGTGAAGAAAAAAAAAATGATAACGTCATCGGTCACGTGGTTCGGCCGCCATCTTGGCAAAACCGAAAAGCTTTGCACCTCTACATCTCCGAAAGCGCTGAATAGAAAAAATTAAGACATGGCTCATTGTAAAGAATTCTCCATGGGGAATAAAATATGTTAATGATGATGTCATAGGTGCCTCCATTATGACGTCATAATTTGACAAGTACAAAACTTCATCCAATTAAGATGGAATTTCTTGAGCATAATCTAGGAATAAATTAATTTAGAAAAAAAAATATTGATGACGTAATCGATCAAGTGGTTCGGCCGCCATTTTTGTTTTAACACAAAAGCCTTAAACACCACTGAAAATACATCCTGGCCAGGGTTTGCAATCTGATTGCTCTTTCTTGATGCGGGCAAGTATTTTCCCAGCAATAGATAGTTGGGCCACGCCACGATAATTGTCAACACACGACCTATCACCTTTGCATTTATACAGGGGAACAATCGTGACCTCTTTGGAGCAAACTTTCTTTGGGGAACTTTTATATCTTCCTCTCCATGTGGAGAGAGCAGTGCTAACCTGGAAGAGGTCCGCTCTGATGCACAAGCAGGACATGAATGTAACTTTTGCTCCTGGTCAGTGATGAAACAACCATCACACTTGAATCGCCATACATGTGGACTCATGACTGGGGACTCCCAGTAGCATCCTCTGCCTATGCCCGACATCACTCCTCCCTTGCCGCAGGACTTGGGTAAAAAATGGGTGGTTAGCAGGTGCCAATTAAGGGGAAAAACCTGCACAGAGGAGCGATGAAGGTGATAGAGGTGTGTGCTATCCCTCTCTCACTCCATATTCCTGTGAGCATCGTTGGCTGCAGGTGCAGTAAATATAACGTGAAGTATGATGCATGTAGACATAGCAGACTTGCCAGGTCGTCAGTATGATGATGGCTGCTCTTGATGTCCATAATGGCAGAATCTGCACAGTGAAGCCTAAATTTGTGCCACCACTGACTTTCATGGGCACATTTATCCACGATGTGGCGCTGCCCAGGCTGAATTACAGGTGCAATTTGATGAGTGTCGTCCTTCTCATAGCCTTAGCCTATAGAGGGGGATCCGTTACCCTGGACAAGAGGCCCATACCAGCCGGAGCCAGCTGAACCTAGGTGATTGCATAGGGCAGGGGCGTCACTCCCTGAGGTAGCTGGAAAGCAACTACCCTGCTACCCAAATAGTATCTACATCGTTTCTCCTAATAGTATCTACATAATAAACTCACCATTGATTAAAAATCGTTTGCTACTTCCTTCTCTGATAAATGAATGAACCAACAAAATGGGATGGGATGTATTAATAGATAAACCATTCATTGTGTGGATGAATCTTGCTTATGAATGATTAAAAGCAGAAGTGAAATTAAATAACATTTTCTCATTGTTTAAAGTAAAACACCTTCAGATTTAGATATCATGACCCAAACATTATTCACTATTGGTGACATTTGGTTTCATTTCACAACAAAGGATTGAATAAAACCTCTTTCATACAAAAGCTATAGATCTTTGGTTGGAGAAACTTTTTAAAAAGCAGGAAGTCATTGTTTTTGATTAAGAAAATGTCTCAATTCGCTGCCATCTGCATCGTCAAAGATGATGGAGTTTTGTTACCCAACCCCCTTAATCTTCATATTATCTCCCGCCCCCACCCCCTCCCTTCTTGCTCATATCTCCGAAACGCATTTCCTTTTCCTCCCCACTCCTCCTATACCCCCACCATCCTTTCTCTCTATCATCTTCCCTTCTCTTCCTTTTCTCAATTTAAATGTTCTCACTTGAACATTGTCGAGAGATAAAATGTCGGCACACGACTATTCGTTTCGTTGACAAAGTCCAGAACGAGGAGAAGCAAGAGAAGAAAATGATGGCCAGAGCGTTCTTTTATCGTCCAGGCTCTGACGTTATTCCCACGCCATCCTTGTCTGATAAAACCAGTGCGTGCCCCTTCTTTGTAGTCCATCTCTGCTCGACAAACCTAACCAATCTCGTGCTCTGTGGGGCATGGCTCTCGGGCTGCCTGTCCCTGTGGTGATGTAGCGGATGCGGTGCCAGCAGTCGTGCTTGATGCCCAGTTTCCGGTTAGTTTTTATATTTATTGCCATTAAATGCGCAATTCTGGCTCTGTGTGGGTGCTGTGTCAAAAGGAACAGAGGAATAAATTACAGAGGCAATTACAAACAGGGAATTAATTTACCCATAATCCCTCGCTAATTAACAAGCCCCGCCCCTCTGATGGGGACGAAGATACACTCTTCCACGACACGGTCTACCGGATCCCTACTTATGGTACATCAAGGTTTCCACTTCTTCACGACAGTTGGAGCACACTAATCTGTACACTCCACCTGAACTAAGGTATCCCTACCCCCTACAAACGTAACATTATTTATATATATATTGTTGCGAATATGGCATTTGGCCTCCATATCCGCTTGTAAATATTCCCCTATTTCCCCAATATTCCCCAACTATCCCCAATCCCCCATTCCCTAGTCCCATTGCCTGTAAATAACACTCTGTAGAACCGACCTTCCCCTTTTTCCCCCATTAAATGTCGTGCCCAGGTCCACCGCATCTCACGTAGACAACTTTCGGACATCTTGCTAGTTATTCTTAGTCTATGTCAGTTAAGGACTCGTTTCCATTAATTCTGACTCTTCGTTGCACCAGAATGTGATTATATGGCACCAGTAGTGAGTTTAGGACCTTCCCTTACCTTCTCCCATCTTCTTCCCCAAACAACAACTACAACAACAACTACAACAACGGCGCGGCGCGGGGGGAGTGTGCGTCCTCACACCGGCTCGGTTAGCCGCCATGACCATGCGCTCCGACGGGGTTACCACGAAGGGGCTCTCTGTCAGCTCCTCGTCAAGGGCGGAGCCTGGTAACCCTCCCCGCACCCAATAAGAAGGGCGGACCGATTCCATCTGGGGCGGAGCTAACGAGCCGAGGGCGTGTCACGCCCCGCCGGATATACGCAGCGACTTACCGGATGTGACGAGAGATGCGCCTGAACTACGGAGAGCAGAGGAAGCCACCGCCACCCCCAGCGCGACGATACCTCCCCGCATCTTTGGACCGGACCGAACCGGGTCGATTCTGCCCTGAGCCCAGGTGCACCTGGAGCCATCGATTCTGCCTTTCCTTGCCATCAATCCCCGTGTGAGTCAGTTTTTGTCCTGTTTATCTGTCGTCTGTCAGGGAATAAGATAAGTGTGTCTAAGTGCCTGTCTTTCTATGCTGTCCCTCTCATTCCTGTAATCTGACCTTCCGCCCTAATATAACCTCCTCCGGAGGTCTTGAGAACTGAACCCTTGGTGTCGTGTCATTTTAATCCAGCCGTTGTGTCCTTTTCCTTCATTGATCTAGCGTAGCGCGACTAGTCAACGTTCGAGCATAATCGGGTAAACTGTGTAGACGTGGTCATACCAAACCGCTCGGTAAACTAACATCCACAACCGCGTCTGTAACAATATATATATATATATATATATATATATATATATATATATATATATATATATATATATATATATATATATATATATATATATATATATATATATATATATATGTATATGTACAGACTTGGCATTTAATATGGAATATTTTTTTTTTCTTGACTTGGGTTTACTTTCTTAACTCAGTATATCAATCTGGTGAGTTTCTTTTACACTTTGGTGATTTATTTGTTTAAAGAACCATGTCACTGATTGTCTGTCGCAGCAAGAAGTCAACAACAGGATTATATCACAGGTGGCGTGGCAAAATGTACGGACAGGTCCATTTGATGATTGGCTTCACAGTCGGGTATACAAGGGTTGTTGCGTTCTGTATTAGTGGAAAACAACTGCTGCACGTCTCCAAAAGTTATTGCCGCTTCCTCTGGAGATGGTCCGTCAACTCGACAATGCTGTTTGTCATGGAGTGGTGGCTTTACGAAATTACGGCATGAAACAGCGTGCTATTGCTCGGCAGTATGGCATCACTCAATCTCAGGTGTCAAAGATCCTGAAACGAAATGCTCAGAGGGGTGTCCCTACTCCAATACCGAGGCCAGGACGTCCCCGCAGAACCACAAGGAGGGATGATCGCCAGCTGCACCGGTTAGTCCGCAATGGCCGTACCAAGTCAGCTAATCGGCTTAGAGCTGAGTGGCAGCAACTGACAAATGAGCCTGTATCCAGAAGGCTAGTCAACCAACGACTGGTTCAAGCAGGCTATCGTGCCAGGCATCCCCTGAGAAAACCACGCCTGACCAGACAACACCGCCAGCGCCGATTGCAGTGGGCCAGAGAGCACCGTCAATGGCAGCCAGGACACTGGAATCACGTAATCTTCAGTGACGAGTCTAGATTTCTGGTCTATCGTCAAGATGGCCGTGTCTGAGTGCGCAGACAAGTGCATGAAGCCGACAACAAAGATTGTATAGTGCCAAGAGTCCAAGCTGGAGGTGGCGGGGTGACCGTTTGGGCTGCTTTTCATGCAGGGGGCAAAACTGACCTGGTTGTTCTGAATGGAAACCTGAACCAGTTCAAGTACAGGGCCATTCTGGAAGAAACATTGCTTCCATTTGCTCGTGCAGCCTTTCGAGGAATCTTTGTCTTCCAAGATGACAATGCACGGCCTCATAGTGCTCGCATGATCCAACACTTTCTTGCTGACCGTGGTGTAGAGCATATGGAGTGGCCTGCCATGTCCCCGGATATGAATCCGATAGAGAACTTGTGGGCAGAATTAACGCGTCAAATCGACAACTTGGACCAGCAGCCGACCTCTGTGCGTGAATTGCAGCAGGCGATTGTCACTGCATGGCAAGCAATTCCTGTCCAAACCTTGGCAAATCTCGTGAACAGCATGCCTCAACGTGTACGTGCTCTTCTGAATGCTCGTGGGGGTTACACGAAGAACTGAACTGTAATTTTACTGTCTGTAATCCCAGTCATAATTTAGCTTTTGTTTTTGTTGAAATTTTTTTTGGCTGATGTGCAAAATAAAGAGATACTTCTGGAAAACGCACATAAGTTTAACACAGTACTGTCCATGAATTGAGTTCGATATCAGTTTGCATCACTTTCAAGGATCAATTTATTTGCTTCGAAATGTCAAATGTGGTTTTTGTTTCTTTTAAAGGTCACATTAACAAAATCTAGAATAATTTCAACATAATTCCAATGAACTTTTGGTTCTAAGACATCTTGAAAAGTAAGTTCACCCCCACAAAAAAATATTCCATATTAAATGCCAAGTCTGTATATATATATACATATATATATATATATATATATATATATATATATATATATATATGTATGTATATATATATATATATAATATATATATATATATATATATATATATATATATATATATATATATACGTATATATACATATACGTATTGTTGCGGATATGAGGACTGTATATTTTTTTTGATTGTGTGCTTTATTATTATTATTATTATTGTTTATTCTGCGCCCCCTGCCTCCGGAGCTGTGTAAAGGTGAAAGGGCATCCCATAATTAGTCCACAAGCATACACGTCAGCCAATAATAGAATACCCCTGTTCGATAGTTATATCTTATTCTGTGTTTTAGAGTAAGGCTGTGTCTCCCATTAATTGAAGTACTCCATTGCACCAGTGAAAGAGAATAGATCCCCTTTCATTCCCATCCCCAAAATCTCCATTTCCTTTCACATCCCCTTTCGTCATTGCCGAGCCTCGATTGCCAATTACCTCCCCTCCAAAACCACCATTGAACAAGTGCTCGGGTCGGGGAAGAGGGGCGTGCCCGCCCGTCGTCATCAAGGGCGGAGCCAGAGGGTCGCATGACCAACCAGGGCCGAGGTGAGCACACCGATGGGCGTGTCCTGAAGGCCGGCGGCTTGATCGCTGGAGGCGCTATAAAGGCGCGCGCGCAAGAAGCGAGGAGTCAGTCAGTGGAGTCGGTGGTGAGGTGGTCAGTGGTCAGTTGGTTGCGTTGGTTGCGGTGAGGAGTCGGTGGTGGTGGTCAGTGGTTGCGTTGGTTGCGGTGAGGAGTCGGTGGTGAGGAGTGAGTGGACAAAGAAAGAGTTGAGGGTTTGGACCAGACGAGCCAGACAAGTCCTGGGGAAGCACGCGACGTCCACAGCAGCCACAACAGCAGCTTGGGGCCTGAACGGCGGTTTTGAGCAGGGCCGCAAAGGAACGGCGGCTGCTAAACGCGCCGATCGTGCTGCAGGACCCCCTTGGACCTTCCTCTCCCTCCAGCCATCCACCTCCTGCCTTTCCACCCTTCTTGTGTACGTGAGTTTGTTTTGTTTGTTCTGTCCCTGGGTTAATTAAGTCTGTATAAGCTAGTATTTGCACTGTGTCACCTGCGTCTTATGTGTTGTAAATAAACTTGATTGCTCCTTTTTGCTTGTGTGTGTACAATAAATCCAAGTACTCTTCTGTCCGTCTTCTCGTTTTATTCCTTTTCCTCTTTGCATTTCGTCGTTTTAGAGTTTTCCAGATTGGGCAGCTGCGGTGCGATACGGCCAAAGTTCTGGGTGAATCGGGTGAGTCGGGGAACAACTGTTCGGTCGCGGAGCCTTCGCTCGGCAAAGTAACATCTAAACCGCGATCAGTAACAATTGGTGTCAGGAGTGGGATTGGACCCGAAGCGCGCTTCACGCGCTCGAAATTATTAATGGTGAAATTTGTTTTGTTTTACAAAAACCCGAATTTTGAAATCGCGCCATGGCTGGTCAAGGCGACGGGATGCCGGTGGGAGAGATAGACGGGGTAGAATCGACCCAGGACCTCGGGGAAATGTATGTGGATGAAAGAGAGGAGGAGAACATTGGCAATGTGGTTGAGGGGGTATCAGGTGCACAAAATGGCGTGCTCGCGCACGTGGTTGAGGAGTCCCAAAATAGCGGCGCAGTGGAGGGCGAGCCCGCGGTGGCGGCTGGGGACACTGGGCACACCGGGTTTGACCTCAGATTATTCTTGACCCAACTGAATGCAAAAATGGATAGGATGGAGGGGGCAATGAGGGACGAAGCGAGGGGTACCAATGCCCAAATTGGGAAGTTAGACAAGAAATTTGAGGGGTTAGACAATGGGATAGAAGGGGTGAAACATGGGTTAACGGGGGTGGAAAATAGAATGGCTGCCCAGGAGAATCAGATAGAGGGGGTGAAAAATGGGTTAATGGGGTTAGAAAATAGGATGGAAGGCAAATTGCGGGAAATAGGGGAGCAATCCGCCCCAGAAATTAAACAAATGGGAGAGCAGATAGAGGAGGTGAAAATCGGGGTAGAAACCAAATTGGATGCTCAGAGGGATGAATTGGGACAGATGAGGGCGGCATCTACAAAAGAGATGGAGGAGATGAAAGAGGGGATACGACGAGGTGTGAGTGAGGAGGTCTCGGGGCTACGCGAGGAGGTAAAGCGAGGTGAGAAGCGTATGGAGAAAGAGGTGAGAAATAATACGGCTAGGTTACAGGGGGGAATAGAGGGTCTGACGAAGGGAGTAGAACAGCTGACAGTCGGACAAAGGGAACTAGCGGACCAAGTGGAAAAGAACACTGCAATCATCGGGGGTTTAAAAGCGACACAAAAGGACATTAAAAACGAATTAATAGCAACACAAAAGGAATGTCAGATGGTACATGAGGGGTTGACGAAGAAGTTGGAGGAGGTGACAGAAGTAATGGAGACGAAGGACCGAGAGGTGAGGACGCACATAGAAACGGTTAAGGTGGCGTTAGAGGAAGAGATAGAGGGGGCGCACCGGGAGATGAAGGAGGTAAAGGAAAAATTAGAGGAGGTGGAAGAGGGGGTGAGTGAAATTAAGAAGAGACGGAGGGAAACTAAGAGGGAGATAAAGGAGGAAGTCATGGAATATGTACAAAGTCTGTGTTCAAATCATGATGAGGTTCTCACTAACCAAATAAAAAGTTTGCAGGTGGCAGAGGAGGTGCGACGACGAGGTACGGAGGTGAGTGGCAATGTATATGATGTGAGGGGAGAGTCAGTCGGCTTGGGGGGTGGTGTAGACCCGGGTGTTCGTGAGGGACCAATGGTAAGATGTATGACTGGTCCGGAGTGGATGGACAGGGGAGGTGTGCAAGGAGGTTTGGCTATGGGGAGTGAGGGGGGTGCTGGTGAGCAAGGATGTGGGGGTATGGCGTGGGTAGCGGGTTGCGGAGGGGCGACCCAGGCATCGACACCAGGAGGGGTAGTGTTTGGAGGGACGGGGGACGCGCGGGAGCCCCCCGGGAATAGCGTACTGTGGGAGCCCGAACGGGTTGGTCCCGCGTTGATCCCGCAAGGAGTGACGCGCGGGGTCCGACCTTCGGGCGCCCACAAGGTCCCACTCGCGCCGTATGACGGCAAGAGTGATTTGAGGGCGTACCTGGCGCAGTTTGAGTACGTGTGTAAAGGCAACGGTTGGAATCCGGACGAAGGTGGAGTACACCTGGTGGGGGCACTGCGCGGTGCGGCGGCGGAGGTGCTGACGGCTTTACCACCGGGTGCTCTCACCCTGCCAGCTCTCCGTGCGGCATTAATTAATCGGTTCGGCATTGAACAGCAAAGCGAGCTTGTTAAAGCCCAACTTGCGCAGCGAAAACGCAAGCCCCAGGAGACCATCGGGGAACTTGCTCACGATATTCGCCGCGCGGTCGGGATTGCACACGCGGACATGGCAGCGAGTTCCCAGGAAAGCCTGGCGCTGGATCACTTTATTCAGGCCCTTCCGGATCTGGAGCTCCGGCAACAGCTCGCCATGTGGCGCCCGCAAACCATGAGTCAGGCGGCCGACGCTGCAGCCCGTTGGGAAGCAGCGAGGCCCCTGGCCCGGGGAGGCGAGCGCCACGCAGTGGCGGTGCGTCAGATGGGGCCCGTGATGGGGGGTGGCCCCCCAAGGGGGCCCGCCCCCGACGGGGGCCCTGACCTGGAGAGCATGGTCCGGAGGTTGGTAGATCGGCGCCTGGCGGGACCTGGACCATGGCAGGCGGCCCCAGCGGTGGCACCCGGTAGTCCCCGACAGAGTACCCCAATTCGGACATACAGGGGGGGGGAATTTGGAATACCGGAGGCAAGCACCTTACCAGGTGAGGTGCTATAATTGTGCTCGGATGGGTCACCGTGCATGGGAGTGTCGAGCTCCGCGCCGGGACGTTTCCCGCCAACCGATGCCCTCAACTCCGCCCCGAAGAGATCGGCCGAGCCGACCTCAGACACCCCCCCCGCCAGGGCCCGGGAAACTAGAACGTGCCGGGCATGCAGGGCGGTGTTCGGCAGTAGGGGATGGGGAGCAGCCCTCGTTGACGCGACAGGTCATTCATTGTGGCCGAATTGGGACGGGTAGTTTGACAATTCGGTGCAAAATTGCCGGCGTGGGGGTGGACGCCGTGGTGGACACGGGAGCCAGCGCCACGATCATCAGCCCCGTGGTCCTTAATTCGAGTGCAGACGGCTGGGGTAAAATCCAGCGTCTGGAAAATCATAGTTTGCAGTTGGCTACCGGGGCAACGGCTCCGATCATAGGGCGTGGTTTTGTGACCCTCAAGTTGGGATCGGTAAAGCAAGAGATAGAGGTTTGGGTGGCGGAGGTGTGCGACCCATGCTTAATAGGGTTGGATTTGTTGACTGCCAGCGGTTGTAAAATCGACTTGAGTCGGGGGATCCTGCGATGGGGAGTGGAAGAGCTACCATTGGAGGGGGTGAGCACGGCCGAGAGGGTGGAGCTGGAGGCTCCTGAGGCCGTGACCATCCCTCCGGGGGCCGAGGCCATCGTGCCGGCCCGATGGTCAGCTCGCCCGACATGGCAGGAATCCTGCGGCCTGGTCGAACCGGTGGCAGCGCTATCCATACCTGGTTTAATCGTGGGCCGTACCCTTGTAAAAACGGACGGGCCGGTGGTGGCCGTCCGAGTAATTAATATTAGCACAGAACCACGCACTATAGTGAGGGGCACGAAGGTAGCTGGCTGCACCCCAGTTAGAGAAGTCGCGTCAGTGAGGGGCGAGAACGTCCAGCCGAGCCGGCCCCAGGGGGAGCCTTCAATAAGTTCTAGGAATTGGCCCGATCCCATTTGCGAGATGGTAAATCGTAGTAGTGTAGAGTTGGGAGGTACCCAGAGGGAGGCCTTACACAAACTGGTTGGGTCCCATTTGGACCTCTTCTCCTTGTCCACCGAGGATATTGGACGTACGGGCCTGGTGAAACATCAGATCCACACCGGTGAGGCCCGGCCTATTCGTCAGGCCGCCCGACGGCTCCCTTGGAGCAAGAGGGCGGAAGCTGACGAGCAGGTTAAAAAAATGCTCGACGCAGGTGTGATCGAGCCCTCGGGAAGTCCTTGGATGTCACCTGTTGTGCTGGTCAAAAAGAAGGATGGGACCACGCGGTTCTGCGTGGACTATCGCCAGCTAAACAACGTGACACTCAAGGACTCATATCCCCTGCCAAGGATTGATGACACCCTCGATGCCGTTGCGGGCTCAAATTGGTTCTCAACTTTGGACCTCAAGAGTGGGTATTGGCAGGTGGAGATGGATAGGGCAGGGAAGGAGAAAACGGCATTTTCCACAGGTAAGGGACTGTATCAGTTTACTGTGATGCCGTTTGGTTTGTGTAACGCCCCCACCACCTTTGAAAGATTGATGGAACATGTACTAGGCGGCATGCCATGGCAATCATGCCTGGTGTACCTGGATGACGTCCTAGTACATGCCAAAACGTTCCCCCAGGCAGTAGCTAATTTGGACCAGGTGTTTGGGTGCCTCAGACAGGCAGGGTTGAAGCTGAACCCGAGTAAGTGCACTTTGTTTGCAAGAGCGGTGGCCTATCGAGGTCACGTGATCGGCCGCGAGGGGGTAAAAACGGACCCAGACAAAATTAAAGCGGTAGAGGAGTGGCCCGCACCACGTACCATCAAGGAGGTGCGGGGATTTTTGGGACTCTGCTCCTACTACCGGCGCTTTGTGGCGAAATTTGCGGAGTTGGCCCGTCCCCTCCACCGGCTTACGGAGAAGGGGACGCGATTTAATTGGACACGGGAGTGCCACGAGGCCTTCCAAAAATTGAAGGGGTGTCTAACATCCGCACCCCTTCTAGCTTACCCCACTAGCAACGCGGCATTTACCCTGGACACGGATGCGAGCCAGGAAGGAATGGGCGCAGTTTTGTCTCAGACACAGGAGGGCGTGGAGAGAGTGATTGGTTACTATAGTCGGGCCTTAAGTAGGCCCGAGCGAAATTATTGCGTCACTCGCAAAGAGTTATTGGCTATGCTGGCTGCCATGAAGCATTTCCACCCGTACCTGTATGGGCGGAAATTTTTGGTTAGAACTGACCATTCCTCCCTGCAATGGCTCCTTCGGTTCAAGGAACCGGAGGGCCAAATTGCAAGGTGGTTGGAAAAGTTGCAGCAGTACGATTTTGATGTGGCCCATAGGGCCGGGAAGGCCCATGGTAATGCGGACGCACTCTCTCGGCGTCCTTGTCTGGGGGAAAACTGCAAATTTTGTGCGAGACACGAGGAGAGGGAGCAATTGGGCGATTCTGCCCCGATTCTCGTCGTCCGGGCAACCCGGGTGAGAGGGCCAATTTTGCCACTAACCGCGGACGAGGAATTTGGAGATTTGGCATGGAGCACGGCCCAGCAGGAGGATCCTGTCCTGGGGCCGGTGTTCAATTGGGTCAAATTGGGGCAAAGACCAAAGGGGGAAGAGGTCACCCCCCTCGGGGCGCAAACAAAGGCGTATTGGGCTCAGTGGCAGACCCTGGAGTTGAAAGGCAACATCTTATATCGCAAGTGGGTGGAGGTTCCCTCTGATAGAACTTCCTGGCTGGTGATAGTCCCAGACAAATTCAAGAACGTCATCTTACAACAGGTGCATGGTACCCGCTCCGGCGGCCATTTGGGCAGGACAAAGACAATATCTCGGGTCCGCCGGAGGTTCTATTGGGTGAATATGGGGCGCGACATACAGGACTGGTGTCGGAGATGCGACGCCTGTTCTGCCAAAAAGGGACCAGCACGGAGGATGAGGGCCCCCCTCCAATTACATCAGGTGGGGGCCCCCCTTGAGCGGGTGGCTATGGATATTCTAGGACCGCTGCCCCGCACCCGCCAAGGTAATAAGTATATCCTGGTTGTAATGGACTATTTCACCAAGTGGCCGGAGGCCTATGCCCTCCCCAACCAAGAAGCAGGGGTGGTAGCACAGGCCTTCGTAGAAGGATTTGTATGTCGGCACGGGATTCCACAGGAGCTGCACACCGATCAGGGTCGAAATTTTGAAAGTCAATTGCTAAAAGATGTGTGCAGACTCCTGTCAATTCGGAAAACCAGGACCACGCCCTTGCGGCCACAATCTGACGGGATGGTGGAAAGGTTCAATCGAACATTGATCCAACAACTGGCATTGTTCACCACCACCCGTCAGGATGACTGGGACGAACATCTCCCGTACCTGTTGATGGCCTACCGAACGAGCCAGCACGGGGCCACCGCACACAGTCCAGCGTTGCTTATGTATGGGCGGGAGTTACGGGCTCCCGACGACTTGCTATGCGGTCCCGTGCCAGACACCACGGATACACCGCCGAGGGAGGGTTACGCACGTCACCTGGAGGAAGGCATGGAGCGGGTCCATGCCTTCGCCCGCCGCCAGCTCCATCTGGCGGGGGCCAAGATGAAGCGTAGGTACGACGACCGGAGCCAGGGGAGTCAATACGCTCCGGGGATGAAGATTTGGTTCTTTAATCCCCGGAGGCGGAAGGGCAGGTGCCCAAAACTCACCTCCCCCTGGCAAGGCCCGGGAGTCGTCCTGTCGCAAATCTGTGACGTGGTCATTAAAATCAAAATGGGGCCACGGGCCCCCCCTCGGATCGTCCATGCCGACCGGATAAGACCTTATGCCGGCGAGCAGGCGCCCTCATGGATCGCCTTGGCTCTAGATGCCGAGGCAGGACCCAGTACCTCTTGCGACGGGGGCTCGTAGCATCAGAGGACTGGGGGGGATGATAGTGGGAACACCCCCCATGTGGTGGGATGGCAACTCTGTCGTCCCTCACAGGTGGGGCAAATGCGCTCTAGCTTATGGGGTGTATGGCAGTGAAAACTAGCCCGGGTGGGTTAGGATATTGTGTGCAGGGCCCTAGAAGATGACATTAGGTAACGTTAAGATTAGTTAGTGACTGATACCTGTAGTGGGGACGCAGGTAGTTTAGAGTGGATTATAATGACGTGGTATGTGCTTAGTTTAAAGGGAAGACGGGGAGCACTAGGTTAGCAGGGCAACAGGTAGATGAGATGATGCCGTGTGTGTTGAGGATTGAACAGGTGTGATTGCACAGGTGTGCAACTGGACAGGTGTGTGGAGCAGTGTATGAGTGAGTGAAGGTGATTGTGTATTGTGCTGACCAAATGGTCTAGGAAGAGGAGGAGGGTGCAGGTGGCACCAGGTATGATTGCACAGGTGTGCAACGACAGGTGAATGAAGGACAGGTGTATGGAATAGATGGTATGGAGTATTGGAATGGATGGTCGTGGAGTGAGTATGGTGGAAATTGTGGAGTGGAGTGGATGGTGCGAAGGTGTGAATGGGGGAAGAGTGGACCCCCATCACGGATACCCGGGGCGGGTAGTGTAAGTGTTAGGTAGAGGGTACAGGTAAATTGTGGTTGGATATTGGCATCTGTGGTGCGGGTGAAAGAATGGTCTGTGGATGGGTGCATTAGTGTTGTGGAAATGGCTGGGCGTGTAACCTATTAGTGTGTGTAGTTGGTTGGGCACTCCACCACTGTGAGGATGTCGGCCAGGTGAGGCCGCAGGTGGGCTCTGGGAGCCGGTAGTTGTTGTGGATGGGGCCCGAGGATCCGGAGGACGGACCCGGGTAGCCCAGTGCCAGAGGGCACCGAGTGGGGTGACAGAGCCAGGAGGGGCTTTCCCCAGTTAGTTAGGTTAGGGTGAGGAGCTAGGTAAGCTCGGGTGGCAACTGCAGTGGTGGAGGTGTGCAGGTGGGTAGACCTGCTGGGAGAGCTACACGTCGCAGCCCAGAAATTGTGCGAGGGCACCGGGAGATGAATCGGGGGAGTGAGACCCCAAATTGAGAAGCACCACAGTTTGGTCAATGGGAATTGGTTTTTAGAACCCATAGTGTAAGTTGGCCAATGGATTGGCAGGGAGAGACCCCGGGTAGTGTAAAGTGTGTTAAAGTCATTTAGAGGATAGTTAGGATTGGAGTCTCCTCGCACCATCTGCGTCCACTCACCTGAGGTGACAGGTACTCCGCACCATGCCATGTTTTGATTATTTTTTATGATGCAAATGTTTGGATTGTGAGACGCATCATGACGTGGGTGTGACATTGTGCTTTGATGTTCCATCTCTTCCTCCTTATGAGGATTGATGATGAATTTGGTGATGGCAAATTTTGAAGTAGAGGGATTGTGGAGACGAATTTGGTATAGGAGAAATATGGGGAAGACGTGACAGTAGTGACGAATTTGTAAATGGGTAGATTTTGTAAATATGGGGTAAGGGCAAGGGTAGTGTAGGTGACAGGGGGGTGACGTACGGTAGGGACGAGCTTTCTCACTTCGCCCTCCGTACGCATTTCGCCTTGCATTGCCTTATTGATGTGTACCCTTGTGACCTTACCCCTCGCTCAATTGTCTCTTTTGTCTCCCACATGACCTGTGCGCCATTGGGCGCCGAGTGGAGCGTGCGTGGGTCGGCCATTGTGCGCCCGAAATTTCCAGAACCAGCTGTCTGCATCGATGCACCACATTATGGACCACATGCCTGTGGCCGAGCACCACTTATGGACCCCATGGGTTGGGGCATGGCCCCTCTGCTGGAACCGGCCATGAGGGCCCGAAATCTTGCTGGCGGACCTTGGCCACAGGGCACCGATGCCCCACAGGTGAACCACACGTAGTCGGCCCTGTGGGCCATAAATAAAGAAAATAAAAGGACACATTGGGCACACTTTATTGCAAATAGGCCGCCAGTAAGAAAATGAAAGAATGACAACATCTGGAAGACCAAATAATAATAACCAGCAGAGGGAGCCGAAGAGCAAGAGATCACCTGCAGGGTTAGGGGTTGTTGATTTTATTTTTATTGAACATGCATTGAACACTGATGAACTATGGTGACTGCACCGATTGGTGCTTGAGGGTGCTTGTATTGGTGCGTTTTTGGGTGCTTTAATGGTGCGTCGATGCAGAGCAGACTGTCTCCCCCCCCCCCCCAGAAAGAACAACCACAGGTCCTGGGTTAGTTTTGTAAATAAAAATAGCGTCATTGTAAATAATGCTCCCCACCGTCAGTGTATAGTTTGAAGACCATTCCGTAATTCGGTTAACTGTGGGCGTAAGTCTGTTAGGCAGGGTGCAATGGAGCAGCGGGACACATTTATTTATGGTTTAAAACTGTCGCACTCAGGGTCAGGTTAAAAGTAGAGGGAACTACACCTACGTGTCACACTAAATAAAAGTTGTAGGCCCGGGCCGTGCCTAAGAGGAGGAGGGTGCAGTGTTGCGGATATGAGGACTGTATATATTTTTTGATTGTGTGCTTTATTATTATTATTATTATTGTTTATTCTGCGCCCCCTGCCTCCGGAGCTGTGTAAAGGTGAAAGGGCATCCCATAATTAGTCCACAAGCATACACGTCAGCCAATAATAGAATACCCCTGTTCGATAGTTATATCTTATTCTGTGTTTTAGAGTAAGGCTGTGTCTCCCATTAATTGAAGTACTCCATTGCACCAGTGAAAGAGAATAGATCCCCTTTCATTCCCATCCCCAAAATCTCCATTTCCTTTCACATCCCCTTTCGTCATTGCCGAGCCTCGATTGCCAATTACCTCCCCTCCAAAACCACCATTGAACAAGTGCTCGGGTCGGGGAAGAGGGGCGTGCCCGCCCGTCGTCATCAAGGGCGGAGCCAGAGGGTCGCATGACCAACCAGGGCCGAGGTGAGCACACCGATGGGCGTGTCCTGAAGGCCGGCGGCTTGATCGCTGGAGGCGCTATAAAGGCGCGCGCGCAAGAAGCGAGGAGTCAGTCAGTGGAGTCGGTGGTGAGGTGGTCAGTGGTCAGTTGGTTGCGTTGGTTGCGGTGAGGAGTCGGTGGTGGTGGTCAGTGGTTGCGTTGGTTGCGGTGAGGAGTCGGTGGTGAGGAGTGAGTGGACCAAGAAAGAGTTGAGGGTTTGGACCAGACGAGCCAGACAAGTCCTGGGGAAGCACGCGACGTCCACAGCAGCCACAACAGCAGCTTGGGGCCTGAACGGCGGTTTTGAGCAGGGCCGCAAAGGAACGGCAGCTGCTAAACGCGCCGATCGTGCTGCAGGACCCCCTTGGACCTTCCTCTCCCTCCAGCCATCCACCTCCTGCCTTTCCACCCTTCTTGTGTACGTGAGTTTGTTTTGTTTGTTCTGTCCCTGGGTTAATTAAGTCTGTATAAGCTAGTATTTGCACTGTGTCACCTGCGTCTTATGTGTTGTAAATAAACTTGATTGCTCCTTTTTGCTTGTGTGTGTACAATAAATCCAAGTACTCTTCTGTCCGTCTTCTCGTTTTATTCCTTTTCCTCTTTGCATTTCGTCGTTTTAGAGTTTTCCAGATTGGGCAGCTGCGGTGCGATACGGCCAAAGTTCTGGGTGAATCGGGTGAGTCGGGGAACAACTGTTCGGTCGCGGAGCCTTCGCTCGGCAAAGTAACATATAAACCGCGATCAGTAACAGTATATATATATACATATATATATATATATATATATATATATATATATATATATATATATATATATAATTATATATATACATATATATATTGTTGCGGATCTCCCGAAGCCTGTTCCCATTACAAAGGGGGGTTAAACCCCTTTTTTCCCCCTTGGTATTCAGGTCCACGAGGCCGAATCGCCACTTCCAGAGCAAACGTGATAGAGGGGATCGGGTCAACGTCGCACGTACCTTTAACCCACGCTGCCACGAAAGCGGGGACCGAACCTCGCACAAGCCATGCTTATTCGAGTACGCCGAGTGGTATGCGTATCACGTGACTCGTGCCGTTACTTTTATGGAACCCAATTCGAGCGGTTCTATTCGTACCATGCGAAGCCAATGGATGGAAGGGACGAGAACGGTCAAATCAAAGGAATAACACAATTTCTTATTCTTTACAATGATCAGGATGAAGGAAAGGGGACACAAAGCAGAAGCCTAATCAATTTTAACTTAATACCCAGACACAGGGCCCACTCACGCACACGGGAAGAAGAAGAGAGGAAGTTCGCGCACCATGCCGTCAGTCGCTCTGGGGCAGCTCGCCCGGCGTGGTTCTCTGATGTTCACGGCACGTATGCAGGCGAAGGCAGGCAGGAGGAAATCGCGCGTCTGCGGCCCGGCACGGGTCGTCTTCTCACAGCGCGATTAATACAGTGCAGAGCGAAGGGCACGGGGCACGGGGAAAGTTCGTGTACAATCTCGATCACCGCAATTCAATGCACTCGTTCTGCGGCGCGTTCTCGTGCGTGCTCAAGCTCAACCCAACTCCACTCACTCTCACAGGGAACTTGAACTCGTCTCACAGGGAACTGTAACTCAGCACTTGAACTCACGATACTCTCCGGCTCTGACTGACGTGCACACGACTCTGACTGAGAACTCCGAACTCATCTCATCTCACAGGGGCTCCGACTCAACTGAGAACTCATGATACTCCCCGGCTCTGACTGACGTGGGGGGGTTCGGAGCAGGGTTTTAAGGCCCCGCCCCAGAGTCTACTCGAATGTTCCAAACCCCACCTCTCATCGTCGTGGTTAGCCACTCCCCTCGAGCTCTGATTGGCGGCTCATGCTTACCGGCCACTCCCTCCTGCAGCGCCTCCCTTCGGCCTCGCCAGACTTGTTCAGGCCTGCCACGTGGCATGCTATCGCCAAAAGACCGCCCTACTCCCAGGCCTGCTCAACGCAAAACTAACACAGGACAGGACTACGCTTACATTCACTAAGAAATAACTGAACTATCACGAGGCTACATGTTGTGGTGCATCTACCTACGAGGGGGAAATTATCCTTTATTCCAAAACCCGAACAATATATATTGTTACGTTTATGGAGGTAGCTCACAAAATACCTTAGTCCAGGAAGATATGCAAACTAGTTAGGCTAAAAGGTAACTTTCCCTGCCTGTAGTCGTCTTTGTGGTTTTCCCTTCATTCCTTATGACTGCACATCGGATTTTTATGTGAAAAAATAAAAAATATTTTTTCACATAAAACGGCTTTTTTGCGTGCAAAAACATTATTTTGCTATTTTCGGAGAAAAAAAAAATTTCGCCCTTTTTCGGGAAAAATTAAATAAAATGCCCTTTTTGGGCGAAAATGTCTGGCAACGCTAAAAAAAATTAGGGAATTTTTCGAAATTTTTAACTGCGCTCGAAATTTTTAACTGCGATCGAAATTTTTAACTGCGATCGATCTCAAAAACAAAACGTTGCGTCCACTTGCGTGCGTTGCGTCTCCAGCGTGTACAGCAGTGAGGCGGTGTACTACAGTGAGAGAGTACACAAAGTGTGAACAAGTCTCCTATCAAGATGAGTGCTGCTCTTCGTGACAAGTGGCTGAAGGAATTCAACGCTGGCGGCGATGGGGCCACCTTCAAGTACGTGTCGAGTGACACGGCTTTCTGTCGAGCTTGTGAAAAGACTTTCCGGGCGAAGCAGAAGTCTGAGCTGGCCCAACATGTCCGAGGAGACCGCCACAAGAGCAACTTGGCCTTGAAGAAGAAGAGGACGGTCAAGCAAGCCACCATGGAGGACTTTGGTGGCGGAAAGAGGCACAAGTGCGACGTCGTGGCTCAGGAGCTGTGCCAGGCCATGCTGGCCGCTGGTATCCCATGGTCGAAATTGGAAAACCCTGCCCTCCGGTCGTTCCTGGAGAAGCACATCACTCTCCAGGTCCCCGATGAAAGCTGGATTCGAAAGCACTACCTCGACAAGTGCTACGACGAGGCCTTGGCGGGGATCCGTGCCAACCTCGGACAGCAGCCCATCTGGCTGTCCGTCGACGAGACGACCGATTCGGCAGGTCGATATGTGGCCAACATCATCGCGGGACGCTTGTCCAAGGAGGGGTACTTTCGTCCCCACCTCGTCCAGTGCATGTTTCTGGAGAAGACCAACTCCGGGGAGATCGTGCGTGCAGTCAATGACACGCTGCGCTATCTTTGGCCTGATTTCAAGCCGGAGTGCCTCAAGGTCCTCGTCAGCGACGCCGCGGCCTATATGATCAAGGCCGGCCATGCCCTGAAGGAACTCTTCCTGGACTTGCTGCATGTGACTTGCGTTGCCCACGCGCTCCACCGTGTCTGCGAGACAGTCCGAGAAATGTTCAAGGACGTCAACGACCTGATTGCCACGACGAAGAAGGTGTTCGTCAAAGCCCCGTTGCGTGTTGTCTTTTGGAAGGAGCAGCAGCCCAATCTTTCTCTCCCCCCGGAGCCCATTCTGACTCGGTGGGGGACGTGGATCGACGCCGCGGTGTTTTACGCCGAGCACTTCGAGGCCGTCAAGGACATTGTGGACCAGCTGAACGATGACGACGCGATGGCAATCCGGAGTGCCAAGGACCTGTTCGGAAAGGCGGACATCAAGCTCAGTTTGGTCTTCTTAAATGCCCACGTGTCTTTCATCCCGAAGATCCTTAAGCAGCTGGAGGAGGCCGGCATGGAGCTGGCCAAGGCCTTCCAGCTCCTTGATCAGGCCAAGGAGGAGCTCGAAAAGATCCGAGGCTGCCGTAAGGAGATCCTGCTCACCAAGTTCAAGGCGGTGCTGCAGCGCAATCCCGACGTTGGTGTGCTGAGGACAGTGGCTTTGATCCTGGATGGAGATCAGCACGGATCTGAGGTTGGTGTGCTGGCTGGAGTCAAGCTTGCTGACATCCCCCTCTTGAGGTACTGTCCCATCGTCAGCGTCGACGTGGAAAGGTCCTTCTCCGTCTACAGAAACGTCCTCACCGACCGCCGACACCGCCTCACCAAGGAGAACATTACCAAGATAATGATTTCAAACACCTACTTTAACCGTTCCTAAAAGGGTCTTGTCAATTTCTTCTAGTCCTCTACTTATCAAACAATGCGGTTGCAATAAAGGTACCTGAACGTCATTTTTTACCTGTTTACTAGCCCAGAGTGCTTAATGTTGTGCTGGAAAAAGCTTACCATTTTTTGTTCTTTTTTGACTGATTTCTGAAAAACTTGGTAATAATAAAAAATGAATAAAACGGGGGAAAAAAATATTTCGGGATTTTTTCACATAAAAAAAAAAAAATTCCGCTTTTCAAAACATAAAAGGCCTATTTTCTTAACATAAAAATCCGTAGTCTACCGGTTATGACACACAGCACCAGCCATGCACTTAAATTAAATAAACCACCGACTGGATCCGGACATTCGAACACTACCACTGACGCCACCAGCCGAGTCAACGCCCTTAAGCAGATCACGTCTGGTTTGTCAGAAGCAACCTGTTTGGAGAGATCAGTCAAGTTTGAGCGAAGGCCCCGGATGTTTGGGAACCATACCATTAATGAAGAGGAAGGGGGAGCACCGGATACAGAACGGGGGGGGGGGGGGGGGGGGTAGGGTAAGAAGTTGAAGAGGAGGAAGTGGTAGGGAGAGCTGTTGAAGGTGTGTCAGAGATTTCAGAATAGCTTGGAGAAAGGGAAGGATGGGGCGGACAAAAGGTTTGATGGTGATTGGGTGAGGAACAGCGAGGTGTTATTTGAGGAGGGGGAAGAGCGAGGAGGTATGCAAGATCGTGTAAGGCTCGCGATCGAGTCGTGATCGAGGCTCCTGTAAGAGCTAACATTAATCCCCCCCCAAAAAAACGGACACATAAAACATACAATAAAGGGAGCGGGAGATCTGTGGGAGGGAGAGGGCTCAGGGGGAAGGGGCATGGGAATGGAGGGGGGTGGGAGAGGTTAAAAAAACACATGGACACAGCTAGGAATTCCAGGAAAGAAGTCGGTATTTCAGAAAAGTGGATCTGGGGTGAATTAACGGTGGTAGAAAAGATCAAGGTTTTGGATGGGGGAAGATAAGAGATGGTGGTGAACAGCTGTTTTAAAGACCTGAAGGGAGGAGTGGGATTGAAGAGAGTGAGGGAGTTTGTTCCAGAGGCGGGAGAAAAGAAGAATGAAAGAGTGAAGGTGAGAAGAGAGTCTTGATTTTGGCAGTTTCACCAGAAGAGGGTTGCTGGCAGATCTTGTGCGACCTGTAGGAATATTTGGGGGACAGAGCACAGACAGGGCTGGGGGGGGCAAGGCCAGAGAGGAGTCGGTAGAAGACAGAAAGACCACCAACCTGCCTGCTGTGAGTGAGTGAAAGGCCCTCAAAGTTTGCTTCATCGCGGGAGATTCTAATGATTCTGAAAGCTTTGGTTTTAACAGCGTGAAGCCGGGCTAGGTGTGAGGCAGGAGCACCGGCCCAGAGGGGAGAAGAGTATTCCATTGAGCTGTGGATGAAAGCCTTCTATGTGGTGAGGAGCCCAGATGTGCCAAGGAAGGACTTCACACAACGGAGGATGCCCAGAATTGCACACTTACCGACTCACACTTAACTAGCCTTCAAAATAAATCAGGAGGGCTGTGGGAAGTGAGCCATAGGTACTTACCTGTTCTCCTTAACGTTATACCCCCTTCAGCAACAATTCACATTTCAAATATTTACAATCATTAGAATCCTCGTTCCTAGCTCCTGGGGAGGAAGAGAAAAAAGGCAACACACAAAAACCTACCTTAACCACAAAACTTAACCATCAACTTACAAAAATTCAAAAACCCCAAAAAGATTTATACAACCACTTCCTATAGACCATGTCCCCCGGTGGATGCCACAAGACAATGTTACCTGCGGGGCCATCCCAATGTGCCCCAAATTTCCACGGGCCCTGTTGTTCTGGTGTTACGGGTGAGTGTCATGGCTCGGTGGATCTTCCCCCATTCACTCACACAAACCCAATAATCCCATTCACATTGCAATGATAATTAAAAAAATAACTCATTTCAACCCCCCTGCAAGACCATGGCTTAAATGTCATTACACACATGTGTGATCCTCAACTAGGCAGCAGGGAGGTACCGTGCAAGCAAGATGGTGGGGGCGCTTCAGGCTGTGCTGCCCGCAGTCCCAAAAACAAGTGCCCGACTTGCAACTTCTTCACCTCCCCCCCCCCACCCCCCCCACCCTTCACCTCTCGGCCCCATGACAGCCAAACAGCTCCTTAGCTGTCGTCCCGTCGGGAAGGTCTCCACACCAGGCTCCTTCAGCCTCAGGCTCTCATAGCCTCACGGGTCGCCGAGGGTCTCTCCATACCCCAGGGCACCTAAACAGACCCCACCCTGACGGGCTTCCAATTTCCAAACACCACTGGCTGCCAGGGACAATTACCGCAGAGGGACAATTACCGCACAGCCACCGCTCCTCCAGAGCTTGATCCATATCTGCGGACACACACACCTTCCCCACCCACAAAATCCACAATGACATTTCCTCCCCCACCGCCATTCAATTCTCAACACATCATGCAATAAAGATGTCATAAAGAGATGGTATTCATTGATATACTGCCATGGCCTGCTTACATGTGAAAGCCCCATTCACATTCACTTTTCGTCCACAGCTCAATCCTTTCTTACGACCACACAAAACACAAAAACTTTACACATAACAAACGCCACCCACAAGACACTTTGTGGCACACACTCTTATCCCCTCACCGACCATGCCATAACTCTCACCCACCCCCATTCCAAATTACTCATGTCCCAATTTGTGAGCAAGTACCGAAACCCTGCGACAGTAAACATCAAGGCCTTACCTGAAGTGAAGGTCGTCACAGGTTGGTCGGGTACAAGAGTGCCATCCACCCAGCCGACTTCCAAATTTACCCCATGGGGCCAATCAATTTCCCCAAATTTCCTCTTATCCACTGTGCTGACAAGCATGTGGATCCACCTCCTCCAGTGACCTTTACTACACTACTACCCTTGGCTACGACAGCACCGCCCCTCTACCGTGCAAGGGCCATCGGGTAAGTTGAGCAGCCGAACCGCCAACATGGCCTACGAGTGTCCATAAGGGCGTTGACTTGCCATCTCTTAACAGAAACTTTCCTCCTTCATGATGTCTCTGATTCCTTGGTATCTCTCCCAGGTTACTCCATCCTCCGGTATGATAGACCTGAGCCTCGTCCTGGAGGTGGGGTTGCTATCTTTATTAAAAAAACTCTCTTCCTCACTCGCCCTGCACTGCCCTCTCTCCACCTCACCCCCAGGAATACCTCTGGCTATGGCTTCCCCTTCGCTCCCACCTTTTGTTCATATGTGTGTTGTACCGTCCACCAAACAGTGATGACTCCATCTACATCTCGCTGTCTGATAATATGGACCAACTTCTATCTACCCATCCCAACTCTCTCTTCTTCTTATGTGGTGATTTCATTTGTCACCATGCCAGTTGGCTGGGTGTGGGTACCTCTCTCACCAGCCATGGCTCCTCAGCAAAGGACATCTGGGACTCACTGGGACTGACACAATCTGTCAATTTCCCCACACGGATCTCAGTCAACAGAGCATCTTCGCTTCTGGACTTGGTTATGACTAACTTCCCCGAAAATGTCTGCTGCTCTTCTTCTGCTCCAATCGGCTCATTTTATCATGTGCTTGTTAAAGTGGACATCTCTCTGACCATTCTCAGAGAGCCTCCTCAGCGTCGACGAGTCTGGAATTTCACTCAGGCCAACTGGCACGGTCTTCAAGCAGCCATCAACCATCTGGACTGGTCTCCCATCTCTACCGCCTCTGACATCAACTCATCCTGGGAATTCTTCCAAAGTAAATTGCTCTCTCATGCACAGATTTATCCCATCTCGTCTTCAGTTGTCATACCCTTCCTCCCATCCTTGGTACATGGAATCTTGTGGTGAGGCTGTTGCCCAGAAACAACTTGCCTTCGTCTCCTGGAAAGCAAATCCAACGGAAGTAAATCTCATTTCCTTTCACAAAGCCCGAAACAAGTGTGTGTCCACCCTCAGGAGAGCCAGGAAACAATATCTCTCCGTTCTCAAGACCGAACTCTCTTATCTGTCTCCCTCTTCCAAATCCTGGTGGTGTCTGGTCAAATCTGTTTCTGGTGTTTGTTCCCCCTCCTTCCCCTCCCTCACCTCAAATGGCTACACGGCTGACTCCGCACGTGAAAAAGCTGAATGCCTCAACTCTGTGTTTGCCTCTAAATCTTGTGTCCCAAACCCATCCCTCTCTGTACCCACCGTACCCAGTCATACCCAGCTGCTCCTGGACTCTGTGTCCTTTCCTCCTGAAAAGGTGGAAAAGTTTCTGTCAACCCTTGACTCTGATTCTGCAACTGGACCTGACGGCATCAGCCAACGGGCCCTAAAATCCTGTTCTTCCGCTCTTTCACTCCCTCTCTCTGTTCTCTTCACCCTCTCTTTTGCTCAAGGTCATCTGCCAGCAGCTTGGAAATCAGCCAACATCACCGCTTTGCACAAAAAATGTGCAAAAACAGATCCTAGCAACTACAGACCAATCAGCCTTCTCCTAATTATCAGCAAAGTCATGGAATCCATCATTGCTTCAGATATGAAAGCTTTCCTCTTCTCCAATGGCTTGATCTCTGATCATCAATTTGGTTTCAGACCTTGTCACTCTACTCTGGACATGCTGCTTCTGCTTTCTCAACAATGGATGGAGGTCCTCAATGCCAAAACAGGTAATTTTATCTGTCTCCCTTGACATATCACATGCCTTTGATACGGTCTGGCACCTCGCTCTGCTCACCAAACTCTCCTCCTTTGGTATCCAATGAAATCTCCACGCATGGCTGGCGGACGTCCTCTCTAGTCGTAGTCAACGTGTGGCCCTGAATTGGTTTCTCTCATCTCCTCTTCCTGTTCAGGCTGGAGTTCCCCAAGGCAGTGTTCTGGGCCCTGTGCTTTTTCTGGTCTTCATCAATGATCTCTCTGACTCTGTTGAAAATCCTCTCTATCTCTTTGCTGATGACTCTACTCTCTGTCGCTCCATTCCTCATCCCTTAGATTGGCAGTCTGCAGCCTCCTCACTCTCTGCAGACCTGGACAAAATCACAGACTGGGCAAACAAGTGGAACATGTCTTTCAATCCTGACAAATCTCACACTCTTACGATGTCTCTCCGACAAGACCGACTGGACAACCCTCCCATCCACTTCCTGAATAATCCTCTCCAAGAAGTTCTGTCACTCAAGATTTTGGATCTCACTATCTGCCATGATCTTTCCTGGGAAAACCACATTTCAAATCTGGCCTCCAAAGCCAGTCGCCGACTGGGCATCCTCCGTCATGCGAAGTCCTTCCTTGGCACACCTGAGCTCCTCACCACATACAAGGCTTTCATCCGCAGCTCAATGGAATACTGCTCTCCCCATGGGCTGGTGCTCCTGCCTCACACCTAACTCGGCTTCACGCTGTTGAAACCAAAGCGTTCAGAATCATTGGAATCTTCCGCGATGAAGCTAACTCCAAGGGCCTCTCACTCACTCACCGCAGGCAGATTGGTGGTCTTTCCGTCTTTTAACGACTCCTCTCTGGCCTTGTCCCCCCCCCCCCCCCCCAGCTCTCTCTGGGCTCTGTCCCCCAAATATTCCTACAGGTCGCACAAGATCTGCTTGCAACCCTCTTATGGCTAAACTGCCAAAATCAAGACTCTCTGCTCACCTTCACTCCTTCATTCCTCTTTACTCCCACCTCTGGAACAAACTCCCTCACTCTCTTCATTCCCACTCCTCCCTCCAGGTCTTTAAAACAGCTGTTCACAACCATCTCTTATCTTCCCCCATCCAAAACCTTGATGTTTTCTACCCCCGCTAATTTCACCCCAAATCCACTTTTTTGAAATACCAACTTCTGTCCTGGAAGTCCTTGGTGACCTTGTGTTTTATACTTCTCCCACCCCCCCCCCCCCCTTCCCACGCCTCCTCCCCCCAAGCCCTCTCCCACCCACACATCTCCCGATGTCCCTGCTCTCAAATGTTGTGTTTGTGTGCTTCCCCTTGTCTCTCCATCTTGTCTACCGCTCCCTCTTTTTATATATTTTGTTTGTCTGTTTGATTTGTTTGTGTGATAAATGTTAGCTCTTTCACGAGCCTCGATTCTGTATACAAAATATATATATATATATATATATATATATATATATATATTATTATTAGTATTAATAAATGCTTTGTTACAATGTTATCATTGTTTTTGTTATTTATTTTGTAATAGGAATACCCTGCCATGGAAGGACCTATTAAACTGATCTATGCACCTTAACATGGCGTGTGTTTAGAAACATAGGAATTTTTCCGGATTCTTTGTAGTTAATAAGCCTAATCATCCCAGAAGATCATACCGAAAGCTATTCTCATTTTTAACTCAGTGGAATCGCCTGCGATGAAACCAAGTCCATGGGCCTATCACTTGGCCATCACAGACAGGTAGGTGTTCGCTGTCTTCTACGGCCTCCTTTCTAATCTTGCACCCTCTGCTCTTTCTGCTTTTGTCCCTCCGAGGTTTCTGAAGGGCGCACACGGTCCACAATCAACTCTCTTCTGGTGAAACTACCTAAATCCAAGGATCAATGCTCACCCCACTCCTTTGTTGCTCTTTTTCCTGCATATGGAACCAACTTCCACATTCTCTTCAATCTCATTCTTCCCTCCAGGTCTTCAAGAGAGCTGTTCAACACCATCTCAGATCTTCCACAATCCAAAACCATGATCTTTTTTTACCCGCGTCAACCCCACCCAAATCCCTCCTAATTTTCCAGTTTTTCCTTCTTGGAGTTTCCTCCATGCATATTATGTGTTTTGCATCCTGTTTTTGTTTGATCCATCCTGATTTGTTCATCAACTACTGCATGTATATAAAAAAATGCAGTTGAGGCAGTTCTCAAAGCAAAAGAGGTCATATTGATTATTGAATACTAGCAAAAGGCACTCGGCATTGCTGGCTAATGCAGGATCCCTCCTCCCACTCCTCCCCCCCTCCCTCACCTCATCATTTCCCTGCCTTCTCCCACCCCATCTGGACACTTACTCCACCCCCTTTCCTCCTCCCTCCCATTTCGCTCCCCCGCCAGCCCATGCCCTTCCTTCGAGACTCCCACCCGACCCCTGCCCTCTTGGCCTTCTCCCACCCCTCTTCTTCCTGACTCCCACCTCCCACCTTCTGCCCAAACCCCCTCCCTCCGAACCCCCATACACCCATCCGCTCCCTCCGGATTTCCACCCACCCCTCCCGCCTCTTCGCCTACCTCCTCTCCTTTCCCTCCATCCTACCACACCAGCCTCTACCTCTGCTCACCCCTCCCTCCGGACTCCCACCCATTCCCCGCGACAGGTGGTGCCTCATGTGTTTATAAATTATGAATTGTGAGAAAATGACTGCATAAAACCCCTGGTAAGGTGTATTGAGGTAAAACAAAATGTGATCCCATAAAGGTTTGGTGTGATTAACCTAACCTTGGGAACTCGGAAGAGTAGTGTCTGTGTCACAAACAAACAAACAGCATCTCATTTGGTTTTATATAGAAGATAACATCGCTCCAAACTCCTCATGGGATGAAATGACATCCTAAATGAAATTGAAAGCAGATCACACAAAAAGGTGAAACAATGTGATCTCATGTAAAAGAAAAAATTATCGATTAAATCTAGCAAATATGCACTGTTCCACCGGCCCGAAAAAAGGACTGTTGTTGACTGTATCGCCATGGCTTGAAAATGATCAAACATCAAAGTTGAGCAACAAAGTCAATACAAATATTTAAGATAAAAGACAAATAAAGCAAATGGAAAGGTGAGGGAATAGTGAAACAGCAGTGTGTTAAACACTCAAGCAAGCACGCCAACGAAACAGTTGATAAGGAACGGCTGGCTTGGTAAGCGGTCAGCGATGTATACAGAGAAGACCAGGCAATCAGGCATTCGATGAGCGCTTTATCATAATTAATTTTGTTGCACTCAATGAAGTTACACTTTCGGCACATTCCTTAATCTTTTCTTCACTCAATATAATTCTCCAAAAATAAGAAAAAGTTAAGTTTCAAACTTTTGCAATTTGTAAATATGGAGAAGGAGGGATTACAGCCTTGCTTGCTTCAAGTAAATAAGTAAATATGTTGATTTTTTAAAATTGTTACTGCGCTAACTTGTGAACCAGTGATGGGATTTTCACCAAACCTGGTATAAGTATATATTATGATGCTAAGATGAACTGATTATATTTTGGCATCAAGGTCAAAGGTCAGTCTGTTATAGGTTTTTGTTACCACAATAACTTAAGAACAACTGAAGGAAACCAAGTCAAACATGGTGCTGTGGCGGACACAAAAGCCCACTGGCGTGGTGACATCATTCCGCGCACCAAGTGGGCGGTGGCCATGCCCGAGGGGTAGGCGTGGCCTCATGATATACACCGGGCGCGCAGCCCGGAGCGCGCCAGTGTTACAGTGGGCTCCTGAAATAAAGACGCTTATAAGTTACCGCTTGTCCGCTTCCTCCTTGCTCGCAAGCAGCGCGCGTAACGCCGCGCTTTACTGGTGACCCTCGACGTTGGATCTGCCGGAGCGATCCTTCCACACGCGACGCCATTGCCATGGCCAACTTCATCAAACTTCCCGAATTTTGGGAGGCTCAGGCCGAAGTCTGGTTCGTCCAGGCCGAAGCCCAATTTCAGCTTCGGCGCCTCACCGGCGATGACACGCACTATTGCCACGTCGTCGCCTCCCTCGGGCCCGGCACAGCCGCTCGAGTTGTGTCCGTCCTTCGCCACCCACTGGACGGCCACAAGTACGAGGCACTCAAGCGGCTACTCCTAGCCACGTTCGGCCTCACGGACGACGCACGGGCCGACCGCCTCCTGGATCTCCCCGAGCTCGGTGACACGCGCCCGTCGGTCCGAATGGACCATATGCTGTCACTGTTGGGCGACGAAGCCCCCAGTTCTCTATTCCGGGCGCTTTTCCGTCGCCAACTTCCAGCGCAGGTTCGCCTCGCGTTGGCCGGGACCGGGCTAACGGAACCCCGAGCATTGGCGGCCGAGGCGGACAAGTACTTCGCCGCTTCGGACACGCAGGCGAGAGTCGGTGTGGCCGTCACGGCCCTCGTGGCTGATGCTGCTAATGCTGCTGATGCTGCTGATCCACAGCATCAGCTTATACAGCATACGCAGCATGCTGATACGCACCTCGTGACCGCCGCCACGCCCCGCCCACCGCCGCGGCAAAAACCGCCACCGCGGGGAAACCCGCCAACTCCACCGGCCTGGCGGAGCCAGCCGCGCTCCTCCAGCTCCACCACCTGGTGCTGGTTCCGCGCCAAGTTCGGCCACGAAGCTCGGCAGTGTCATCCGCCATGCTCCTTCAACAGGTCGGGAAACGCGCGGGCTGGCGCTCAATAGTGGCGATGAGCGCCGGCCGTTCGAGCAGCCTGCTGTTCATAACGGACACCTTCTCCGGGCGCCGTTACCTGTGCGACACGGGAGCGCAGGTGAGTGTCGTTCCCGCCGGCACGTCAGACAAGCACGCCGCGGGTGGGGGCCCCGCGCTGCTTGCCGCAAACGGGACGCCCATCCGTACGTACGGAAAACGCTGCCTCTCTCTGCGGTTCGGAGGGCAGGTTTTCCGATGGACGTTCGTCACCGCCGACGTGCCCATGGCACTGCTTGGCGCGGACTTCCTGTGCGCTAATGGGCTCCTGGTCGACGTCAAGTGCAGACGTCTTGTCCAGGCCGAGATGTTCAGCTCGCTCGCTTGTGCGTTGCCCAGCTCGGCGAGCAGCTCAACGAGCGGCTTGCCAAGCGGCTTGCCGAACGGTTCGGTTCCGGCCACTTTGGTCTGTACGCTTCCGGCAGCAGACGCGTTCACCCGCCTCCTCGCCGGCTTCCCGGCCCTCACGCGGCCCACCTTCTCGGCGGGGGCCATCAAGCACAGGGTGGCCCATCACATCCCCACCGTCGGGCCACCGGTCTATGCCCGGGCACGCCGCCTCGAGCCGACGAAGCTGGCGGTGGCAAAAGCGGCGTTCGCTACCCTGGAGCGACTCGGCATCGTTCGGCGCTCAGAGAGCGCTTGGGCGTCGCCGCTGCACATCGTGCCGAAGCCCGGCGGGGGATGGCGACCGTGCGGGGACTATCGCCGTCTCAATGACGCCACGACTCCCGACCGCTACCCCGTCCCCCACATTCAGGACTTTTCCGCCCGTTTGGCGGGCATGTCCTTCTTCTCGAAGGTGGACCTCATACGCGGCTACCATCAGGTCCCCGTCAGGTTGGAGGACGTCCCGAAGACGGCGGTCATCACGCCATTCGGACTCTTCAAGTTCCTGCGCATGCCCTTCGGTCTGAAGAATGCGGCTCAGGCGTTCGAGCGACTGATGGACAGCGTCCTGCGCGACTTGGATTTTGTCTACATCTACCTGGACGATATCCTCGTCGCCAGCGCGTCCCGCGAAGAGCACCTACGCCACCTCCGCACGCTCTTCGAACGCCTGGGCCAGCATGGCCTGATTGTGAACCCCGCAAAGTGCCGGTTCGGCGCCGCCATAATCGATTTTCTGGGGCACCGTGTCACCAGGCACGGAGCCGTCCCCCTGCCGGCCAAGGTGGAGGCGGTGAAGGGGTTTCCGCGCCCCCGCACGATCAGAGGGCTGCAGGAGTTCCTGGGCATGGTGAACTTTTACCATCGGTTCCTGCCCGTATCGCCCAGCTCCTGCGCCCCCTGCACGAAGCTCTCCGAGGTAAGCCGGGCAAAGGCGACATTACCTGGACCGAGCAGATGGACACGGCGTTCACGGGCGCAAAGCTCGCCTTGGCTAACGCCACCATGCTCGCGCACCCGGCGCCCGATGCACCGATCGCCCTCACCACCGATGCCTCGGACTACGCGGTGGGCGCGGTGCACGAGCAATGGGTGCGTGGAGCTTGGCAACTGCTGGCGTTCTTTAGCCGGCAGCTTCGCCCGCCCGAACGCCGTTACAGTACCTCCGACCGCGAGTTGCTCGGGCTTCACTTGGCGGTCAGGCACTTCCGCCATCTGCTCGAGGGCCGTGCGTTCACTGCCTTCGTCGACCACAAGCCGCTGATCTTCGCGATGGGCAATGTCACTGAGCCGTGGTCGGCCCGGCAGCAGCGTCACCTCTCGGCCGTGTCCGAGTACACGACGGACATCCAGCACGTCGCGGGGAAGGACAACCCGGTGGCGGATTGCCTTTCCCGGGCCGTCGCCCATGCAGTCCACCTCGGCATCGACTATGCCCGGATGGCAGCGGACCAGGCCGCTGACCCCGACGTCCAGGCCTTGCGGACCGCCGTCACGGGCCTCCGCGTCACCGAGGTGCCGTTCGACGGCGCGGGCGTGGCCCTCTTGTGCGACGTCTCCCTCGGGCGGCCTCACCCCATCGTGCCCGCGGGCTGGCAGCGCCAGGTGTTTGACGCCATCCACGGCCTGTCCCACCCGGGTGCGAGGGCCTCCCAAAGGCTGATCGCCGACAAGTTCGTCTGGCATGGCCTCCGGAAGGCCGTCCGCGGCTGGGCCAGGACGTGCCTCGCGTGCCAGCGCGCCAAGGTGCACCGGCACACCCAGGCCCCGTTGGCCCCGTTCACGGTGCCGGCACGCCGGTTTGACCACGTCCACGTGGACCTGGTGGGACCTCTGCCCCCCTCGCGGGGTTTCACTTACATCCTCACCATGGTGGACCGCACCACCCGGTGGCCGGAGGCCGTGCCCTTGGCGTCGACAACGGCGGCCGATGTTGCGCAGGCTTTCATCGCCACCTGGGTCGCCCGGTTCGGCGCCCCCTCAGACATCTCGTCCGACCGCGGCCCCCAGTTCACCTCGGAGCTCTGGGGGGCGGTCGCGCAGGGGCTCGGGGTCCGGCTGCACCGAACCACGGCCTACCACCCCCAGGCTAACGGCCTGTGTGAGCGATTTCACCGCTCATTGAAGGCCGCGCTCTGGGCCACCCTCCGCGACGGCGGCTGGGTCGACAGGCTCCCCTGGGTCCTGCTGGGCCTCCGGACGGCGCCCAAGGAGGACCTGCGCGCATTCGCGGCGGAGTTGGTCTTCGGGCAACCGCTGCGGGTGCCGGGCGAGTTCCTCCCCGACTCCATGGCACCATGGTCCGTGGCACAGCAGCGCTCCGCTCTGCAAGAGACCACCCAGAGGTTCGCCCCGGTGCCAACGGCATGCCACGGGCACCCACCGACGCACGTCGCCCCGGAGCTTCGCACGGCGGAGTACGTCTTCATCCGCCACGATGCCCACCGGACACCACTGCGGCCCCCGTACCACGGGCCTTTCCGCGTGCTGGAGACCGGGGCGAAGCACTTCACCCTGGACATCGGCGGTACTCCTGACCACGTTTCGGTGGACCGCCTCAAGCCGGCCCACCTTGACGTGGACCATCCACTGCCAGTGGCCCGACCCCCACGTCGGGGCCGCCCCCCTGCGGGCGGACCCCCGGCACCGCCCAGCCCCGCCGCCACGCCGCCCCCCGGTCCTGCACCCATCCCAGGGGCAGCCAGGGGCATCCCACCTGGCATCCCTGCACCCCGGACGCCGCCGATCGCCAGGGGGCGCTTCGGCCGGGTCATTTGTCTGCCCCGCAAACTGGCCCTCCAGGTGCATGGGAATTCTGGGGGGGCGCGTGTGGCGGACACAAAAGCCCACTGGCGTGGTGACATCATTCCGCGCACCAAGTGGGCGGTGGCCCCGCCCGAGGGGTAGGCGTGGCCTCATGATATACACCGGGCGCGCAGCCCGGAGCGCGCCAGTGTTACAGTGGGCTCCTGAAATAAAGACGCTTATAAGTTACCGCTTGTCCGCTTCCTCCTTGCTCGCAAGCAGCGCGCGTAACGCCGCGCTTTAGTGCCATTACGTATGATGATGTAAAGATAAACGGATTAGATTATGGACTCCAGAAGTCAAATGTTAGAGGAGCTGTTAGGTAGAAAGTCTGAAAAAAAAGAGCAGAGCGGCAAAAGCTTAAAGGGTGGCCAGATAGAAGGGAGCTAACAGCACGTGTAGAGCCGTTTTATCCCCTTCCCTGCGGCCATGCCCCATGCCTATAAACGTTCTTAGCTTATGGTCCAAAACCAGCCAGAGTTGTGGCACATTGCCACCTCCATGGTGATGCCACACGGATGCAGTGTCGTCACCTGCACCTCCTAAATCAATGACACAACGCTCTACAGCGTGCCAATGGCAGCATGCCCTCGGGGGTCTTTGTAATGGCCAGTGCAGTGTCGGGTGCCTTGCACCCAGATGACGGGCCATGAGGGGGGCTTATCTGTCCAAACATGGACTGCTGACATATACAAAATTCACCGCTCTGAGGCCTCACCTGGTACACAGAGAGGACACATACGAATAATGCTTTCCTACCCAATGTCAATGTCAGCTCTGCCCCGTCAGATGTATTAACAGGACAACTTCACTCTAACTGGTCCCTAGTTACAAAAAATGTTCTAACCGACACAAACACACAGACCACGCTAACTTAACGTGCTACCTAATATGTACTCCCTCCAACACAACAATATTAATGTTTTCTTATTGGAAGACCAAGGACATCATTACATAATACTGCAATCAATAAGCCAGGAAGGATAACTTAGAGGTATGCACAGTGCACACTCACCTTGAGCTGTCTTTCCAGGATTGATTCCTCGACCCAGTTATAATCTGTCATCCTAGTGTTTCGTATGCAGGCCGATGTATCAGGAATTATGAATGAATTGAATGAATTATGAATTATGAATTATGGTATGCAGGCTGGAATTCATAGCGAACACGCTCTCTCTGCTGGTCTGCTCTCGTGCTGGTCCTGTTCATGGTTCGTGCCTTAGATCATGAATTTGTATTCGTTCTTGGATTCGGTCGACGACCGTGACTTTTGGTGGTGAACATGCGTGGACGATTGTGGATTCGTTCCTCTCTCGGCAACACCAAGCGGTTAGAGTTCGTAGCGCGCCTGCACAGGTTGGACAATCGGGAGGATAATCGGACATCGAGGGAACAAAGGTGTGCGAAGCCTAGTTCGCGCCAACTAGTCTGCATTTTGCCACGCAGGGACGCAGGCCTGAGAAAATTCCTGGCAGGATTCGGGAGCCGCTCGCAGATAAATGCAAACTACGCCTTTTATTTTTGCGATCATTCTTTTATCCTTTGTCTGTTTACTGAGTCTGTGTGGGGGCGCTCCAATTTAGGAATCTATTTGTATTTGACCGTGTTTTATTTTGTTACTGGCATTTCTTAATAAAGCCGGCATTTTCTCGTACATTTTAAACTCGTCTCGGTTTGAGTTGATTCATTGCAGGCCTGAAGATGACCGGGTGGACCCGTGCAGGTAAGCGCTCCCGGCTTCTCCCCCAACTTGCTCCCCGCGCGTATAATGAAGGTCCGACATTGAATTGAACGCCACGGAGTGTTAAGCTCGTTTGATCCTCCGTGTTTCCCTGCGGTGTTCAATATATATATATATATATATATATATATATATATATATATAGTCACGTGAAAAAGTAAGTACACCCCATGTAAAGTTTTGACGTTTTCAACATATTTCAACATACAGCTATTTGATCTTCATTTCAACAATATTGATAGATAAAGGTGATAGAATATAACAAATATCATGAACATTTACATTTTGTAGTCCATTGTATAAATTAAATAAACATAAATGCAAATTTCGCATGTGGAAAAAGTAAGTACACCCTTGGCTCTAATAGGTGGTATTGCCCCCTTTGGCAGAAACAACCTCAAGTAGGCGTTTCTTATAACTGTCTACCAGTCTCTGACATCGACTGGGAGAAATTTTTGCCCACTCCTCCATGCAGAATTCTTTCAGCTGTGCAATGTTTGAGGGGTTTCTTGCATGCACAGCTCGTTTCAAATCCCCCCACAACATCTCGATGGGATTTAGATCCGGGCTTTGACTTGGCAATTCCAGAACCCTCCATTTCTTTATTTTCAGCCATTCCTTGGTGGATTTACTGGTATGTTTAGGGTCATTGTCATGTTGCAAGGTCCACCTTCGGTTGAGCTTCAACTTGCCGACAGATGGCCTCACGTTATCCTCAAGCACCATCTGGTACAATGAAGAATTCATAGTGGATTCTATGATCGTGAGCTGCCCAGGCCCTGATGCAGCAAAGCTGCCCCAAACCATAATATTTCCATCACCATGCTTTACAGTTGGTATCAGGTTATTGTGGTCAAATGCTGTCTTTGGTTTTCGCCAAACATGTCTTCTTGTACTGTGGCCAAATAGCTCTACCTTTGACTCATCTGTCCAGAGCACATTGTTCCAGAAGTGCTGGTCTTCGCCTAGGTGTTCATTGGCAAACTTTAGTCTTGCCCTGATGTTCTTTCTGGAAAGCAACGGTTTCCTCCTGGCACACCTCGCATCAAGATCAAATTTGTGCAGCCTCTTTCTAATGGTAGACTAGTGCACTTTGACATCAACAGTGGCAAGAGCTACCAGTGGGTCCCGTGATGACATTCTAGGGTTCTTAGAGACTTATTTCAGCATATTGTGGTCTGCTCTCGGGCTGAACTTGCTGGGGTGGCCTGGCCTGAACAAGTTGGCAGTTGTTTGGAATCTTCTCCACTTGTAGATGATCTTCCGGTAGTCGAATGATTGATTTCAAATTGTTTGGAGATCTTTTTAAATCCCTTCCCAGACTCGTAGGCATCTATAACCTTCTTTCTGAAGGCCTCAGAGAGCTCTTTTGATCTAGCCATGATGACGCCGCACACTTCAACAACAAAGAGCAAACCAAACTAAATGTCTGAGGTTTAAATAAGACAGGTTCCTCCAAGATCCTCTCTAACGATGTTCTAATCATTTGCACGGTGCACCTGATTCTAATTTTAGGTACTTGAAGTAGTGATAAATGTAGGGGTGTACTTACTTTTTCCACATGTGAAATTTGCATTATGTTTATTTAAATTATACAATGGACTACAAAATGTAAATGTTTCATGATATTTGTTATATTATATCACCTCTATCTATCAATATTGTTGAAATGAAGATCAAATAGCTGTATGTTGAAATATGTTGAAAAAGTCAAAACTTTACATGGAGTGTACTTACTTTTTCACGTGACTGTATATATATACACACTACATGGCGAAAAGTATGTGGACACCCGTATGTGCTCGTCGAACATCTCATTCCAAAATCATGGTAATTAATAAGAAGGCTTTCCACTAGATGTTGGATACATTGTTGTGTGGATATGCTTCCATTCAGCTACAAGAACTTTAGTGAGGTTGGGCACTGATGTTGGGCGATTAGGCCTGGCTCGAAGTCGGCGTTCCAATTCATCCCAAAGGTGTTCGATGGGGTTGAGGTCAGGGCTCTGTGCAGGCCAGTCAAGTTCTTCCACACCGATCTCGACAAACCATTTCTGTATGGACTTCGCTTTGTGCAAGGGGGAATTGTCATGCTGAAACAGGAAAGGGCCTTCCCCAAACTGATGCCACAAAGTTTGAAGCACACAATCATCTAGAATGTCATTGTATGCTGTGGCTTTAAGATTTCCCTTCACTGGAACGAGGGGGTTTAGCCCGAACCATGAAAAACAGCCCCAGATCATTATTCCTCCTCCACCAAACTTTACAGTTGGCACTATGCATTCGGGCAGGTAGCGTTCTCCTGGCATCTGCCAAACCCAGATTCGTCCGTCGGACTGCCAGATGGTGAAGCGCGATTCATCACTCCAGAGAATCATTGGAGATTGCATGGCTGTGTGCTTGATTATATATACCTGTCAGCAATGGGTGTGGCTGAAACAGCCGAATCCACTAATTAGAAAGTGCGTCCGCATACTTTTGTCCATGTAGTGTATATCTACTATATAAGAGAGCAGTTGGTCTGTGTGTCGCCATTTTTCTCAGACATGACTGAACGGATCTTCGTCAAACCTTCAGAGGTTCATCAGTGAGTGCCTGGGGAATGTTTTAGGCAAGGGAATTTTTTTTTTTCATAAAAAGTGTTTTTGGGGATTAAAAAAACAATCGCTCTATTGTGCCTAAACCTTTTCGATTAATGACAGTTATATGCAAGTACACATTCACATAAATGAATACTAAACAATCACCAGACTTATGAACAAAAATAATAAAACAATTCTGGAAGCGGTCGAAGTTGGTGGCAAGGTTTCTTCTTCTTCCTGAAAGTCAGCATACTTAACTCAGAAACGTGATGAACGGCACATTCACCAGAATATATTAAATGTAAAGGTATAATGATGATTTGACATTTGTGATGGATTCTAATTTGGATGTAATTGCTTTTCCATTATATTTGCCCTCATTTCCAATATGTTAATGTTCCTCTTTCGCTTGAGCAACGCTGGGTACTCCAGCTATAAACGCATATATACGTTACTCGGGATTAAAATACAAATACAATTTTGTCTGGGGGGTAACATAGGTTATGTGGCCGCGGCCTCATTCAGGGGTGTGGGAGACTGGGAGAGGGGCGTAAATTCTCCATGTAAATGTGCACCGTGTAGCGCCACCTGGTAATGGTGGCAGAGGGTATTACAATGTCCTTTTTTTTTACCTGTTCAACACTGAGGTTATGAAGCACTCTTTGTGCTGGAAAATCTTTCCTCCTTCCCTTCCCCCCTCCCCCACGGGGAGGCCTGTCAAAGCCACCCCTCACCAAAATATGTATATGTAGTATATCTTTCCCCTCCTTCTCCCCTCACATCTCCTCCCCTCCCCCTTCCACTCCCCCCATTGCCTTCCTCTCTTGTTCCTGTCCTGCTTGCTCCCCCCTGGCTGCTCCTGCTAGTATATATACACAAAGAATTAAGTTAAGCACCCCTACACAACGAATTAAGGTAAGCACCCCCTAATATATATTCTTTGTGTATATGTATACATTGGCATATATTCTAAGGTATGTGAGATCAAATAATGATTGGTATGACATTAGCAATTATCCATTGATGAAATTGAGTGATCAAAGTGAAAAAAAGTGATTGGTTGAGTCAGTGATCCGATCACGTGGGTCCTACACACGTTATTGACGCAAAGATCGCTAGAGGTCCTCTCAGAACAATGACTGTACGTTAGAAAACATAAACGTCATCCACACTGTCCGTGATGGACCTATAGCTCCATACTTAAATTGAGGTGAAAATATGCCTAAAATTCCCAAAAAATTTCACCTTTAATTATTCAGAATAAAATATTGAAAACGGCATGATTGTTATGTTTTTATGTGACCATAATATCACTTCTCCAGAAAATATAGCAATATCATGGGTATATTACACTGTTTTGACGACAACAAACTTGTAATGTGCGAGGTTGTAAAAAAACGGGGGGGGGGGGTGCTTAACTTAATTATTTGTGTATATATATATATATATATATATATATATATATATATATATATATATATATATATATATATATATATAACAGACAGATCTAACAGACATATCTAATATATACAACCCCCTCCCACCCCCCCCCCTCCTCTACACATAAACTAAGTTAAAGTTGAGTTGTTAAGAAAATGAAAGATTTGACTATTCGAACATATGTTGCATTAAAAAAATCCATTATACATTATTAAATCTTACTGGGGCTAAAATACTGTTCAGTTTGTAAAGTACTTAGAAGATTACAAAATTCCGAGAAGAAAAAAAACGTTCAAAGATATATGGAAGAAAAAGCAAAAGGATAAAAGAGCTCGAATGTTCAGAAACCTTCGGATCGGGTTCCCGCAGTGCGTCATTTGGCACTAAGAAATTGCATCTCGCACCGTCGGTATCTTCAAAGGCGCGTTCCCAAAAGCCAGGTAATTGCACGAGCGGCAGATGCCGACTGTCATTAGGCAAAAGGATGCCTCTCCGCCGCTACACGCGGACAATTTTGGCAAAACAAGGGTAAACAAGAGCCCCGGTCTCCCAAGCTCAATTACGCACTCTGCAGAGAAGCTGACCCATTTATGACTCCCTCCCTCCCTGTTTCCACTTGGCACGTCCGTTTCTGCAAATTAGCGTGAGATCAGGACCTGCTTGTGCTTCTTAAGGCGCCGTGCTGGCTCCATGGTCATGTCACCTGTTCAGCTGATCAAAGGATTTGTGGCTTCAATCTGGGAGCAAGTCGGTCGCAAGTCTGTGCGTATTTTGGCTTCCTCGTCATTTGAAATTGTTCGTTTATGACATCAAATTAAGTTCTCTGTGTGGTTCCATGTCTGGTCTGAAGTCCTATCGGAGGCATTACTATTAATGAACACTAGTGGGGTCGTCTCCCCAGTCTATGTATGTAGACTACCACATTATGTATATATTGGACGACCACAATTAAACACATATTTAGAGACAAACATTTTATTTATCAAGCTGCAAAAATTAAAACAGAAATATCAACAAAATTGAAAATATTATTGTAATACTTTTGTGTAGACAATATAGAATGTTTTTCCATCAAGGACCAGAACATATGAATTGTTTAGTATTCCAACTCTAGAGCAGCTCACATATAGTTGACCATGTGGAAAACATGGAGAAGACTGATTTAAGCCAACAACCTTCAGTGATTGTTGTTGTGCTTTGTTGATTGACATAGCAAAACTGAGTGTAACTAGTGAAGTCTTGCGTGCTGTGACAACTCCAAAATTCTTTTTTTTATGCCCTTCTGATTGGTTCATTGAATGCGTGGCTGATCTGGCCTTGATTTCATGTATTTGTTTGATCTTCATGATTTGTAATTTTCCAACTACAGCCAATGTGAACTTATAGCGGCCTTTGTTAAAAACGCAACAATTGTCCCGATCACCGCAGATCATCATGAATTATTGAAATGAAATATTCGAAATCCGTTTTGTTGTCAGACAATCACAACGCACGCTCTAAAGAACTATATCGGTTTACGGATCAAAATTGCTTGTTTTACATTTTCTGCAGAGTGTATATTTGGAGAATCTCTTTTCGCCCTGAAGAGTTGTCATTAGATGAACATTAAAATAACCTTTACATTTATTTATAGGTTGTGTTTGTACTAGTTTTGGTTTTTGAATAATTAGCACATTTGAGAGGTCATGTGACTCCTTCTTTGCCAATCTTACTAATCATTGTAACGTCTTAATTAACAGTTATTTTTCACCATATTTGACGATTATAGCTGACCGTCTCACTAATGATATAGATATCCAAGTTGAACCCGAAAACATTTGGCCTTTTAGAAAGTAGTAGGAGAGCCTAACTGTCGTTTCGATAACCTACCAATTAGTCATCCTGTTTGCCAAAATTAATTTATCCGTGCAGAGAGTGCTTCAACTTTAGCGTTGCAAAGGTAAAAAAAGGAAATTGTAATACCTTCTGCCACCAAAAGGTGGCGCTACACGATACACATTTGCATAGATAATTTATGCCCCCCCCCACCCCCCCTTGCCCCGCCACCCTACACCCACGGATGAGCCAGCGATCACATAGCCTATGTTGCCCCCCACACAAAATTGCATTTATACCACGAATTTGGAGTTTGTAACTTAAAAGATGTGGACGTGCATAGAACACATACAAAGAGATATATATATATATATATATATATATATATATATATATATATATATATATATATATATATATATGTATGTGTGTATATAATTTTTTCACACTAGCCCCACGCAGGAATTTACTTCCTGTTTCTTAAATTTTTGGATGAGTTCATCTTTAATGCACTTTCACACACTTACACATACATACGCTCACATCCGGGGTCTGCCGAGCAGGCACGTAAGACATCGGCCATTATAAAGCTCACAGTGTTAGTGTGAGAAATCTCTGAGGATATCCCGGAGATTCAATAGGTCAGTGGGCTCTCACCGCGTAAGTGATGAGGTTTGTGGGTTCGAGTCCCGGGTTGATTCAGAATTTTTTCACACGAGCACCACGCACGAATTTACTTCCTGTTTCATATATATATATATATATATATATATATATATATATATATATATATATATATACGTATATGTATACGTGTATGTATATATGGATCTAGCTTTGGGGATGGCGACAGGTGGTGGCTCGGGTGTTTATAAGTTATGGATTATAAGAAAACGAGTGCTTAAAACCCCAAGCAATGTGTATAGTGGAGTAGGGTCACAAACAAGAAGACATCATGCAGAGCACGATACAGTACATGCAACACCCCATCCCCACCCCCCCCAAAGGTTGCCATTGATCCATCAAATTGTTCATTTCGTCAAGATTAAAATTGACAATCTTGATCAAAGCTCGGGTCAATAGGATGAAAAGTGATGATTTTTCAGGTGAAGAATGATGATTTTAGAAGTTTGGCCTAGAATTGACCTTTGTTTGACCTTTTCATCTCAAAAATAGTTGGTTTCCCTATTCAGTGAGACACTATGCAAATGCTGTTAAATTTTCAAGTCAATCGGATGAAAAATGGTGATTCGAGAAATTTGACCTCCAGATGACATTTGACCTCAAAATCAAGCGGGTTCTCAATTGGGACGACCTATACAGCTTGGTGAAGCTTCGTGACGATCGATTTAGATTTGTGACCTGTAGGCGAGTGACAAACAGACAGAATTAACAAACACAACCGACTAATATACTTGAAAAATCTTCGATTTTGCAAGTTACAAACACCATCTCATCCACTTTTATATTAAACCATTGCTGCTACGGATGTACGATGTCGTAGAACTGTCATCATACAAACATACATACATACATACAAACATACATACATACATACATACACACATAGAATATTGTTATGATTGAGAGGTCTAGTTATTATACGTGTCATGTGATTTACTAATATTTTACATCGAACAGATTTCACTTCATAGAATTGGCTTCAAGTTTACTGGGCGAGATCTTATTTTGCTCATTTTGTCACGTTCTTGTCTTTCTTCTGGATCTTCCCATGCACGTACTGGAAGGTAATTAAGATTAAATGTTGAAAATTCCACTTGTTGTTTTGAACCAGCTGAGCAAACAATTTATTTGAGAGAACTCAATTGAGACTCGTTTACACATCATTAACAGAAGACACTCTGGCACCTATGCAGTGCTTATGGACATTCCAATGATGTCAGAGTAAAAGATACGGTATGTGGGAGGGAAAAGACTACATAATGGCCAGGTTTTGCAGATCAAGCACCAAGGAACCACGCCCATCTGGCCAGGCTGAAGTTGCTGATTGGCTGGCATTAAATAGGCCGACTTTGGGTCAACTATTCTGTGTCGTTGAGAAGCCATTGCTGCATCTGCTGCGTTGTTCAGCCATTGCTCGTGCGTCATTGAGGTTCCTCCTTTACAATAGCCAAATAGATCTATGCCTTGATAGGAAAGTGATCAGAAGAGCTAAAGGAGGCAGGAAAGGAAGGCTAGCCCTATCCTTCCCCTCCTCACCCCAGCATTTAAAGGTCCCCTACAGTGATGTGGTATTCGGTGGCTGATAAAAAGCTGTTTTGCAGGATCTGGAACAGATTACCCGTCATTACCTCCACCGCCAAAGGTGGAATGGAGGTTATGTTTTCACCCCTGTCTGTCTGTTTGTTATTTGGTATTTTTTTTTTGTTTTTTGACAAGTATGTTGATCACTCCGGTTTGTGTGTGTGTTTGTTTGTCTGTCCGCTCACTTATACTTGCCTGCAGGTCACAATCTTAAACCGAACTTCACGAATCTTCAAAATTTCAAATGGTAGAGTTCATGGTCCGACAAAATCCTATATATTTTTAAGGTCAAAAGGTCAACATAGGCCAAAAGGTCAACATAGGCCAAAAGGTCAACATAGGCCAAAAGGTCAACATAGGCCAAAATGTCAAAAACCTTTTAAAATTCTAAAATCCTCAATTTTCATCGGATTGACTTGGAATTTGAATGGGATTTTCATATCAGTGAAATGAATTCGACCACCAACTATTTTTGAGATCAACATAGGCCAAAAGGTCAACATAGGCACAAGGTCAACCACTTTTCTTCGAATTTCTAAAATCCTCAATTTTCATCCAATTAACTTAAACTTTGAAGACGATTTGTATATCAGGTCACAGAGTTCAAGGACCAATTATTTTTAAAGGTCAAAAGAATGCTCTGCTGAGTGCCATTCTACTTTGTTCTCTTTTTCCAAGTGTCGTTCGATGAGTGATTTTTCATTTGTTTGTCTGTCCGTTTGCCCGTTTGTGAACAAGATATCTCAAAAAGTTGTGGACGGATTCGGACGAAATTGGCAGTGAGGTAGCGTATGTGACAAGGACGAAATGATTAGATGTTGGTGAAGATCCGGATTCGGATCTGGCTACTATAGTTTTTTAAGTGATTCTTCACCATTGGGAGATCCAGGTTACTTGTGTTTCCTTGCATGTTGACCACGTATTGATGATAATGTCTTTATTTTAGCCAAGTATTCAAAATTGATTCCAGAGTGCAAGAAACATATGATGTGTTATTTAACGAAGTTTGTTGCCACTCATCTTATTGTTTCTCATCCAGATTTTCGTTGCCACTCAGCCATGCAAAATTGAAACCAACAGGCATCACATGTGCTTTACGTTATTGGAAGATAACAATTCCAGATGTCTGTTATAAACTCCCACGAAAACCACCATTAAAAAATGAATTTCTGAAATCCTCTCGTTCGAAAAAAAAAGGTTACACCTAGATATTCGTATATATATATATATATATATTCGTATAATATACACACACATGTATATTATATGTATACACACATGTATATTATATGTACAAGACAGCGGAATGATCCCTCCTTACTCACAGGTGGTATTTAAATCCTCCCCGCGCGGTCGACGTAGGAATAGCATCATAAGTAAGTGGAGTAAAGACGGAGGGCATCGCTCAGATGGGAACTACTAATTTCATGACAGTCCTTATAAAAGGTCTTTGTCCGAGGTCACCGAGTCCGATCGGTGCAGCTGTGCAACGATCGGTGCAGCCGTTTGTGCGGCACAAAAACTACCAAGTCAACAGTTAAAAGGATTTTGAGCCGATAGGTGTTACGGCCTTGGCAAGATCGGTGGAGCCAGCGATCTGTTAGCTTATACACCGCCCAAATAGCTATGTGGAATTCTTTCATGTAGAGATTAAACGTCGTTTGAACTTTGGCCGAGGTCATTATTTACTTTTAATGATGTTTATATACGAATCGAAAAGAAGATAATTAGTTTTGGGTCGTCCTTTCCGCATATCTCGTGGGATTGTAAGTTGGAGAGATGACCGTGATGGTGGGGAGGGGGTTGGCATTCTCTCAAGCAGGGATTCAACCCATGTCCTTATAAAAGGTCTTTGTCCGAGGTCACCGAGTCCGATCGATGCAGCCGTGCAGTGCAGCCGTGCAGCTGTTTGTGCGGCACCCGGGAAAACAACATGGTCACAATGAAAACACCATCACAATGAACGTTATGCGAACGCGAATGTTATGCGGGAGTCCAAACCTGAGAATGCTGGAGACCAAAGCTGAAATTGGGAAAACAATATAACCTATTTTACTCCAGGAGATCCCAGGATTACCCACCCAAAATATCGTTGCGATCGGTTCAGCTGTTTTTGCGGTACCTTCGAACGGACGGACGGACGGACAGACAGACAGACAGACAGACGGACATTTGGTGAATTATAGTAAGATACACACATGTATATTATATGTATGCACATATGTATATTATATTATATACACATGTCTATTATATGTATACATACATGCATATTATATGTATACTCACAAGTATACACACATGTATATTATATTTATACACACATGTATATTATATGTATACACACATGCCTATTATATGTATACACATGTATATTGTATGTATACACACATGCCTATTATAGGTATACACATGTCTATTATATGTATACACCCATGTATATTATATGTATATACACATGTATATTACATGTATACACACATGTATATTACATGTATACACACGTGTATTACATGTATACACACATGTATATTACATGTATACACACATGTGTATTACATGTATACACACATGTATATTATGTGTACACACATGTATATTATATGTATGCACACATGTATATTATATGTATACACACATGTATATTATATGTATACACACGTGTGTGTATATATATATATATATATATATGTATATATATATATATATATATATATATACATACATACATACATACATACATACATACATATATATATATATATATATATATACACACACACACACACACACACACACACACACAGTATATGCAAGCTTTGCGAATCGTAGCCAGGGTGCCGACACGTAATCACCTACTCTTTTTACAAATCTACAGTGGGATCTTAGTCATGTGAAGGATGGCAAGCATGACTCTCTGCTCAGCACTAATCCATAATGGGAGATCCCGTTGGGGTTTAAACTCAGAACTGATTAGTGAGCGCGGCACACCAAGTAGCCTATCCTGGCTTCCCTGGCACGTTTATATGTTATTTTCTATAATCTTCTAAACCTGCAATGAACACATCCATATTGTGTACAACAGGTAGTCTTTAAGCCCAACTTGTGTATAGACAAAAGGATAGATTGACAGAAAATCCAGTACACACCTTCTCTTGAAAGATCAATTTCTCATTTAGTTCCCATTGAATTTCCCATTGAACATCTAAAGGATATCTTTAAAGGACATTTTCCCATTTATAGTTTAATTGCTTCGGCTTCCTCCTGCACAGACACGTTTGCTCCAAGAAAATGACCTCCAAAGGTCAGGATACCATTGCAAACTTGTCTCTTCAAACTGTTATTGATTATCTTCTGTTAATGGTCCCGTGTATTAACTTGTTTGTGACTGTGTATGTGTGTGTGTGTGACAGTGTGTGTGTCCTGACAATGTAACCACGATATGCATGCAGACCTCTGTCTATTAATTCCTTCATCTCACCCTCTCTCTTCTCGTTATTTTGCTCTGCTTTCCTAATCTCTTTCAATAATGAATGGAACCTCTGCATCTTAAGCAAGAGGTCATGGCTGTGTCTCTGGACATATCTATAGCATTAAACTTCAACTCTGCTTGCCAAGCTTAATGCCTGAGGAATACAAGGACAACAGGCACCTTCTTTCCTTACTTGCTGACTTCCTCAACTCGTACAGTCATCAAGTAGCTTCCAATATAATATTGTCGTGTGAATACCCTTGGTGAACACCGCAGGGTAGCACGGAAGACCAAGCGAGCTTTAACATTCCGAGGCGTTCAGTGAAATGGCGGCGTTAATACGTGTGGGGAGCAAATGGGAGAGAAACCGGAGCCTTACCTGAACGGCTTCCACCCGATGTCTCTCCCCCCCCCCCCCCTGGATAAACACAAACAACGCAGGTTTAAAATGCACAAAAATAAACAGGCTAATGGGCCTATCTAAGTGTCTATGGGATGTATTGCCATAAGGGACACCGGGATGTTCACAGAGGGAACGACATGCAATGGATTCTTATCCTTATTCCCTAGAAGTATTTATCATACCCCACTCCTCGTAATGGGGATGAAGACACACCTTAATCTGAACAAACCGCCTAAACAGAACTTATTACAGGTGAGGTTTCCTATCACGACAGCTGAAGCATGATACCTATGCAGATCTACCTGGATCTAGATATGCCTGCCCCACCGACATAACATTATATATACAGTATATATATATATATATATATATATATATATATATATATATATATATATATATATATATATATATATATATATATATATATATATATATATATATATATATATATATATATATATATATATAGTCGGTGGCAAGTAGGGCCTATTCTCCTGGCTCTACTCAACGCAGAACTAACAAAGGAAAAGGACTAAGCTTACAAATACTAAGACATAACTAGAGTCCCTGTATAAAGAGAGTTGCGCCATGCGCTGACCCGAGATTTCTGGTCACGTGATTTCGTGGCGCCATTTTGTGTCTAACTTCACCGTGCGTGAACGTCAGCTTGGTACGGGAATGTTGTTTATTGCCAAACAAAATGACCGGTTGTTCTGCTTTTGGTTGTTCAAACCAATCTGGGAAATATAAGATGTATAGATTTCCAAGTGATAAAGTCAGAAGACAAATTTGGGAAGTGAAAGTCAGACGAAAGAGCTGGAAAGCGATCGACTCCTCGAGACTCTGCCAGGTAGGCCCAAGCCGCTTGATGATCGATGTTCAAAAGCAATTCTATCTGCTCGTTTTTTTTTGGTTGTACTGCATTTTGTCAGAGGGAATTAATTTTGATTTTATAGGGGTGGGAAACCCAAGGTCCGTTTTGTTTTCAGTTGTCTGTCCGTCCATTCAAAACTTATTCCGAGGCAAGTTATTTTTTTGGTTTAAAATCTTTAGCCTAATCGGCAATCATAAAAGCAATTTTAGGGGGGGACCTGCTCAATTTTTTTGCGGGTTGTGCAGCCATCCATACGTCCAAAATTTGACGAGTTATTGTTTGCTTTGTACAGTGCTCATGCGTCTTGTGGCATATTTGCTCAAATATTTCCCACCCCGGGATTTATGGCCAAATTGTAGTGATGGAAGATTTTGCACATTGGACAATCCCTATATATTTAACCTGGTGACAGCTATCGTTCCCAAAACATACAATATTTCTAGGTGATTAATGCAGTAAAACAGGTGTATTTGTGTACCCACATTTAAAACTGGCTCAACTTTCAAAAGCTGTTATCCCTGTTTGATATCAATATACATGTGGTCGATAGAGCTAGCGATTTGTCTGGCCATCTTCCGGAAGATTGTCCATGTGATTTTCTGTTGTGGAAGTACTAGTACATGACAGCTCATTAAAATTAAACTGTGTTGTGTTAGAATAAAAATTCTTATAATGTTAGCTCTTATAGTTATAGTTATAGTATAGTTATAGTTATAGTCTTATAGTTAGTTACTTATAATGTTAGCTCTTATATGCAGTCTTGGCTTGTAATATGCATTGCCATACCACTTTTAATATCACCACACAGCTCTTTTTCACGGCAATAGCTGAGTTTTTGACAAAACAAATATCACCTGTATGTAATAATAAGACTAAATATGTGTAGTAAAATTTTTTTTTAGCAGGTTTAGAATATATCACCCCATATCGCGAATGTACATGTATATCTAATCCGACACACTTAGACACAAAATGGCGTCCAAATTTGAGTTGCCACAACTCTCTATATACAGGGACTCTAGACATAACTATACTATCGTGAGGCTACATGTTGCTTGTGTGACTAACTATGGGGGAGGCGGGGGGGGGGGCAAAGTTTAACCTTTATTAGGCTCACTTGACAGACTCAAAACCGCAACAACATATATATATATATATATACATATATATATATTGTTGCGGTTTTGAGTCTGTCAAGTGAGCCTACTAAAGGTTAAACTTTGCCCCCCCCCCCCCCAAAGTTAGTCACATAAGCAACATGTAGCCTCGTGATAGTATAGTTATGTCTTAGTATTTGTAAGCTTAGTCCTTTTCCTTTGTTAGTTCTGCGTTGAGTAGAGCCAGGAGAATAGGCCCTACTTTCCACCGACTTTCCAGCTACCCTAGCCTCAATCCATTTTGCTAAACGTTGGTTGATCATTGGGCGAGTTAACACGAGGCAGGCCTAGGAAGGTCGGGGCGGAGTCTAGGGTGGAGCGGCGGAAGCACTGACGGTAAGCACGAGCCACCAATCAGAGCTCGGACGTGGTGATGGAATCAGAGCTCGGAGGTGGTGAAGGCGGCGTTGCATCACAGGGCATGGTGAGAGGGTTCGAGTGAGTTCCAGAAGGTTCGGGGGGCGTAGCTATAAAACCCGCTGTGCGAAAGCCCTCGACAGGACTTGCTGCATGAGAGAAAGATAAAGGACTAGCGTGGGAAAGCTGAGAGCAAAGGAGGACTCGCGGCAGTTGATGAAGTTGAGGAACTTCATGAACTTGATGAACTTCACGCACTTGCACGAGAGCAGTACAGATACGCGGGCGCAGCCAGACGCGCTTGAACAGAATACCGCGCGAGTGAGAATGGCTGAGTAACCGCAAGCCATGCTAAAGTCCGCCCTTTGCCGTTCTGCCCCATCATCGGCTTTGTTCGGGAGACGCGCTACGAGTCCCTGCCTTCGCCTGCCACCATCTTCACTGGACGTGCCGGGGCCGTGGAGAGCCGGACGGGGACCATCTCTGGACGACCACGGCGACGCGTGGGGAACATCTACCCTTCTGCAATTCCCTGTGTGAGTGTGAGACAGGCCCGTTGTCCAAGGGATAAGTTAAGACTGCTTAAGGTTGCTCTGTGTCTCTTCGTCCTTGAACTTGTATATGTGTGGAAAATACGAAAATACGTGTGGGAAATAATTAAACCGTTTGTTCTTCCTGATTCAACCGTTTCTGTGGTTTCCTCAATTGACTAAGCATGGCACGAGCACAACTGCTCTAATCGGGTTCCAACATCTAAGTAACTGCGCAGACCACGTGTACGCAATCCGCTCGGCGTACTCAAACCGCACGTGGTTCGTGCGAGGCTTGTTTCCTCATTCCCAGGGCAGCGTGGGGAATTAGGTATGAGTGAGGAGTGGTCCCAAAACCCTACTCTGAGTGTGTCTGAGAGGGACGTCTCAAGTCTCGGTTCCGCCAGGCCCAGCAAAGACAAGGGGATTAATCCCCCCTTGGTAAGGGGAAGAAGGCCGGCGTAGAGAACCGTAACAATTGGTGTCAGAAGTGGGATTGGACCCAGAGTGCGCTTCACGCACTTGAAATTGCGAGTGGACGAAATTTCGTTTTTAAAATCAAAATTTAAAATTCGTGCCATGTCTAGCCAAAGCGGTCAAAAGCCGGTGGGGGTAGAAATAGATGAAAAATTAATGACCCAGGACCCACAGGAAGACCAGGAGAGACAGTTGGTAGTGGAAGTAGAAAAGGGGCCGGCAGCAGGGGTAGAAAATGGTGGCACCTCGCACGTGGCAGCGGCAGCCGAGCCCGCTGTGCGAGCTGCATCTGGCATTGAATTGCAACTAATTCAACTGTTAGCGTTCATGAAAGACTGGAATCGTGAAACGAAAGAGTGGAATTGTGAAATGAAAGAAACAAGGGATAACCAGAATAAAAAGATGAGTGGAAAAATGGACACCGAAATAATCGAATCCAGGTGCAACATGGACACAACCGGGGAGGACATTGGGCGCAGGTTGAGCGTGGAGGTCGCAAAGGGACGTAACGGTGTAACGTGGTGCGAGGAACGCAGGGAGAGCGAGGTAGAGCAGGGTGCGGCTACATGGACCGGGGGAATAGAAATCGCGACTCAGGGTGTAGAAGAGCCGACGGCCGCCGAATTGGACAGGGCAAATTCATGCGCGCCGGCGGTCGTCGAGGAAAAAGAAATGATTATAGTTGAAATTGGGGCCGAAGAGACAGTAGAGTTGGGAAATGAATCGCGGGAGGAAAAAATGGAATCCGCGCAAAGTCCATGTTCGCATCATGATGTCGTGCTTGCTAGCAAAATGGAAGGTTTGCAGGTGCGGTTGCCAGAGAAGAGAATCCCCAAGGTGAGTAGGGGTGTGTATGGCGCGAAAGTGTTTGGCGGGAAAAGATTTTTGGTGCGCTTGGGGCATAGACGAAGCCCGGGCGCTCGTGGAAGGTCCTTTGTGCGGTGTACGTGAGCGAATGGTGCGCATGTGCGAGAGAAGTGTGCACCGGAGCGCGAGTGTATGAGGGAATGTGTGTGGGAAGAGTACGTCGAAGAAGAGTGTGTTACAGAGTGTGCGACGGCCGAAGAGAGTGAATGCACACCAGAGCGTGTTGTAGAGAGTGTGCGGGAGTGCACACCAGAGCATGCGATTGGGTGTGTACCAGGAGAGTGCACACCCGTGGACGTTACGGAGTATGTAACGAGCGCGTGTGTAACAGAAAAGTGTGTGATAATGGAGTGTGCGAATGGCGTGAGTGCACCTGAGTGGTGTGCACCTGAGTGTGTAAGGGAAGAGTGTGCACAGGAGAGTGCCGTAACAGAATGCAGGGAGTGTATGGGAGGTGCTGGGCCGCCGCGGTGTGCGAGTGAGGAGTGGGTCGCGTGTGGTGAGAACGCGGGTCGAGCATCGACGCAGACCGGGGTAGCGTTTAGCACGACGTATAGCCGATGTGAGCCCTTGGTGAGTTGTGTGCTTTGTGTGCGGCGGGGATCGTTGCCGCGGTGGTCTCACAAGGACCAGCGTGCACGGTTAGCGCCGGGCCCCGCCCTGTATGGTTGGTGCCGCATTGTGGCGGGAAAGGCGATCGGCACTGTTCAAGGGGGGGGGGGTAGGAGAGTTCGGAGCGCGCCCCCTGGCGGCCGCGGTGCTCCGACCGTGGGCGGTTGGGCCGTCGTGCGTGGGACCGCGAGGCCTCGTGCAAGGATGGCGCTTTGAACCTTGGCCCAACCATGCCTCCTCCACTGGATCGAAAATTCCGGATGGACCCAAACTACAGGCGACCAACCACCCGCATGCATCGCTCGGCTTTTCGAAGCCGAGCTGTGATGACGATGTATTCCCACCCGACGAGGCTCGAGTTTAGTGGACGAATATAAATAGTGTTGGGGAATTGGTACCCTGCGTAGGGGAGTGGTGGTTTCGCCATTCATCACACCTCTGGGCTCATGAGCATTAGATTAGGGGGATGGCAGTGACATGCACATGGAGGGACCAGCGATGGTTACCTCCATGGGGCACCGAAGCTAGCCGAGGGCGGGCTAGGATAATTGTTAGGGATTTAGCTGACTTTAGAAGACAAGATTTAAGTAGTGACTTTTGTACCTATAGAGGGGATGTAGAGAGATTAGATGGTTGTTAATGACGAGGTAAGTGCATAGTTTAATGAGAAGACGGGGAAGCACGAGTTTTAGGGGAAGTAGTCACCTAGATGATGCTGTGTGTGTGTGTGGTAGTGTGTGAGGATTTGTGTATTGAGCAAATGAGAAATTGGTTGAGAATAACCGTGTGTGTGAGGATTTGTGTATTGAGCAAATGAGGAATTGGTTGAGAATAACCAGGAATTGTGTATGGAGAACAAATTGAGTTGTGGTTAGAGTGTATGGAAAGAGGAACGTGAGCACAAGAGGTGTGCCAGAAAAGTGGTGTGCGAGACAAAAGGTGTGCAGAATAAATGGTGTGTGAGAATATTTGGTGTGGCATGCTTGGTGTGAGATAGAAGGTGTGGAATGCATGGTGCGAAGGAGTGAATGGGAGGAGATGGACCCATTCACGAATACCCGGGGTGGGTAGTTTAAAGCCAGGTGAGTTTAGGTACACCTGTGGTGCGGGAAGTGGCAAGTAGTGCTTTGGTTGGGTGCATGAGTCAGTGAATGGCTGGGCGTGTGGGCTGAATTGGTAAGTATGGTTATTGAAGCACTCCGTCACTGGTAGTTTGTCGGCCAGGTGAGGCCACATGTAGTCTCTGGGAGCCAGTTAGGGTTGTGAGTAGTTGTTCAATGGGGCCCGAGGATCCAAGGGAAGGACCCGGGTAGCCCAATGCCAGGGAGGGCATCAGAGGGGTAAAGAGCCAGGGAGGGCCTTCCCCTGTTAGGTAGTCGCAGGAGCAGGTAAGCTCGGCTGGCGACTTCAGTGGCGGAGGTGCGCAGGTAGGTAGACCTGCTAGTGGAGCCACACGACCCAGCCCCGAAATTGTGCAAAGACACAGTAAGAAAAATTGGGGAGTTAGACCCAAATTCGTAGGGCACCGCAGAGTGGTCAATGGGGAATTCGGTTTTTAGAACCACATAGTTTAAAGAGGACAATTGGCAGGGTATGACCCCGGGTAGTCGAACTGAGTTAATGTAACTAGAGTAGTTAGGATGAGAGAAATCCCTTCGCACCATCCACATCCATTCACCGAGGATGACAAAGCTCCGCACTAGCACCGAGTGACTGATTTGAGTAAGTGAGATGCATCTCGACGTGATGAAACAATGTGTTTGTTCCATTCCTTCCTTCCAGGGAAGGATTGGGAGACGAATTTGGACTAGAGGGGGATATGGGAGAGAGGACGTAGTGACGAATTTGTAAATACAGGGAAGGGCAAGGGTAGTGTAAGCTGACGTTGGGGGGTACGGACGGTTAGGGACGAGCTTGCTCTGCTCGCTCTTCCGCGCCCCTGCGCTGCATTACCTTGTATTGCTGTGTACCTGTGTGCCCTTTCCACTTTTCCGGTTGTGCTTTGTCTCCCCCCCCCACCCCAGGACCATTTTGGAGGCGGAACTGTGCAGCTGCACCTTGCTATGCATGTGCAGCACCATGCTGCACTTTGCTACACCTGTGCAGCTGAACTGCATGGCACTTTGCTGCCGTATTCCTTGCATTTTTTATAACTTTGCTGCACATGTGCAGCACTTTCTGCCACAGACACTTTGCTGCACATTACCACATTACACATTATGGACCACAGGTTTTGTTGCCTTACACTTTGCTGTGCAGCACTTTGCTGCAAACTCACCTTGCATCTTCGGACCACTTGTTTTGAGTGGCATCAATGTCACGCAGTTGGACCACATAGGGTTGGCCCTGCTGGCAAATAAAACGAACACGTGTTTTGTACATTTTTATAATTGGTGTGCTAGGAAAGAAGAACTGTAAGTTTTATGCACACAGAAGATGCAGGAAGCAAGAAGAAGATGCGAGACACCAGCAGCAAATGTGAAATGTGACTTTTGAATGTGTTTTGTGCATTGCTGTGCTTTCTCTCCCCTCCAATCTTCTTTCCAAAAAGGACAGGTCCTGGGTCATAGAATTGTAAATAAGGTTAGGTTTTCGTGATTGTATATAAAATGCTGCCCACCGGCTTTATGTTTAGTTTGGAAATAATTCCGCAATTCGGTTAATTGTGGGCGTGAGTCTGTCAGTTAGCTACTCAACGCAGTAAGTGGGACATATTTAGTGTTGGAAAACTGTCGCATACACGGGTTAGAGTAAATGTTAGGGGGAACCACATCTAAGTGTCACACAGAATTAAAAGTTAGTCCAAACTCTTTCTCAAAACCGGTCATTCCAGTTTTTGTAGGTTCGACTCGGGGACCAATCTGACGAGGGAGGGGGGCAGTGTTGTGGATTTGAGTCTGTCAAGTGAGCCTAATAAAGGTTAAACTTTGCCCCCCATAGTTAGTCACACAAGCAACATGTAGCCTTGCGATAGTATAGTTATGTCTTAGTATTTGTAAGCTTATTCCTTTTCCTTTGTTAGTTCTGCGTTGAGTAGAGCCAGGAGAATAGGCCCAACTTGCCACCGACTTTCCAGCTACCATAGCCTCAATCCATTTTGCTAAACGTTGGTTGATCATTGGGCGAGTTAACACGAGGCAGGCCTAGGAAGGTCGGGGCGGAGTCGAGGGTGGAGTGGCGGAAGCGCTGACGGTAAGCACGCGCCGCCAATCAGAGCTCGGAGGTGGTGACGGCGGCATTGCATCACAGGGCATGGTGAGAGGGTTCGAGTGAGTTCCAGAAGGTTCAGGGGGCGTAGCTATAAAACCCGCTGCGTGAAAGCCCTCGACAGGACTTGCTGCGAGAGAGAAAGATAAAGGACTAGCGCGGGAAAGCCAAGAGCAAAGGAGGACTCGCGGCAGTTGATGACCTTGAGGAACTTGATGAACTTGATGAACTTCACGCACTTGCACGAGAGCAGTACAGATACGCGGGCGCAGCCAGATGCACTTGAACCGAATACCGCGCATTTGAGATGCGTGAGTGAGAATGGCTGAGTGACCGTCAGCCGCGCTAAAGTCCGCCCTTTGCCGTTCAGCCCATCATCGGCTTTGTTCGGGAGATGCGCTACGAGTCCCTGCCTTCGCCTGCCACCATCTTCGTGGGACGTGCCGGGGCCATGGAGAGCCGGACGGGAACCATCTCTGGACTACCACAACGACGCGTGGGGAACATCTACCCTTCTGCAATTCCCTGTGTGAGTGTGAGACGGGCCCGTTGTCCAAGGGATAAGTTAAGACTGCTTAAGGTTGCTCTGTGTCTCTTCGTCCTTGAACTTGTATATACGTGTGGGAAATAATTAAACCGTTTGTTCTTCCTTTCTTCCTGATTCGACCGTTTCTGTGGTTTCCTCAATTGACTAAGCATGGCACGAGCACAACCGCTCTAATCGGGTTCCAACATCTAAGTAACTGCGTGGACCACGTGTACGCAATCCGTTCGGCGTACTCAAACCACATGTGGTTCGTGCGAGGCTTGTTTCCTCGCTCCCAGGGCAGCGCGGGGAATTAGGTACGAGCGAGGAGTGGTCCCGAAACCCTACTCCGCCTGTGTCCGAGAGGGACGTCTCAAGTCTCGGTTCCGCCAGGCCCAGCAAAGACAAGGGGATTAATCCCCCCTTGGTAAGGAGAAGAAGGCCGGCGTAGAGAACCGTAACAATAAATATATATATATATGTATATATATATATATATATATATATATATATATATATATATATATATATATATATATATATATATATATATATATAACACAGTTTGTGTGTGTGTGTGTGTGTGTGTGTGTGTGTGTAATGTTACCGCTAGACTCCTAAACGGAGAGGCTTACGTGCTTGATATTTGACATAGACATGGCCATTGAGCGTGGGACGAACATGGCCGAACTTAAAATATTTGACGATCCATATTTTTTATTCATATTTACCTCAGCGCATTTCAGCGAAGTACCCGCTAATCTCAGCCGGTTCCAGAGCAGCTCGCTGATTCGCTCAGAGCGATCACGTGATGTTCCATTCCCGCCGCTCAGAGCGATCACGTGATGTTCCATCCCGTCACACGTCACTTCACCTTTTATGCGATCGTGTTTTGTATCGATTTTGTGCGATATGAATGAAAGACGTCTTTGAAACAGCTGTGAAACGTCTTTCCACAACCCTTCCGTAACCGATTGGTTACGTCAAATGTACCTGTCCGTACATTTTGTCACGCCACCTGTGATATAATCCTGTTATTGACTTCTTGCTGCGACAGACAATCAGTGACATGGTTCTTTTAACAAATAAATAACCAAAGTGTAAACGAAACTCACCAGATTGATATACTGAGTTAAGAAATTAAACCCAAGTGAAGAAAAAAAAATCTTCCATAATTAATGCCAAGTCTGTATATATATACGTATATTGTTGCGGTTCTGAGAAAGTGTACATATTTGATTAATAAAGTTTAAAGGTTTTGCCCCCATAGTTGTCCACATGCAACACGTAGGTCACCTTAAAACGTTAGTTATTTCATAGTATATGTGAGATAAGGCCATTTCCAATCGTGGAAATTGCTCTCCCAGAGAAGAAGGGAAGTCGGAAGTGGATTGCAAGAGCAGAGGTGGACGAGATGGAGGAGCGGTTGCAACAGGAGGAGGTCATGGGGATGGTACAGCATGGGAAGCATGGCTTGGGGTGGATGGAGCATGAGCAATGGGGAAAGGCATGTGTGAAAGAGAGGGGGAAGATGGTTGAGAGGGAGGTGAGAAGAAAGGAAGAGGAGGGGAGATATGTGAAAGCAGTCGGTCAGGCACAGCAAGGTGCTTGGACTAAGTGGGAAGGTGTGCGGTGTGAGGATATTGAAGTGGCAAGAGATTTGGAGGATGGAGCCAATATTGTTGCATTTCCTGTTGCGGGCAACGTATGATGTGCTTCCGTCACCAGTAAACTTGAGATTGTGGGGGTTGTTGCAGGAGGAGAGATGTTGTTTGTGTGGAGGTGTGGGAACGGTGCAGCATGCACTGAGTGCCTGCTCAGTAACATTGGCAGCAGGAAGATACAGGTGGCGACATGATCAGGTGCTGGCGGTGGTGGTGCAGATGGTGCAACAAGAGGTGCTGAGATCGAGAGAGAGAAGAGTGGAGAAGGAGACTGATAGGGGAGAGGTGTGGTTTGTCAAAGAGGGCCAAGTGGTAAGAGGTGGAAAAGGAGGAGGTGGAAAGCAAGACGGCTGTCAGATGCTTGTGATTGGCAGGTGGTGGCAGACCTAAAGCCACAATTGGTATTCCCAGAGGAGATCTGTGTGACAAGGTTGCGGCCAGACATTGTCATTTGGTCAAGTGCAACAAGACAGGTCATCTTAGGGGAGTTGTCGGTACCTTGGGAAGAGAGCATGGAGGACGTGCAGTCGTGCACGAGAGGAAGAGAGGAAAGTACAGTGAGCTGGAGGCAGAGTGCCAGGAGAAGGGTTGGCGAGTTTCGTGTCGGCCATTTGAGGTGGGGTGTAGAGGGTGTATTGGCAATTCCTTTTCTGCATTTCTTGCTGGGCTGGGAGTGTGTGGGACAGAAAGAAGGAGCATGTGTGACAAGGTGGCCCAGGTTGCCTTGAAAGGCTCATTTTGGATATAGAGGAAGTTTATGGAGGCACGTCGAACGGTGTAGGTTGGTTGTTGTTGTTTTTTGTTTGTTTTTTGTTGCCATTATTATTTCTTATTTTGTGTATATGAGTGAGTGGGTGAGGGTGTGTGTTTTTGCATGAATTAATTTTTGCATGAGTGTGTGTTTTTGTGTGTTGAGTGGTGTATGATGCAAGGGTAGGTGGTTGGTTGGTTTGTGTTGTGTGTGTATGTGTGTGTATTATTGAAGTTTTCCGGGTTCCGGTTCCTCGGGCGAGTGAAGCGTACTTCGAGCTCTCCACGGCATCGAAGTTTAAGTGTTTTCCCATTCTTGTCTTTGTCAAATTTCCACTGGTTATTTTGCTGTGTACGTGTTATTGTGTGTTTCTGGTTGGTATTGGTTTGTAATTCGTACAAACTTGTGTGTAGTTAATCGTTTTCTGAGTCGTACCTCGTGCGCGGCCTGGTAACTTGGGGCTTCCCTCCCCCCGTCGGTGTTTTGTCGGTTTGGGTTATTTCCTTCGCTGTATTGCTTGTTTCTTTTATTTTGTTTTCTCCCCCTCACCTCACCTCCCTAGACAAAGAATTCTATAATGATTCTTTCTCTCCTTCCCCGGACACGTGCTTGTTCGCTCTCCTCCTCGTCTCGGCTTGTGCCCCGCCCCCTGTATCTCGTTTCTCTTCCGCCTCTGCTCCTTCCTTCTCAAATCCACGTTCTCGCTTGGAGACTTTTCCCAGATTGTTTTTCATGGTTTTCATGGTTCTGTTTGGATATTGTTGGAATATGTTTAAACCGCAGCTGTGATGCTGACGCCCCCGCCCCCCCCCCCCCTCAGAATTTCCATGTTTTAAACGTTTCCCAGTGTGTACGCTGGTCAGAATAGGTACAGCGTATCCTTGCGTGTCGTAAGAGATGACTAAGAGGGTTGGCGTCAGGAAGGGCATCCGGCCATAAAAAACATTGCCTCAAAAAGAGAACCATGACAATTACAACTACATATTGGCAGGGTGCAGCCCGAAGTGGAGATCGGTTTCTGAGGTTTGGGACATGGAATGTAGGGACAATGACAGGGAGATCAGGAGAAGTGGTGGAAGTATTGGTCAGAAGAAGAGTGGACATATGTTGTGTGCAAGAGACGAGATGGAAGGGAAGTGGTGTGAGAATGGTGAAGGGTAGGCAGGGACAGAAATACAAGTTTGTGTGGCAAGGGTGCCCGGAGGGCGTGAATGGTGTTGGTGTCCTGTTTTCTGAGGAGTTTGTAGACAGTGTGGTGAGTGTGACTAGAGTGAGTGATAGGTTGATGATGGTGAAAATGATGATTGGAAAGCTCTTGGTGAACGTCATCTCGGGATATGCTCCGCAGGTTGGTCGAAGCAATGAAGAGAAGGACAAGTTCTGGTGTGCGATAGAGAAGCTGATGGAAAACATGAAAGATGAGGAAGTTGTTGTGGTGGGAGGAGACCTGAATGGACATGTGGAGGAGTATGGATGGTTTTGAGGGAGTTCATGGGGGTTACGGATATGGTGTGAGAAATGGAGAAGGTGAAAGGATTTTGGAGTTTGCTGATGGAGCTGATTTGTTGATTTGTAATACTCAGTTACAGAAAGAGGATAATAAGCTTGTTACATACACGTCAGGTGGGTTGACGACAACCGTTGACTATCTGATGGTGCGTAGGCGAGATAGGGGGCACCTCCGGGACACAATGGTGATCCCGGGGGAGGAGGCTGTTTAACAGCACCACTTGGTTGTCTGCGACATAAGGGTGATAGGTGCGAGGAGAGCTCGGCGGGTGAAGTACCAACCAAGAATGAAGGTGTGGAGGTTGAAAGAGGTGACAGTAAGGGAGGCATTAAAAGAGTGGCTGAGTAGGGTAGAGGATGATGTGGTTGAGCTTGAAAGTGGTTGGATGTCAATGAAAGCTAGTCTGTTGGGAGCCGTTGGTGAGGTATGTGGATGGACAAAAGGACCACCGAGGCACTCGGAAACATGGTGGTGGGATGATGAAGTTGGAAAGAGGATTGACGAGAAGAGGAAGAAGTTCAAGGTGTGGCAGAAGGCGAAGGGTACGGGAGCAGAAACAGCAGAGCATGAAAGTTATAAGGCAGCCAGGAAGGCTGCAAAGAAAGAGGAAGCAAAGGTGCAGGAGGCATGTAGGAAAATGTTCGGAGAATGCTTGGATTCAGAAGAGGGTCAGAAAGCAGTATTCAGGATTGCAAAGCACATAGCGAAAGAGAGGTGTGATGTGATGGGGGTGAGTTGCTTGAAGGATGAAGTGGGACAAATCGTTGTCAACCCAGATGGAATTAAAGGAAGATGGAAAAGATATATGGAAATGCTGTTGAATACAGAGAATGAATGGGATGGCAACATAGAGAGTAACCCAGTTTTAGGACCGGCAGAGAAGATAACTGAGAAGGAAGTTGAGGAAGCGATAAAAGCAATGAAGAGTGGAAAAGCGGAAGGGCCGACGGGAGTTGTGGGAGATATGTTGAAGGCAGCAGGAAGTTGGGTTGTGAAGAGAATGACAGAGATCTGTAATCTGGGGGTGAAAGAAGGCCGCATTCCAGTGGCTTGGGAACTGAGTACCCTCGTCCTTCTATACAAGGGAAAAGGTGACCCCCTGGAGTGTGGCTCGTACCGAGCGATAAAGTTATTGGAGCATGGAATGAAGGTATTGGAAAGGGTGTTGGAGAGGAGGATAAGGAAGAAAGTGAAGATCGACGAAATGCGGTTTGGATTTATGCCAGGAAGAGGAACGACAGATGCGCTTTTCATTGTGAGGCAGTTGCAGGAGAAGTACATGGAGAAGAGGAAGAAGTTGTTTTTTGGGTTTGTTGATCTGAAGAAAGCATTCGATAGGGTTCCACGCAAAGTATTGACATGGGCATTGAGGAAGTTAGGAGTGGAGGAATGGTTGATCAGAGTAGTGATGGCAATGTACAAAAGAGTGCGCACAGCTGTAAGGACGAAGGACGGGAACAGTGGTGAGTTTGAGGTGAAGGTGGGAGTGCATCAGGGGTCGGTACTAAGTCCACTACTATTTGTAGCTGTGATGGAGGTGCTGGCTCAGAACGTAAAGGAGGGTTTCCCGTGGGAGTTGTTGTATGCAGATGATCTGGTGTTGATTGCGGAAAGTATGGATGGACTGAAGGAAAAGATGAACAAGTGGAAGGAATGGATGGAGACAAAAGGTCTGAAGGTGAATATCGGAAAGACGAAGGTGATGGCAAGTTGTAAAGCATGTGGTGAGGTGGAAAGAACTGGGAAGTGGCCGTGTGCTGTGTGCAGGAAGGGTGTCGGAGTGAACTCCATTCAATGTACAATGTGCGCTGAGTGGGTTCATCAAAAATGTAGTGGTCTGAGAGGGTCATTTACCAGTGTGGCAGCTACATTCAAATGTAAGGTGTGCACAGAGGGAGCTGCAGATGGAGGAAATGTTGAGTTGGATCTTGGAGACGGCGTGAAGCTGGAAGGTGTGAAAACATTTTGCTACCTCGGAGACATGCTGAATGGAGAAGGTGGATCAGTCTCGGTAACGGTTGCTCGAGTGAGATGTGCATGGAAGAAGTTTCGGAAACTGAGTGGCGTGCTGATGAGGAGGAGAGTGTCGCTGAAGCTGAAGGGAAAGGTGTATGCTGCATGTGTGAGAAGTGTTATGATTTATGGGAGCGAGACATGGGTAATGAACGTAGAGCAGCAACGAAGGCTGGAAAGGGTGGAAATGCGAATGGTTCTATGGATGTGCGGAGTATCGTTGAGAGAGAGGAAGACAAATGATGAATTGCGAAAGACGATGGGAATATTGCCTGTGATTGATGCTGTGAAGAGGAACAGGTTGAGATGCTTTGGTCATGTGTTGAGGTAGGATTAAAGTGACTGGTTGAGAAGAGTGATGGAAATGAATGTAGAAGGAAGTAGAGGACGGGGAAGACCGAGAAAGACTTGGCTAAAGATGGTGGAAGAAGAAATGTGGGCAAGGGGGTTAACAAGGAGAGATGCAGAAAATAGGGCAAAATGGAGAAGATTGTCATGGGGACCGCAAGGCTAACCCCCGCGCTAGCAGGGAAAATGGCCTTAAAATGCATGTTGTTGTTGTTGTGTGTGTGTATGGGTGTGTATGTGTGTGTATGATGATCTGGTGTGTTTTGTTGGTGAGTGGTGAAGGGTATAAAGGTGGGTGTTTGAGTGTTCCACCATGTTTGTTTGGTGCTGTGGATTCTGGATGTGGAGGTGTTGTTGTTGTTGTTCGTACTGGCTGGGGGTGGGGGTATGTATGCATCCAGGTGCAGTTGCTGCATGTGGATGTGGATGTGCCCCTGCTGGCCCACCTTAGCTGACCATATCGAGGTTGAAGGGCCGAAATGGGATGATGCTGAGGACCTCGACTGAGGACCCGGTCAGAGCGGCACACTTGTGACCAGGTGTGTTTTGAACTTATATATTGTTGCGGTGCTGAGAAAGTGTACATATTTGATTAATGAAGGTTAAAGGTTTTTCCCCCATAGTTAGTCCACATGCAACACGTAGGTCACCTTAGAACGTTAGTTATTTCATAGTATATGTGAGATAAGGCCATTTCCAATAGTGATACCTGCGTTGTGTAAAATAAATAAATAAGAGTAGGTCCCATTCATTTTGCGGCCCACCCTCCAATCGATCTTATCGGGCACCATCCAGTCTGCGCCCCATTCCCCATTGCGCACCATCCAGTTTGCGCCCCATTCCCCATTGCGCACCATCCAGTCTGCGCCCCATTGCCCCTCGCATTAGGATGATGAAACCAGCCAAATGCCACGAGGCAAGGCCTGGAAAAGGGGCAGAGCGCGAGGTCGGGGGTGTGGTCACATCAAGCAGACATCAAGGGCGGAGCCAGTAAGACCCCAACAACCAACCGGGGCTCAGTGGGCATGGCCTAAAGGGAGTGGTAAGTGCACGTCTGGCACATTCCAGAGGGTTCGCTGGGCGGCGCTATATAACCGCGCACACAAAGCCCTTCCACAGGACTGCGCGAAGGGGACTGGCCAGAAGGCGTATATTCGCGTATTATCAAAAGGACTGTGCGGAAAGGTCTGAGCTCGCTCGCATGAAGAGGACTGAAGCCAAGGATTGGTATTACAGAGGACTCGCGTGATAAGGACTGTGAAGGACTTTTGGGAGAGGCGCTTTTGCTGTAAAGGACTGGCTGGCGTTACTAATTGTACAAGGACTTATTGGGAGCGCATTGCATTGCAAGGAGGACTCGCACGATTGGTGCATGACAGAGGTGCTGTTATCCTGATTGATTGCCAGGACTCGTCGAGGATTTGGCTGTGGGTTTGCGGGGAGCGCATAAAAAGCGCCGGTATTTCTATTACGTACACGACCGTGAGCTGCGAAGTAACCGCTAGCCCAGCCTACCGATCCCCCCCATATAATTGCCGGATCCGCGCCAACGACACGTGGAGAGCTTGCCTGCCGTCTACCATCTTCTTCGTGGTACGAGTCGGGGACCGGAGCGAGCTGTGGACGCAATCCTTTGGAACATCGCCTGACCATCTACAACACCTGTGTGAGTCTGAGTCTGAGTGCGAACGGGCCCGTGTCCAGGGATAAGTTAAGACTGTCATTAAGGCTGCTCTGTGTATCTGCTTCTTCTTCTTCACTGTACATTGCTCCTTCTTCTTCAATGTACAAAGTGTAATAAATCCTGTGTTAATCCTTTTCCTCTTGGTTCGACCGTTTTAGTGATTTCTCCATTGGGTAAACGTGGCACAATTAGAAACCGCTCAAATCGGGTTAGTTCCTATTAACGGCCCGAATCGCGGCTCGCTATCGCTCGGCGTGTCCACTAAAACCGTGGTTCGGACGGGGTTATTTCCTTGCTTCACGGCCGACGTTAATAATTTGGTAATAAGAATTCGGCTTACGACCCTACCTAACGTCGCCCGGAAGGAACCTTATAGCCCTGGATCCCGTCGGCTCATAAAAGACAAGGGGATTAATCCCCCCTTGGCAAGGGGGAAGGCCGACGTGTGAGATCCGCAACAATTGGTGTCAGGAGTGGGATTTGGAACCTGGGACTAAATTTTTTAGACCAAATTTTGGACACCAATTTTGCATATTGGCCGCAACAATTGGTGGCGGGGAGTGGGATTTTACCCGAAGTGCGCTTAACGCACTCAAAATTATGAGCGACCCAAATTTGGTACTTACATCTAAATTTGAATCGTGCCATGGATAACCAAGGCGGTCGGATGCCGGTGGGGGTAGAAAATGAAAAATTAATGACCCAGGACCCACAGGAAGACCAGGAGAGGCAGTTGGTAGTGGAAGCTACAAAGGGTGCGACAGCTGGCAAAGAAAATGGCGGCACCTCGCATGTGGCGGCCGGGGCCAAACCCATTGTGCAAATGAGTGTTGAAGAAATGCAGTTATTCACGACTCAAGTGACAGCGCTCATAAAAGAAGAAGGGGACAGATTCACCCGAGTAATAAAAGGGTTTGAAAACGAAATAGGTGGCCAAATACAAGAAATGGGAGAAGACATTGACCGCAGGTCGAGCGGGAAAGGCACATTGGTATGCGAAGAGGTCGCGCGACTTGAGGAACATGGGGAAAGTGAGGTTGAGCCAAGCACAGCCGGGTGGACACGGGTAGAAATCGCGACATGGGGTGTGGAAAAGCCGACGGCCGCCAAATTAGAAAATTTTATTTTATTAGCACCGGCGGTCGTCGAGGAAAAATAAATTGAAATAAAAGAAATAGTGGAAATTGGGGCTGAAGAGACGACAGACTTAGAAAATCAATCGCGGGAGGAAAAGATGGAATGTACCCAAAGTCTGCATTCGCATTGTGATGTTGTGCTTCCTAACCAAAATGAAAGTTTGCAGATGCGGTTAGAGGAGAAAAGGATCCTGAAGGTAAGTAGGGCTGTGTATGGTGCAAAAAGGTTTGGCGCGAAAGTGTTTGGCGCGAAAGGATTTTTCGCGCGCTTGGGATCCCGACGTCACCCGGGCGCTTGTGGAAGGTCCGTGGTGAGGTGTACGAGAGTGAATGGCGCGCATATGCAAACGGCGCCGGAGCGCGAGTATGAAACTGAGAGTGAGGGTGAGTGCACAACAGAGTGTATGTGTGAAGAGTGTGATACAGAGTGTGGTTGTGGAGAGTGTGCAATGGTTGTGGAGAGTGTGCGGGGCTGCACACCAGAGCGCATGATTGGGTGTGCAATAGAGTGCACACCCATGAGTGTTACGGAGTACATAACAGAGGAGTGCGTATTGAAGTGTGCGAGCAGCATGAGTGTGCCTGAGTGGTGTACACCTGAGTGTGCAAGAGAAGAGTGTGCACGAGAGCATGCCGTAACAGAATGTATGGGACGTGTGAGTATGGGGAGGGTCGCGTGGTGTGAGAATGCGACTCGAGCATCGAAGCGGACCGGGGCAGCGTTTAGGGCGACGTACAGCCGACGTGAGCTCTCGGGGCATGGTGTGCTTTGTGTGCTGTGGGGGCCGGGGGGATCGTTGCCGTGGCAGCATGCACGATTCGGGCCGGGCCCCGCCCTGTATGGTCGGTGCCGTGCCGTGGCGCAAGGGGAAAACGGCGCGATTCCGGGGGAGGAAGGCGAGGTCGGACCTTCGCCCCCTGGCGGGCGCGGTGCTCCGACCGGGGGAGGTTGGGTCATCGGGCCGGAGACCGGAGGCTCTGCGTAGAGATGGCGCCTGGAACCTCGGTCCAAGTATGCCTCCTCCCCAGAATCGAAAATGCCGGACGGACCCAACCAACAGGAGACAGGCCACCAGTATGCATTGCTCAGCTTTGCGAAGCCGGGCTGTGAAAATGTATTTCTACCCTGAGAGGCTCAAGAGTAGTGGACTGATAGTAATGGTGATGGCAAATGGTATCCAGTGTAGAGGGATGGTAGATCTACCATCCCTCACATCGTTTTGTTGGGGCAAAGGAGCAGTAGATTTATGGGTTTGGCAGTGAGAACTAGCCGAGAGCGGGCTCGGATAATGTTAGGGATTTAGAAAAATGACCATAGGAGACCAAGATTTAAGTAGAGACATTGTACAAGTAGTGGGGACGTAGAGAGAGTAGATGGATGTTAATGACGAGGGATGTGCTTAGTATAAGGGAAGACGGGGAAAGCACCAGTATTAGGGGAAATAGTTAGTTAAATGATGCTGTGTGTATGGAGAAATTGTGTGTGAGTATGAGGATGCGCTTTAGGCGCAAATGAGGAATTGAGAATGAGAATCTTTGTGGTGAGAGTGAGCAAATGAGGCAATGGTCGAGAATGGTTGTGTGTGTGAGTATGGGAAGGAACTTGGTGAAATGAGGCAATGTTCTGGGATGACCAAAGAAAGTGTATGAGTGGAGTATTGTGGACATGTGTAATGGTGTTGAGTGAATGACTTGCATGGGGTGCAAGTGGATAAATGGTGAAGATACTGAGTTGTGTGGAATAAATGGTGTGGAGTAAATGGTGTGTGGAATGGGTGGTGTGGAGTGCATGGTGCGAAGGAGTGGATGGGGGAAGATGGACCCCTTCACGAATACCCGGGGAGGGTAGTTTAAAGTTAGGTAGAGGGAGTAGGTAAATTGTATGGATATTGACGTCTGTGGTGCAGGGAGTAGCGAGTTGTTGCTTTGAGGGGTGCATGAGTAAGTGTAATGGCTGGGCGTGTGAGCCTGTTCGTGAGTATCGTTAAATGGGCACTCCGCCACTAGTAGTCTGTCGGCCAGGTGAGGCCGCAGGTAGGCTCTGGGAGCCAGGTAGAGTTCATTGTAGTGTTCAGCGGGGCTCGAGGATCCGAGGGAAGGACCCGGGTAGCCCAATGCCAGAGAGGGCATTAGTGGGGTGAGAGAGCCAGGAGGGCCTTCCCCAAGTTAGGGTAGTCGCAGGAGCTAGGCAAGCTCGGGTGGCGACTTCAGTGGCGGAGGTGCGCAGGTAGGTAGACCTGCTGGTAGAGCCACACGACCCAGCCCCGAAATTGTGCGAAGGCACAGTAGAGAAAAAATGGGAGTGTGAGACTCCAAATTTGGAAGGCACCACAGTTTGGTCAATGGGAATTGGTTTTTAGAACCACATAGTGTAAAGAAGCCAATTGGATTGGCAGGGCAAGACCCCGGGTAGAGTAACTGTGTTAATGTCAATTGGAGGATAGTTAGGATGAAATCTCTTTGCACCATCCACATCCACTCACCAAGGTGACAGGACTCCACACCAGTTTTTGCAGATGATTTGGAATTGAAGACGCATCATGACGTGGGTGAGACATTGTGTGGTATTCAATCCCTTCCTTCTTGGGAGGGATTGGGAATGAATTTGGCATAGAGGGGGGACAGAAAAGACAAGACGGTAGAGACGGAATTTGTAAATTGTAAATACGGGGAAGGGGAAGGGTAGAGTAGGCGACATGGGGGGGTCACGTACGGCTAGGGACGAGCTTTCTCCGCTCGCTCACCCGCGCCCCTCATGTCGCATTACCTTGTGATGACGTGTACCCTTGCGCCCTTGCCACCACTAACCTCTCTTTGTCTTTCCTCCCCACACATGGACCCATTATCTTTTGTTGAGGGGAGTGTGCAGGTACCCTGAGCTGTGCGGCTGCACCTTTGCGCTGCACCCTTCTACCTGTTGCCGTCACCGGTACACCATATGGACCAGACGTTCTGTGGCCTGGCACCTTTGCTGTTCAGACAATCGCTGCAAGCGTTATCTTGCCATGCGGACCACTGTGTTTCTAAGTGGCCTCGATGCCATGCAGTCTGACCACCTGAGTTGGCCCTGCTGGCCGAAATAAAAAGCGGACACAGTTTGTGCACTTTTTATTATTTTGGTGTGCCAGGAAAAGAAGATCTCCAAGTTATTACGGCACACCGAAGAAGAAGATGCAGCCCAGATACAACGGCCCAGCAGCCAAGCAAGCACAAGACATCATTGGTTTATGAAATGGTTTTTGTGCATGTTGATGATTGTGCATTTTGGTGCCTTTTTGTGCATTTTTTTAGTTTTGTGCATTTGGGTGTATGTTGTATTGGTGCAGTGCATTGCATTTGTGTTTCCTCCTTTCAAAATTTATTTTCTCTCCCACAAAAAGAACAGGTCCTGGGTTGTAGCATTGTAAATAATTAGTAGTCTTGTAAATAACATGCTCCCCACCGGCTTTATGTGTAGTTTGAGGATTCTTTCTGTAATTCGGTTAATTGTGGGCGTGAGTCTGTTAGTTAGTACACAACGCAGTAGGTGGGACATATCTAGTGTTTAAAACTGTCACACACAGGGTGTTAGAGTAAAGGTAGAGGGAAACTACACCGAAGTGTCACACTAATTAAAAGGTTGTCCTGACCCTTGCATCAGAACCGGTCGGGCTCACTGGTGTGGGTCCGGCTCGGGTACGAGCCTGGCGAAGGAGGGGTGCAGTGTTGCGGTTCTGAGAAAGTGTACATAGTTGATTAATAAAGGTTAAAGGATTTGCCCCCATTATTAGTCCACATGCAACACGTAGGGCACCTTAGAACGTTAGTTATTTCATAGTATATGTCAGATGAGGCCATTTCCAATAGTGATACCTGCGTTGTGTAAAATGAATAAATAAGAGTAGGTCCCATTCATTTTGCGGCCCACCCTCCAATCGACCTCGTTTGGCATCATCCAGTCTGTGCCCCATTCCCCATTGCGCACCATCCAGTCTGCGCCCCATTGCCCCTCGCATTAAGATGCTGAAACCAGCCAAATGCCACGAGGTAAGGCCTGGAAAAGGGGCGGAGCGTGAGGTCGGGGGTGTGGCCACATCAAGCAGACATCAAGGGCGGAGCCGGTAAGACCCCAACAACCAACCAGGGCTCAGTGGGCATGGCCTAAGGGGCGTGGTAAGTGCACGTCTGGCACATTCCAGAGGGTTCGCTGGGCAGCGCTATATAACCGTGCACGCAAAGCCCTTCCAGAGGACTGCGCGAAGGGGACTGGCCAGAAGAAGTATATTCGCATATTATCAAAAGGACTGTGCGGAAAGGTTTTAGCTCGCTCGCATGAAGAGGACTGAAGCCAAGGAATAGTATTAGGAAGGACTCGCGTGATAAGGACTGTGAAGGACTATTGGGAGAGGCGCTTTTGCTGTAAAGGACTGGCTGGCGTTACGATTTGTACAAGGACTTATTGGGAGCGCATTGCATTGCGAGGAGGACTCACACGATTGGCGCATGACAGAGGCGCTGTTATCCTGATTGATTGCCAGGACTCGTCGAGGATTTGGCTGTGGGATTGCGGGGAGCGCATAAAAAGCACCAGTATTTCTATTACGTATGCGGCCGTGAGCCGCAAAGTAACCGCTAGCCCAGCCTACCGATCCCCCCCATAAATTGTCCGATCGGTGCCAATGACATGCGGAGAGCTTGCCTGCCATCTTCCATCTTCTTCGTGGTATGAGTCGGAGTGCTGGAGTGAGCTGTGGACGCGATCCTTTGGACCATCACCTGACCATCTACAACCCCCGTGTGAGTCTGAGTCTGAGTGCCCCTGCCCAGGGATAAGTTAAGACTGTCATTAAGGCTGCCCTGTGTATATGCTTCTTCTTCTTCACTGAACATTGCTTCTTCTTCTTCACTGTACAAAGTGTAATTAATCCTGTGTTATTCCTTTTCCTCTTGGTTCGACCGTTTTAGTGATTTCTCCATTGGGTAAACGTGGCACGATTAGAAACCGCTCAAATCGGGTTAGTTCCTGTTAACGGCCAGAATCGCGGCTCGCTATCGCTCGGCATGTCCACTAAAACCGTGGTTCCCGGCGGGGTTATTTCCTTGCTTCACGGCCGACGTTAGTAATTAGGTAAGAATAATTCGGCTTACGACCCTACCTAACGTCGTCCGGAAGGAACGTCATAGCTCCGGATCCTGTTGGCTACTAAAATACAAGGGGATTAATCCCCCCTTGGTAAGGGGAAAGGCCGACGTGTGAGATCTGCAACAATATATATATATCTGCAACCTTATGCAACAATATGATCCTTATGCAACAAGATCTGCAACAATATGTGTGTACACATAGTGTATATATATATATTGGTGCAGTGACAACACACAATGGCCTTGTACTCTTGCAAATGACACCATGGGATGTATAACATCCATCAGTTAATTCTCTGTTACAGAGTGTCGGTGCTTCCAAAGCACTTTCTTGGCAAGGACTATACTAGGTTGGTTGCCATTGCCTCCCCAGCAATCGTTAAGGCAGGAATTTTGAATTTGTTCATGGTGCTGATGATATCTCTCCCACTCTTCACGAAGGACACCGTGGGATTTTTAACGTCCACCAAGTAATTCCAGCAGATGGGGTTTAACATCCATCTGAGGGATGGCGCACACACATTTATGAATCGCTACATCTGTGAAACACCAGGATGACAGTTTATCGCTGCGTTGGGATTCAAACCCAGGTTAGACAGCTAAGAGGAAACTGTACCTGTCGGCCATCCGGCCAGCCCTTCTGATGAAATACATCACTCAAATGTGCTGTCGATCATAACCTTCAATTAAAGCATTATTAATTAATGGAGAAAGACTTTCACAAAATCCCATATTTTTCGCAGATCATGAATGCTTAATTAGAGTCGAAGATCCATTTAGATATTTTTTTTGGTCTACAGAGTGTAGATTCATGGAAAAGTGAGTGTACAAAGCAATGCACTGACAGTGCAGTAGTGGTAAAACACATTGATTCAACAAAGGGATGAATGAACAAGATGATGAAGGAGCGAGAAAGAGAAGATCAAAGAAAACACAGCAACCTGTAAATATATGGAGAAAGATTGAGGATTGGGGGTGTGGAAGGGGGATAATGATGTTATAAAAGATTACTGGTTGGGATGAAGGGTGATCTGAGGTGATGCATCACCGCCAACATCAAGTGCTGGAGGGAATGGTGAGATTAAAGAGACTGAGGAGGTTTCACAAATGGGAGAAAAGAGAAATAGAGGAGTGGAGATGAGCGGTGAATAAGCTTGGGGTTTGGGATTCTCACAAGGTGAAAATTGCTAGATAACCTTGTGTGACTTAGAGGAGCTGGGGAAGCACAACAAGATGAAACAGTAGAGGGAGAAAGACCTGGGGGGAGTTTCGTAGAAAACAGAATTGCTGTCGATCTGCCCGCAATGAGAGCAGCAGGAACTAGAACGGCAACTCCGGATAGCGCATGTCTCCACCAGGCTGAACAGTTTACTGAACAGTTACTGATAGGCCGGACGTGGACCTGAACCAAAATCTAATCAACTTGTTCTTGTCACCAACCCAACTCATCCGCCAGGTTTTGCCATCAGTCATCCGCAAGTTTTTGAAATATCAATGCTATACTGTGCTGTATATTGTTTGGTCCCATCTTTCAATGGTGAAGAATCACTTAAAAAGAAGAATCGCAACATTTTTACATATCCTGTTGATGGAGGAACAGACAGACAGACAGGGGTGAAAACAACCTCCGCTCACCTTCGGTCACGAAAAATATTCTTATATTTACTCTCAAGCTTGCCCCCGTTCCTGTCACTGGTAGAAGCTTCCCTGCATCTATTTTTTAAATTCCCTTCATTGTTTTCAAACATTTCCATGTTATCTCCTTATAATCGCCTCTTCTGTCGTAAAGAGTCCAGTCTCCCTCAGCAGCTCCATGAAGCTTCGTACATATAGCCCAGAAATTTACTCTCAAGTAACTATATACGCGGAACTCCTCCAACGGCAGCCATTGGTGGACTCCGAATTGGTGTAGGGACAGCACGCAATCAAGGTGAAGTATCACTAACTTCTTGAATACTAAAATGCATGTGAATATCTGCAGCTCAATGAATTACTGCTCTCCCCTCTGGGCTGGTGCTCCTGCCTCACACCGAGCTCGGCCTCACGCTGTTGAAATCAAAGCTTTCAGAATCATTGGAATCTCCTGCGATGAAGCTAACTCCGAGGGCCTTTCACTCACTCACCGCAGGCAGTTTGGTGGTCTTTCTGTCTTCTACCGACTCCTCTCCGGCCTTGCTCTCCCAGCTCTCTCTGTGCTCTGTCCCCCAAATATTCCTACAGGACGCACAAGATCTGCCAGCCACCCTTTGATGGTTAAACTGCCGAAATCAAGACTCTCTGCTCACCTTCACTCCTTCATTCCTCTTTTCTCCCACCTCTGAAACAAACTCCCTCACTCTCTTCAATCCCACTCCTCCCTCCAGGTCTTCAAAACAGCTGTTCACCACCATCTCTTATCTTCCCTCATCCAAAACGTTGATCTGTTCTACCCCCATTAATATACCCCAAATCCAGCTCTTTCAAAGTCCCTATTTTTCTTCCCTGAAATCCCCTTTAGTGTCCATCTTGTTTATCCTGTGTACTCCGTCCCAGTCCTCTCCTTTCCACAGATCTCCTGATGTCCCTGTTCCCTACTGTTGTTGTGCTTCCCTCTCTCTCCCCCTCTTCTCTCCTGCTACCTTTATTATATGTTCTATGTGTTCGCTCTTACATGAGCCTCTACTTGGTATACAAAAAACCCCAAAAACACATCTTACAAGATATTTTCTGCAAAATTTAAAACGACCGTCTTTCTCATTGTCCAAATCAGTGACACAAATCACTAACACCGGTCATATTTACAAATTCCCAACCTTGCACTGGCAAACACTCTTTGCCTCCCCAGCCATTTTCTTGCTCCAGTTCCATACCTTACCAATAGTTCCACAAGGCCCAACCTAAACAGCCTCTTGCGTAATACCTTTTTAAATGGCATCTGCAAGTCGAGGAACATTAAATCCTTACATCTACAGCCTTTCCTCATCTACTCAATAGAATTGCAAAAAAAACAATTGCAAATTAAACCCATCTTAATTAATTAATTAATAATTAATTAATTTAGAATTAATTAATTATTTATTTAATTTTTGAACTTGCAAAAAAAAAAAATTTTGCATTTGGTAAACCCATCTTTAATTAATTATTTAACATTCATCTCAATGCTTCCTCGTCTGGTTCTTAATCAATGTCTCCTATATCTTTCCCCACTACTGAAGTTAATCTAACGTCTATACTATTCCAATTTACTTCCTTCAGGTTCTTATTAACAATGGTTAATTAACCATTGGTTAATGGTTAATGGTTAATTTTGGTTAATTAACCATCATTAACCACCATTAACCATTAACCATTATTTAACCATCATTAACCATCATTAACCATCATTAACCATCATTAACCATTGTTAATTAACCATTATCAATGGTTAATGGTTAATTAACAAAAAATTAACAATGGTTCTTCACGTTCTTTATTCCATTTTCCTTCCTTCGGGTTCTTATTAACAATGGTATTACATTTTCCACCGTCTTTTCCTATGTCCAGGCTCGATACTTTGACCAGAGCTCTGTGTTAATTATACGATGAAAATGGTTGCAGTGTGAAGTGTCCCCATGTGCTCCGAGCTCCACTTTACATAAGAAAGCTCGGCACCACCAAAGGTCCTGGAGTCTGGGCGGAACATCGTGGCGTCCTTCATCCCAAAATGGTATGTGGAAGTGATGTGGGTGTCGTGGAGACCAAAGAGCCGCGCACGTGATGATTGATGGGCAGCAATAGTTCAGAAAAAGTAGAGGACATCAGACGCCAACTATCGTCTCCAGCGCCACTCTCCCTATGATGTTACCATTCATCCTAATTTTAAACAAGGCTTAATTTCCACACGGATCAGAGATTTGTCTGATGTCATCCGACGTGGGCTTTAATTGTGTTAAAATTCGTGTTAAAATGATGTTTGAAACTAATTGTGCAAAAAAAATAAAAAAATCATTGTCCTGATGACAGTGCATGTGCTTGTTGAATTGCACTGCCACATACATCAGTGATATTACGGTTTGCCACGTTAATTAAAGCACAGGTAATGGCTATTTTGTTCTACACAATTGCGTACAGGTAGCATACTTACCTTTGAGCTGTCTCGTCTGGATTCAATCCTGACCTGACAACCGTCGGGTTGGAGCTTCGCAGACAGGGTGCAGCATCAATAAGTGTAACTTTCGAAGAAGGAATATGCGAGTTATCGCCTACACACTGGCCAAGTTACAAATTCCTACCCCCAATTGCTCAGAAGGCAATGGCAAACCACCCAATGCACTTCCTCGCTCAGAAAGTTGCTTCAGCAGTTCTCAACACCCTGGAAAGAGTACACCATTAATTCAATATAATGGCTATTTTAACCATCCACGTCCACATTTATTCATTCCTACCTAATGCAGGTAAGTGATTATTTACATCTTAATGTATTGCACCAATTTGATAAGTTTACTCCATTATCACTGTTGTAAATAATACTGTAGAATCCTTAACAAGTACAACATAAATTCAGGTGAGGCAGCAGATATGTCTATTCACTCCAAAAGACATGATTTTTTTTAGATAAACCAGTATCTCCTGCTTGTATCATCACAAAACTAGTTTTAGCAAAATCTCAGTTGCCGGTCGCCATCCTGTCAACTTAAAACAAGACCGAAAGTCTAACAGCAGCGTAGCCGGGCTTGTTTGATACTTTCGTTGAAGAGGATAGTATGACCTGGGTGGGGATAGCAGTAGCAAATAATGTAAGTATTAAATGTTTTTGATTTCAGACATGGACAGCCGGTTCGTGAATGGCTTGGGTAAAACAAAACGGTAAATGGCAAAGAATGAACCAATAAATTCCACATTCCTGTGACACCTTCAGTCGAACATCAGGCATTGACAGCACATTCTCTACATTTTCTACATTTTCATTGCAAACAGCATCATTCATCATTCCAATCACAAATTAATCTATATAATAATAGCGTAAGGACTCGACTTTGTTATCCCTTTTACGCCGCACCCAGTGACCCGATGCCCACGGCACTAATGGATTTACGATCTACGAACCGCGCTCTTTGTTTATCACGTACAGCCATACTCGAAAAATCTGAATTAGCCGACGTTGGGGCCCAAAAGCATCCGATTAACTGCCGATACGACGCCATCTTACGACACCATCTTATTGGCGTCTGCTGGGCGAAGGCAAAGCAAGCCGTCCGCTGATTGGACAGTCGAAGGCGACAGCAAGCAGTCCACTGAGTGGACAATCCCAGAGTGGTGCTATGCCGATTCCTATTACGAATCCATTCATTTTTCAAAAGTATATCGTAGCGTTGTCATTTAAGTAGATTGCAATAAATACGTTGTTCATACACGCACTCTTCATTCTCATCTTTCTTCCTAACTCTTACTCGGACAAGCAAATCCCCTATGCCATCCATAATGGTACACTCTATCCATACACCACATCCTCCCTTCCGTGGATGTTCCACGGGTTTCGGCTAGTACAGCAGTATTAATATATCAAAATAAAATGTTAAATCACGATTATATCACTTCCAGATTCGGGAGCAAGTTCCATGTCGATCGCATTTCAAAATCATAATTCTATTGAGGAATTTCTGAAACCTCCTACCTACCTTATGACACCTGCTGGGACCCCAAAACGTTGCACAGGAGATTATTATATTTCCTTTTAGTAAAATATGCAACTGTAATGGTTACTAAACGCATCGCCCTGTCATGTGACCAGATCCTCAGCTCTGATTGGTGTACGTTTGTGGGGACATATGGACAGACAAACGGTTTTCTAGACGGCATTGCTCTGTGGTTTTTATTGGTGTAAAAATTAGAGGGCTGCGAGCGGAGGTCGCTGGTTGTTCTCGGTATAGCCAACTCATAATATTAACCAATTATAGCACTTGAAATTCTGCTTCATATAATGAAAAACAAACATTAGATTAAATGATTGATAAATATTCAAATAATTGAAAAAAAAAAATGTAAGTAAAAAAATTAAATAATTGAAAACTGGTAACAAATTTTAAAATGTGTATATAAAAAAGAATAATTCAATAAAATGAAGAATTAACTACTAGAAAATTGATGGAATTTTTTTTTTGAAAATTTGGGGGAAAAATGAAATAATCAAAAAATTAAATAATAAAAAATTAAATAATGCAAAAATTATCTGAAAAAAGCGGGGCACGAGGACGAAACACTAAATGCCTCCCTCCGGGAAACTTATGATGGGGATAATCAGCACACAGTGTAGGTGGGAAGCTTTGATAACTATACAGCAACTGCTGCTGACTCGTATCGATATACATTCTATAAGAAGTTGTTTTTTAGATGGTCTTACAGAATGTTTTGTTTAAATGAAAATTCTTTTACATCCTTTAACAGACTAGTCTGTGACATCCCACCTCGTCCAGCTCTGTTAATATATTGTGATGAGGATGAGTTTGGGAATTCTGCCTTAACTTTAATTGCTGCTTACACGCGACATATCCCTTGGCTAATATCAAGCGTGCCGCTCATAATTTCAGCATTTGTAGAATCAATCAATGAGTTAAAGTTAAAATTTGTGCAATAAAATCAATTAATAATCATACAAATAAATAAATACTTCAACAGTACAATAGTGATGTTGCGTATCTCAGGATTTTTATGTAATAATTACAAAACCAAAACATACTTGAGCATTTTGGATGAACATCTATCTTGCAATAGATTTCCTATTTTATTGTAATGTATGCCACGACATAGAAGTCGGGGCAATCCTCATTTTGTGCTTCCAGTCCTCTCCAACATCTCACCAATCCCAAATGATAACACCAAAAATGTCATAATCGTAGAAATGGTGCAACATGGGACACTGAACTACCTCTTGTTTCTCTGATGATCTTTTCCTTTTCTTTGTGATGACCCTGTGCCCCGAAGCGAAAAGCAGGGTTAGGCAATCATGTGCGTACATGTGGCGTACGTGCGTACGTGTCTGCATTTTTAAAATTCATTTTCTCGGCAACCGTTGGTCCGATTGACACGAAATTTTACAAAGGAATGCCTCCGCCTGTAGAATTTTTTATTCATAGTTATGACGTTATAGGTCACGTGGTACAGGCGCCATCTTGGAAACACCAAAAAACGTTACACCTCTATCTCTGAGACCAATCCATGGAAAAAATTGAAATATGGTGCGTTGTCAAGTACTCCCCATGCGGAATAAGAAATGTTAATGATGACGTCATCAGTACCTTAATTATGACGTGATAATTCAACAAGTACAACGCTTGATCCAATCAGTATGAATTTTTTTTCTCTGCAATTGTTGATCCGATTGACACGAAATTTTCACCATAGAAGCGCCTCCGCCTGGGTAATTTTAGTTATAATTATGACGTTATAGGTCACGTGGTATGGGCGTCATCTTGGAAAAACGTCGCACCTCGACATCTCTGAAACCACTCCATGGAAAAATTGAAACCTGGCTCATTGTCAAGTACTCCCCATGGGGAATAAGATATGTTAATGACGATGCCATTTGTGCCTTCGTTATGACGTCATCATTCTATGAATACCATCTAGTTAAGTCAATGCACTCTTCAATGTAATCCCACGCAGAGGACAATCGATTATTTTATTTCAATTGTTTTGACCTACTAATAATGATCTAAATTAATCCTCGTCACTACACATGAAGTTTAATATTCATTTCATTGTAAGGCATAGTTTAATTAATAGATGAGTTGCGAGTCTAATTTGTGTTTGGTTCCATCTACATATTACGTAAACAAAATATAACCATCCTAAATGTAGTCAAACACTCCCCTCTTATGACACTTACTGCAGTGTCCTCAGTTTCGTAACAAAGTTCTTTCTCAATTTCCGTATCAATTCATTTCGTGGGCAGCGCATGTCTGTTGGTTTACATTATTGCTGGGGGGGGGGGGGGGGGGACACACAGCTGTGCCACTGATGCAGTGCCCCCTGTAAGTTATAGTCGCAATTTGTAAGTTTGACAAGTTCAAGTTGCACAAGGGCATGATGTACACCCTACATGTGCGAGTGAATTCCATATAACCCTTCTGTGCACTTCAAGTAGCTATATCTACCCCCATTTATACAACCCTGAGTGAAATCATTTTCCAGCTACGTTGATTACCTGTGCTTTGTTTTTCTGTCTGCTCACAGGTGTTTTTGGTGTGTCCACCCCTCACCCTGCTCATCTTCTTCCCTGTAATTACTATCTTACTCCCAATTAACTGAATATTTTAAACATAAAATGTTTGCTTTTTTGTACTTTTTATAAGCTGTTCGTTCTGCCTTCACCTGAAGTATATAGAGTTTGGGTCCCCAGTGTGGGTCAGTGCAGCTGCTTCCCATCTTGCTCACCAGGAGGCATTCAAGTCCAAGGCTCTTGGCATATCTTGGCGTGATGAAGAGTCCTAAGATCTACTACAAAATCCACACACTGCAGGCAGGTTGGTGGACTTCGTGTTCTATTGCCTCACTTCCTGCCAGTCGCACTCCTCCTGCCCTCGCTTCTCCCCATCCTCTCCCAACATACCCACCTCACACGTGTTCTTCCAAAATTCTACACGGAGTTACCTCCCCCAGTACTTTTTGTTGTTTCATATGCAGCCTGTGGCTGCTAGTTGCATAACTTCTGGAAGCTACTTTGATATGAAGATACTTTGACTTTGATACTTTGACTTTGAACCCTAACCCTTTCACTTACTCACCGCAGGCAGGTTGGTGGTCTTTCTGTCTTCCACCGACTCCTCTCCGGCCTTGCTCCCCCAGCTCTCTCTGTGCTCTGTCCCCCAAATATTCCTACAGGTCGCACAAGATCTGCCAGCAACCCTCTTCTGGTGAAACTGCCAAAGTCGAGGCTCTCTGCTCACCTTCACTCTTTCATTCCCCTTTTCTCCCACCTCTGGAACAAACTCCCCCACTCCCTTCAATCCCACTCCTCCCTCCAGGTCTTTAAAACAGCTGTTCACCACTATCTCTTATCTTCCCCCATCCAAAACCTTGATCTTTTCTATCCCCGCTAATTTCACCCGAGATCCACTTTTTTGAAATACCAACTTTTTCTTGGAAGTCCTTGCATTGTCCTTGTGTTTTATGCCTCTCCCAACCCCTCACCCCCCCTTTTCCCTCACCTCCTCCCCCAAGCCCTCTCCCTCCCACAGATCTCCCGATGTCCCTGCTCTCAAATGTTGTGTTTGTGTGCTTCCCCATCTCTCCCCATCTTGTTTACCGCTCCCCTTATTATATGTTTTATGTGTCTGTTTGATTTTTTGTGTGATAAATGTTAGCTCTTTCACGAGCCTCGATCACCTGCTTGGCTAACCGCTAAGCCAACACCTGTACACAAAAAAGAAAAAAAAAGCGTGGCTGTGTGCTTCAGGTTGTTGCCATTCTGAAAGGTCAACTTCCGTCCCAATTTCAGGTTTCTTGCAGAGGGCAGCAGGTTTTCTTCTAGGATTTTTCTGTTTTGTGCTCCATCCATTTTCCCTTCCATCCTGACAAGTGCCCCAGTCTTTGCTGATAAACATCCCCATAACATGATGCTGCCACCACTATGCTTCACATTAGGGATGGCGTTCTTTGGGTGATGTGCTCTGTTGGGTTTGCGCCAATTGTAACGTTTTGCATTTAGGCCAAAAAGTTCCGTCTTGGTTTCATCAGACCACAAAACCTTTTGCCACTCGGCCTCAGAATCTTTGGAGTGTTTTTTTGCATACCTCAAACGAGACTCAAGGTGGGCTTTTTTGAGTAATGGCTTCCTTCTTGCAGTGCTACCATACAGGCCAGACTTGTGGAGTGATTGGGATATTGTTGTCACATGCACACAGTGACCAGTCTTTGCCATTAGGCCTGTAGCTCTTTCAAAGTTGCCATTGGCCTCTTGGTGGGCTCTCTGATCAGTCTCCTCCTTGCTTGGACATCTCGAATGGAGGGACGACCTGATCTAGGCAGGGTCTTGGCTGTGCCTTCCACTTCTTAATTATTGTCTTGACTGTGCTCCAAGGGATATTCAAGGTCTTTGAAATATTTTATAATAAATAATCAGAAAAAGTCTGATTTAATGCAATTTAATTCAGGGCTATAAAGCAACAAAAGGTGATAATTTTGAAAGGGGGTGTAGACTTTCTATAGGCACAGTATATACATACAAAAAGCCAAAAATAACACGTTCAAAGGGCATTACTGCGATGTTGGCTGCAGAACAACAGAGATAAAGATTTTGAAACGAAATCAAACATTTATTTGGCAAAGAGAAAGAAAACGAAACTTTTCTGTTGCTTGTGCTTCCAAAAATGAAGTTTATTTCTCGATCAGACTTGAGATACCACAAGTATGAATGTATATATCCCACCAAAAGGGCAGGTAAATTGTAGGAAAGTTTTTGGTTGTGTACTCCCTTGGACAATCCATGCTCTAAAAGAGTACTAAGTATCAGAAGGTAGGGGCTGTTAGCAAGAGGGAGGAAATGGAAGAGGGTGGGGAGATCAAATGTTATCATATTTGTATTTTATTTTTGAATAACCCATAATAAAATTACTTCATAAGAAGCACTATGTACGTATACTGAGAAAGTTGTTGTGTGATAAATATTTGCCATTGCATATTGTGAAGTGCTGTATCGTTTTTTTGAAAGTTGCGTTGAAAGCTACCATGACATACACACAGGTATCAATTCCATCACCCTGTTTTGAGTGAGGGGAACTGTCAGGTATCTTACATGTCACACTGCCACAGAAGCATCATGTGTCGTCATGCTACTTACCTTTGATTGTGACCCATATGTAACATTGTGTGGTGAAGTAATACATTATTTGAGATGCAGAAGGCATGTGTGTGTAAGAGCAGGAAAGCTAAGACATTGTGTGACTGTTTTTAAATCAAGACAGGATGGATTTTGAATGTATGCATGTTTACATACATATATATATGAAGGAATGATCGTTTTAAGGCCATTTTCCCCCGCTAGAGCGGGGGTTATCCTTGCGGGTGTGTGTGTGTGTGTGTGTGTGTGTGTGTGTGTGTGTGTGTGTGTGTGTGTGTGTGTGTGTGTGTGTGTGTGTGTGTGTAACATTAGACATCTAGTAGGGACAGTGGATAATTGACTCGTGGAGCCAATGTATGTCTACGTGCTTGAAATGTCCTGCGCAACCATGCACGTTGCTGGGTGAGCTGTGTGCAGTGCAGGGCAGCACAGAATCATAACATTTCTCCAGCGGGGCAGCACGAGGGAATATGGAAAGGCCCCAGGATTTTGTGGAAAAAAACTAATCCCTTAACTAGCGCAAGTCGCCAGATAAGCGCCGCTGTCTGTGACGTGATGTCCAGAGTCTCCTGTGACGCTGCACGGCGCCCGTCTAACCACGAGCTGTTATTAGTACGAGTAAGGAAAAAAATACACACAAAAGGGAAGAGTTGAGGGAGAGAACAGAGAAGGAAAGAGGGAGGGAAGAGGGTGACGGCGTTTCGTCCTAATTGCAACGTTGTTCGGATCATTACATAAAGCTCAGAACAGACGATGTTTAAAAAAATCACGTGTTTTTGGAAAGCGTGGTGGTATTATTTAGTTAGCTCCAAAAATGTGAAGTAAATAAATGTATATATATATATATATATATATATATATATATATATATATATATATCTATATTATAATAGCCGTAGATGATTCTGTCTGTCTGTCTGTCTGTCTATCTGTTGGGTGTCTGTCCGGGGTGTGGCTTACTCGGTTTGCAGAGTAGCTCCACCCATAGCTCCACCCATTCTGGGAGTGGCTATAAACAAATATCCACCATTTTATTAACTCGCATAGCTTTGAGTCCTGTTTTGTAGGCCCGTGGTGTCTTGCTCTCCCCCAGTTTTATTTCAAATCAAATTCGATAAATCATTTCATTTTTCACAGTCGCTAACATAGTTTTAGACTCGGTTGAAAAAAAACGGGAAGAAAATCCGATGAAAGTTGCCGTTTATAGAACGAAATGAATTCTCAAAGGCCTGTAACTTCAAGGCCATTGAGTCTCTCTCACGCCTTTATCTCCAATCTAACTCACCATATGATTTCATTTTTATCGATGGTTTTACTTTTAGACTCGGTGTCAGCAATAATTGAGAACATTCCACACACGTGGGAAAATGCAGATATATTTTTAAAAATCGCGTCATGGTGTATCATACACCGCCTAACATGACACCGACGGCAACGTGTCGATACATATTAAAAATTCGATATATCATTTCATTTTTCACAGTCGCTAACATAGTTTTCGACTCGGTTGAAAAAAAACGGGAAGGAAATCCAATGAAAGTTGCCGTTTATAGAACGAAATGAATTCTCAAACGCCTGTAACTTCAACTTCAAGGCCATTGAGTCTCTCTCACGCCTTTATCTCCAATCTAACTCACCATATGATTTCATTTTTATCGATGGTTTTGGACTCGGTGTCAGCAATAATTGAGAACATTCCACACACGCGGGAAAATGCAGAGATATATTTTTTAAAATCGCGTCATGGTGTATCATACACCGCCCAACATGACACCGACGGCAACGTGTCGATATATATTAAAAATTCGCTTTTGCTTTTCCGTTAAGATATATTACTTTTTCGTTTGATGACAGTCGTCACAAAAACGTCAACAATGATGCCGACATATATTTCTTCGTTTTTATTTAATTCAACATTATTAGCCGGAAGTAAAATATGTTTCAGGAAATTACCGAGAGATATTTCTTCGTTTTTTAAAATTAGTTATGTGCGAATACACTTTAAATAGGTTTATTTGAAATCTTTAATTTTCCACAATATAATTTACTTGCCATTTATCATTTGATGATTACGAGACAAATTCCTCTTGAGGATCGTGACAATTCATGCGCTGCGTGGAAACTTCTATTTCCAAAATGAATGAGACGATCGATGAAGAACGCAGACTTGAACAGGATGCAGCAAGAAAACGAATGAGACGGGCGAACGAGTCCATCGACGAACGTCAATGCAAACTTGCGGGGTCACCCGTGGGAATCCCACGGGCATGGATGTGTGTGACATTTCGACATATTGAGTTAGATGCTGCACATTCATTTTTACAAAATGGTTACTGGCAAGTCATCAGATCCAGAAATGGTGTCAAAACCACCGTTTAGAGGCCATTTTTCCCCGCAAAGCGGGGGTTGGCCTTTTCGGGGACCGTGGTAGTTGTTGTTTTTTTGTCCCCTTTTTGAAGCAATGTTTTACGGCCGGATGCCCTTCCTGACGCCAACCCTTTTTGCCGCCTTCAACGACAAACAGGGAATTACCAGTGAACTGGTACTCAATTAGCCGACCTCGGAAGGATGACAGGCTGAGTCAACCCCCCTGGCATTAATTCGGCGATCGACCGAGATTCGAACCCAGGATCCTAAGCCGGCACCCTAGCCGCTAGCCCAACACCAGAAATGGTGTCATGAACACAATTTATTTACGCACAAGCACAAAAGCAAGACGGGCCGATTTCCGATTCCGACGGGCCGACGGGCGAGACGGGCCGATTTCCGATTCCGACGGGCCGATTTGGAGCAAGAAAAAGAACGAGACGGGAGAAAAAGGAGAGAAACGAGACGGGGAAAGCCGATTGGAGAGGCGAGTGAGGCGCGATTGGAGAGGAGTGTGAGGCGCGATTGGAGAGGAGTGTGAGGCACGATTGGAGAGGAGTGTGAGGCGTGATTGGAGAGGAGTGTGAGGCACGATTGGAGAGGAGTGATTGGAGGGGAGTGTGAGGCACGATTGGAGAGGAGTGTGAGGCACGATTGGAGAGGAGTGTGAGGCGCGATTGGAGAGGAGTGTGAGGCGCGATTGGAGAGGAGTGTGAGGCGCGATTGGAGAGGCGTGTGAAGGATTGGAGAGGAGAGGAGTGTGAGGGATTGGAGAGGTGAGGGATTGGAAAGGAGAGGGATGTGAGGGTTTGGAGAGGAGAGGAGTGCTAGGTGGAGAGAGGAGAGTGTCAGGTGGAGACAGGAGAGTGTCAGGTGGAGACAGGAGAGTGTCAGGTGGAGAGGAGTGAGGGGTCACATATTATGTGAAATAACTAAATTCACACCATTTCTGGATCTGATGACTTGCCAGTAACCATTTTGTAAAAATGAATGTGCAGCATATAACTCAATATGTCGAAATGTCACACACATCCATGCCCGTGGGATTCCCACGGGTGACCCCGCTAGTATATATATATACTGTATATATATATATATATATATATATATATATATATATATATATATATGTATATATATATATATATATATATATATATATATATATATATGTATATATATATATATATATATATATATATATATATATATATATATATATATATATATATATATATATATATATATATATATAAACATATATATATATAAACATATATATATATATATATGCCAATATATATATATGCCAATATATATATATAATATATATATATATATATATATATATATATATATATATATAAATAATATTATATATATATTGGCATATATATATATTGGCATATATATATATATATATATATATATATATATATATATATATATATATATATATATATATATATATATATTATATTATATTATATATATATATTGGCATATATATATATTGGCATATATATATGTTTATATATATATATATATATATATATATATATATATATATATATATATATATATATATATATACAGACTTGGCATTTAATATGGAATTTTTTTTTGTGGGGGTGAACTTACTTTTCAAGATGTTTTAGAACCAAAAGTTCATTGGAATTATGTTTAAATATATTCTAGATTTTGTTAATGTGACCTTTAAAAGAAACAAAAAACCACATTTGACATTTCGAAACAAATAAATTGATCCTTGAAAGTGATGTAAACTTATATCGAACTCAATTCATGGACATTACTGTGTTAAACGTCTGTACGTTTTCCAGAAGTATCTCTTTATTTTGCACATTAGCCAAAAATTTTTAAAACTAAAACAAAAGTTAAATTACGACTGGGATTACGGACAGTAAAATTACAGTTCAGTACTTCGTGTAACCCCCACGAGCATTCAGGATAGCACGTACACGTTAAGGCATGCTGTTCACGAGATTTGCCAAGGTTTGGACAGGAATCGCTTGCCATGCAGTGACAATAGCCTGCTGCAATTCACGCACAGAGGTGGGATGCTGGTCCAAGTGGTCGATTCGTCGCGTTAATTCTGCCCACAAGTTCTCTATCGGATTCATATCCGGGACATGGCAGGCCACTCCATATGCTCTACACCACGGTCAGCAAGAAAGTGTTGGATCATGCGAGCACGAAGAGGCCGTGCATTGTCATCTTGGAAGACAAAGTTTCCTCGAAAGGCTGCACGAGCAAATGGAAGCAATGTTTCTTCCAGAATGGCCCTGTACTTGAACTGGTTCAGGTTTCCATTCAGAACAACCAGGTCAGTTTTGCCCCCTGCATGAAAAGCAGCCCAAAGGGTCACCCCACCACCTCCAGCTTGGACTCTTGGCACTATACAATCTTTGTTGTAGGCTTCATGCACTTGCCTGCGCACTCGGACGCGGCCATCTTGACGATAGACCAGAAATCTAGACTCGTCACTGAAGATCACGTGATTCCAGTGTCCTGGCTGCCATTGACGGTGCTCTCTGGCCCACTGCAATCGGAGCTGGCGCTGTTGTCTGGTCAGGCGTGGCTTTCTCAGGGGATGCCTGGCACGATAGCCTGCTTGAACCAGTCGTTGGTTGACTAGCCTTCTGGATACAGGCACATTTGTCAGTTGCTGCCCCTCAGCCCTAAGACTATTAGCTGACTTGGTACGGCCATTGCGGACTAACCGGTGCAGCTGGCGATCATCCCTCCTTGTGGTTCTGCGGGCACTTCCTGGCCTCGGTATTGGAGTAGGGACACCCCTCTGAGCATTTCGTTTCAGGATCTTTGACACCTGACCTTGAGTGATGCCATACTGCCGAGCAATAGCACGCTGTTTCATGCCGTAATTTCGTAAAGCCACCACTCCAAGACAAACAGCATTGTCGAGTTGACGGACCATCTCCAGAGGAAGCGGCAATAACTTTTGGAGAGGTGCAGCAGTTGTTTTCCACTAATACAGAACGCAACAACCCTTGTATACCCGAATGTGAAGCCAATCATCAAATGCACCTGTCCGTACATTTTGCCACGCCACCTGTGATATAATCCTGTTGTTGACTTCTTGCTGTGACAGACAATCAGTGACATGGTTCTTCAAAACAAATAAATCACCAAAGTGTAAAAGAAACTCACCAGATTGATATACTGAGTTAAGAAAGTAAACCCAAGTCAAGAAAAAATATATATTCCATATTAAATGTCAAGTCTGTATATATGTATATATATATATATATATATATATATATATATATATATATATATATATATATATATATATATATATATATATTGTTGCTGACGCGGTTAAAGATGTTATTTTACCGAGCGGTTGGTATTACCGCGTCCGAACAGTTACTCCCCGATTAGAACCCGATTCCACCCGACGTTGACCAGATCGCACCGCAGATATTCAATCGGGAAACCTCTAAAGCGACCGAAAGAGAAGGAAAAGAGAAAAAGACAGAGTACGGAGGAAGAACAGATTTATTATACAAACACAAGCAAAAAGAAAGAGCGACCAAAATTATTTACAGCAATGGATGGAAGAAGCAGTCACACAGTGCATCATTAGCTTATACTATTCATTTTACTTAACCCCAAGACAACGAGTAGGACAGACGACGTTCACACTTACACGGGGGATATTGCAGGCAGGTAGGGCTTGAGGTGGATTGCTGGAGAGGGAGGCAGGGTCGGAGGCAGCAGCTCTCAATTCCTCCCGTTTTTGGCGGGAAAACCCTCCGTCGCGTATCCGCTGCCGATGCTGTAGACGTCACGCGCTGGCTCGGGCACACCTGCTCCTCTCCTTCTGGTGGAGCCGTCTCCCTCCTTTCAGCGCGTCTCTCCTTAGCTGGTTTCCTCTCCGAGTACCTCTCCTCTTTGGCTTGGAGCGTCTCGCATCTCAACGCTCCTTTCGTATGTCACCTCTTCGCTCATCTCCCATCTCATCTGGTGAAGCAGTCCCTTACAGTCCCTTTTATTACTCCGGGCGGAATCAAGCCGCCGGCTGCGAGGGCACGCCTACCGGGTCGCTAACCGCGGTGCTGGTTGGCCAAGTGGGGTTGGCTCACTCCTCCCCTCTATGACGAGGTGGAGACACGCCTTTCTTCTCCGAGATTAGCACATGGGCAATGGCGGCTTGCGGGATTGAACACCACTCGCACCCCTTTTGAAAGGAACTTTGGAGAGCGGAGATGTTTGGGGAAATTGAAAGGGCCTACGCTTATTTTGTTTGATACAATGCAAAGTCAATCTAGTGGGAAACACATATTTAGCCTACATAGAATAAGGAAATACACTATTTAAAAAGATATATCGTGGCCTGCGTGTAAGTTTCATGGAATTAACTAGGAGGACGGCTGCGACCATTATTTACATTACGAGGGTGTTACACATAACAAAACCATACTTTTCACATTCGTTACACTTCCTCCAAAATTGTTACACTTCTCAAAAACCGTTACACTTCTCAAATTCGTTACACTTCTCAAAACCGTTACACTGCACCCTCCTTTCTTCAGGGGCGTGCTCGGGCCTACAAAACTTTAACTTAGTGTGACACGTAGGTGTAATTCCCTCTACAATTAACCTGACCCTGAGTGTGACAATCTTAAAACACAAATAAGTATGTCCCCCTATTGCATTGCACCCTGTCTAACAGACTCAAGCCCACAGCTAACTGAATTACGGAATTATTCTCAAACTATACATTTACGGTGGGGAGCATTATTTACAATGACTCTGCTTTTATTTACAAAACTAACCCAGGACCTGTGATTGTTCTTTTGGGGGGGGGAGAGACAGTCTGCTCTGCATCAATGCACCATGAAAGCACCCATAAACGCACCAAAACACCCTCAAGCACCAATCGGTGCACAGTCATCACTGTTCATGAAAATAAAAACAACAACCCCTAACCCTGCAGGTGGTCTCTTGCTCTTCGGCTCCCTCTGCTGGCTATTATTATTTTCCTGATGTTGTCATCTTCTTTGCTGGCGGCCTATTTGCACTATTAAAATGCACCCAACGTGTCCATTTATATTTATTTATGGCCCACAGGGGCCGACTATGTATGGTTCACCTGTGGGGCATCGGTGCCCTGTGGCCAAGGTCCGCCAGCAAGATTTCGGGCCTTCAGGGCCGGTTCCAGCAGAGGGGCCATGCCCCAACCCATGGGGTCCATAAGTGGTGCTCAGCCACAGATATGTGGTCCATAATGTGGTGCATCGATGCAGACAGCTGGTTCTGGGAGTTCCGGGCACACAATGGCGGACTCACGCACGCTCCCCTCGGCGCCCAGTGGCGCACAGGTCCTCATGTGGGAGACAAAAGGGGGAAAAGACAGATGAGCGAGGGGTAAGGTCACAAGGGTACACATCAATCAAGGCAATGCAAGGCGAAGTGCGTACGGAGAGCGAAGTGAGAAAACTCGTCCCTACCATACGTCACCCCCCCTGTCACCTACTCTACCCTTGCCCTTACCCCATATTTACAAAATCTACACATTTACAAATTCGTCACTAATGTCACGTCTTCCCCATATTTCCCCTCTACCAAATTTGTCTCCACAATCCCTCTAACCAAAATTTGCCATCACCAATTCATCATCAATCCTCATAAGGAGGGAGAGATGGAACATCAAGCACAATGTAACACCCACGTCATGATGCGTCTCACAATCCAAACATTTGCATCAAAATAATAATAACAACCTGGCATGGTGTGGAGGTACGTCATCCCAGGTGAGTGGATGTAGATGGTGCGAGGAGATCTTCATCCTAACTACTTTCTAAATGACTTTAATACACTTTACACTACCCGGGGTCTTTCCCTGCCAATCCATTGGCCATCTTACACTATGGGTTCTAAAAACCAATTCCCATTGACCAAACTGTGGTGCTTCTCAATTTGGGGTCTAACTCCCCCAATTCAACTCCCTGTGCCCTTGCACAATTTCAGGACTGGGGCGTGTAGCTCTCCCAGCAGGTCTACCCACCTGCACACCTCCACCACTGCAGTTGCCACCCGAACTTACCTAGCTCCTCACCCTAACCTATCTAATTGGGAAGGCCCCTCCTGGCTCTGTCACCCCTCGGTGCCCTCTGGCACTGGGCTACTCGGGTCCGTCCTCCGGATCCTCGGGCCCCATCCACAACAACTCTACCGGCTCCCAGAGCCCACCTGCGGCCTCACCTGGCCGACATCCTCACAGTGGTGGAGTGCCCAAACCAACTACACACACTAACAGGCTACACGCCAAGCCATTTCCACAACACTAATGCACCCATCCAAATACCATTCTTTCACCCGCACCACAGATGCCAATATCCAACCACAATTTACCTATACCCTCTACCTAACACTTACACTACCCTCCCCGCGTATTCGTGATGGGGGTCCATCCTTCCCCCATTCACACCTTCGCACCATCCACTCCACTCCATAGTTTCCACCATACTCACTCCACGACCCTCCATTCCAATACTCCATATATTCCACACTCCATGTATTCCACACTCCATGTATTTCACACAACCATTCTCCATACACCTGTTGTTGCACACCTGTGCAATCACACCTGGTGCCACCTGCACCCTCCTTCCTCCCAGGACCATTTGGTCAGCACAATACTCATCACCATCACTCACTCAAACACTGCTCCATACACCTGTTCAGTTGCACACCTGTGCAATCACACCTGTTCCTCACACACTTTTCACAATACACTTCTGAATACACCTCCAACGCTCACACGGCATCATCTAATCTACCTGTTGCCCTGCTAACTTAGTGCTCCCCGTCTTCCCTTTAAACTAAGCACATACCACGTCATTATCATCCACACTAACCTACCTGCATCCCCACTACAGGTATCATTGTCACTACCTAATCTTAACGTTACCTAAGGTCATCTTCTCGAGATCCCTACACATTATCCAAACCCTCCCGGGCTAGTTTTCACTGCCAATCCCATAAGAATAGTGCTCCTTTGCCCCCGCATGTTGATTGATGGCAGAGTTGCCATCCCCCCCACATTGGGTATCTTCCACTACCACCCCCCAGTCCTCTGACGCTACGAGCCCCCGTCGCAAGAGGTACTGGGTCCTGCCTCGGCATCTAGAGCCGAGGCGATCCACGAGGGCGCCTGCTCGCCGGCATAAGGTCTTATCCGGTCGGCATGGACGATCCGAGGGGGGGGGGGCGTGGCCCCATTTTGATCTTAACGACCACGTCACAGACTTGCGACAGGACGACTCCCGGGCCTTGCCAGGGGGAGGTGAGTTTTGGGCACCTGCCCTTTCGCCTCCGGGGATTAAAGAACCAAATCTTCATCCCCAGAGCGTATTGACTCCCCTGGCTCCAGTCGTCGTACCTGCGCTTCATCTTGGCCCCCGCCAGATGGAGCTGGCGGTGGGCGAAGGCATGTACCCGCTCCATGCCTTCCTCCAAGTGACGTGCGTAACCCTCCCTCGGCGGTGTATCCGTGGTGTCTGGCACGGGACCGCATAGCAAGTTGGCGGGAGCCCGTAACTCCCGCCCATACATAAGCAACACTGGACTGCATGCGGTGGCTCCGTGCTGGCTAGTTCGGTAGGCCATTAACAGGTACGGGAGATGTTCATCCCAGTCAACCTGACGGGTGGTGGTGAACAATGCCAGTTGTTGTACCAATGTTCTGTTGAACCGTTCCACCATTCCGTCAGATTGTGGCCGCAAGGGCGTGGTCCTGGTTTTCCGAATTGACAGGAGTCTGCACACATCTTTTAGCAATTGACTTTCAAAATTTCGACCCTGATCGGTGTGCAGCTCCTGTGGAATCCCGTGCCGACATACAAATCCTTCTACGAAGGCCTGCGCCACAACCCCGGCTTCTTGGTTGGGGAGGGCGTAGGCCTCCGGCCACTTGGTAAAATAGTCCATTACAACGAGGATATACTTATTACCTTGGCGGGTGCGGGGCAGCGGTCGTAGAATATCCATAGCCACCCACTCAAGGGGGGCCCCCACCTGATGTAATTGAAGGGGGGCCCTCATCCTCCGTGCTGGTCCATTTTTGGCAGAACAGGCGTCGCATCTCCGACACCAGTCCTGTATGTCGCGCCCCATATTCACCCAATAGAACCTCCGGCGGACCCGAGATATTGTCTTTGTCCTGCCCAAATGGCCGCCGGAGCGGGTACCATGCACCTGTTGCAATATGACGTTCTTAAATTTGTCAGGGACTATCACCAGCCAGGAAGTTCTATCAGAGGGAACCTCCACCCACTTGCGATACAAGATGTTGCCTTTCAATTCCAGGGTCTGCCACTGAGCCCAATACGCCTTTGTTTGCGCCCTGAGGGGGGTGACCTCTTCCCCCTTTGGTCTTTGCCCCAATTTGACCCATTGGAACACCGGCCCCAGAACAGGATCCTCCTGCTGGGCCGTGCTCCAAGCCAACTCTCCAAATTCCTCGTCCGCGGTTAGTGGCAAAATTGGCCCTCTCACCCGGGTTGCCCGGACGACGAGAATCGAGCAGAATCGCCCAATTGCTCCCTCTCCTCGTGTCTCGCACAAAATTTGCAGTTTTCCCCCAGACAAGGACGCCGAGAGAGTGCGTCCGCATTACCATGGGCCTTCCCGGCCCTATGGGTCACATTGAAATCGTACTGCTGCAACTTTTCCAACCACCTTGCAATTTGGCCCTCCGGTTCCTTGAACCGAAGGAGCCATTGCAAGGAGGAATGGTCAGTTCGAACCGAAAATTTCCACCCGTACAGGTACCGGTGGAAATGGTTCATGGCAGCCAGTATAGCCAATAACTCTTTGCGAGTGACACAATAATTTCGCTCGGGCCTACTTAAGGCCCGACTATAGTAACCAATCACTCTCTCCACGCCCTCCTGTGTCTGAGACAAAACTGCGCCCAATCCTTCCTGGCTCGCATCCGTGTCCAGGGTAAATGTCCCGTCACTAGTGGGGTAAGCTAGAAGGGGTGCGGATGTTAGACACCCCTTCAATTTTTGGAAGGCCTCGTGGCACTCCCGTGTCCAATTAAATCGCGTCCCCTTCTCCGTAAGCCGGTGGAGGGTACGGGCCAACTCCGCAAATTTCGCCACAAAACGCCGGTAGTAGGAGCAGAGTCCCAAAAATCCCCGCACCTCTTTGATGGTACGTGGTGCGGGCCACTCCTCCACCGCTTTAATTTTGTCTGGGTCCGTTTTTACCCCCTCGTGGCCGATCACGTGACCTAGATAGGCCACCTCTCTTGCAAACAAGGTGCACTTACTCGGGTTCAGCTTCAACCCTGCCTGTCTGAGGCACCCGAACACCTGGTCCAAATTAGCTAACGCCTGGGGGAAGGTCTTGGCATGTACTAGGACGTCATCCAGGTATACCAGGCATGATTGCCATGGCATGCCGCCTAGTACATGTTCCATTAATCGCTCAAAGTTGGCGGGGGCGTTACACAAACCAAACAGCATCACAGTGAACTGATACAGCCCCTTACCTGTGGAAAATGCCGTTTTCTCCTTCCCTGTCCGATCCATCTCCACCTGCCAATACCCACTCTTGAGGTCCAAAGTTGTGAACCAATTTGAGCCCGCAACGGCATCGAGGGTGTCATCAATCCTTGGCAGGGGATATGAGTCCTTGAGTGTCACGTTGTTTAGCTGGCGATAGTCCACGCAGAACCGCGTGGTCCCATCTTTCTTTTTAACCAGCACAACAGGTGACATCCAAGGACTTCCCGAGGGCTCGATCACGCCTGCGTCGAGCATTTTTTCAACCTGCTCGTCAGCTTCCACCCTCTTGCTCCAAGGGAGCCGTCGGGCGGCCTGACGAATAGGCCGGGCCTCACCGGTGTGGATCTGATGTTTCACCAGGCCCGTACGTCCAATATCCTCGGTGAACAAGGAGAAGAGGTCCAAATGGGACCCAACCAGTTTGTGTAAGGCCTCCCTTTGGGTACCTCCCAACTCTATGCTACTCCGATTTACCATCTCGCAAATGGGATCGGGCCAATTCCTAGAACTTATTGAAGGCTCCCCCTGGGGCCGGCTCGGCTGGACGTTTTCGCCCCTCACTGACGCGACTTCGCTAACTGGGGTGCAGCCAGCTACCTTCGTGCCCCTCACTATAGTGCGTGGTTCTGTGCTAATATTAATTACTCGGACGGCCACCACCGGCCCGTCCGTTTTTACAAGGGTGTGGCCCACGATTAAACCAGGTATGGATCGCGCTGCCACCGGTTCGACCAGGCCGCAGGACTCCTGCCATGTCGGGCGAGCTGACCATCGGGCCGGCACTATGGCCTCGGCCCCCGGAGGGATGGTCACGGCCTCAGGAGCCTCCAGCTCCACCCTCTCGGCCGTGCTCACCCCCTCCAATGGTAGCTCTCCCACTCCCCATCGCAGGATCCCCCGGCTCAAGTCGATTTTACAACCGCTGGCAGTCAACAAATCCAACCCTATTAAGCACGGGTCGCACACCTCCGCCACCCAAACCTCTATCTCTTGCTTTACTGATCCCAACTTGAGGGTCACAAAACCACGCCCTATGATCGGGGCCGTTGCCCCGGTAGCCAACTGCAAACTATGATTTTCCAGACGCTGGATTTTATCCCAGCCGTCTGCACTCAAATTAAGGATCACGGGGCTGATGATCGTGGCGCTGGCTCCCGTGTCCACAACGGCGTCGACCCCCACGCCGGCAATTTTGCACCGAATTGTTAAGCTACCTGTTCCAATTTGGCCACAATGAATGACCTGTCGCGTCAACGAGGGCTTCTCTCCATCCCCTACTGCCGAACACCGCCCTGCATGCCCGGCACGTTCTAGTTTCCCGGGCCCTGGTGGGGGGGGGGGGGGGGGGGGTGTCTGAGGTCGGCTAGGCCGATCGATACTGGGCGGAGTTGAGGGCATCGGCTGACGGGGAACGTCCCATGCACGGTGACCCATCCGAGCACAATTATAGCACCTCACCTGGTAAGGTGCTTGCCTCCGGTATTCCAAATTCCCCCCCCTATATGTCCGAATTGGGGTACTCTATCGGGGACTACCGGGTGCCACCACTGGAGCCGCCTGCCATGGTCCAGGTCCCACTAGACGCCGATCCACCAGCCTCCGAACCATGCTCTCCAGGTCAGGGCCCCCGTCGGGGGCCGCCCCCCCCCATCACGGGCCCTACCTGACGCACCGCCACTGCGTGGCGCTCGCCTCCCCGGGCCAGGGGCCTCGCTGCTTCCCAACGGGCCGCAGCGTCGGCCGCCTGACTCATGGTCTGCGGGCGCCACATGGCGAGCTGTTGTCGGAGCTCCAGATCCGGGAGGGCCTGGATAAAGTGATCCAGTGCCAGGCTTTCCTGGGAACTCGCTGCCATGTCCGCGTGTGCAATCCCTACCGCGCGGCGAATATCGTGAGCAAGTTCCCCGATGGTCTCCTGGGGCTTGCGTTTACGCTGCGCAAGTTGAGCTTTAACAAGCTCGCTTTGCTGCTCGATACCGAAACGATTAATTAAAGCCGCACGGAGAGCTGACAGGGTGAGAGCACCCGGTGGTAAAGCTGTCAGCACCTCCGCCACCGCACTGCGCAGCGCCCCTACCAGGTGTACTCCACCTTCGTCCGGACTCCAACCATTGCCTCGGCACACGTAATCAAACTGCGCCAGGTACGCCCTCAGATCACTCTTGCCGTCATACGGCGCGAGTGGTACCTTGTGGGCGCCCGAAGGCCGGACCCCGTGCGTCACTCTTGGCGGGATCAACGCGGGACCAAACCGTTCGGCCTCCCACAGTGCGCTATTCCAGGGGGGCTCCCGCACGTCCCCCGTCCCTCCAAACACTACCCCTCTTGGTGTCGATGCCTGGGTCGCCCTTCCGCAACCCGCTACCCACTCCATACCCACACATCCTTGCTCACCAGCACCCCCCTCACTCCCCATAGCCAGACCTCCTTGCACACCTCCTCTTTCCACACACTCCGGACCAGTCAGACACCTCACTCTTGGTCCCTCACGAACACCCGGGTCTACACCACCCCCCAAGCCGACTAAATCTCCCCTCACACCATATACATTTCCGCGTATATCGTCACTCACCTCGGTACCTCGTCGTCGCACTTCCTCTGCCACCTGCAAACTCTTTATTTGGTTAGTGAGCACATCAATCATGATTTGAACACAGACCTTGCACATACTCCATCACTTCCTCCCTTATCTCCTTTTTAGTTTCCCTCCGTCTCTTCTTAATTTCACTCACCCCTTCTTCCACCTCCTCTAATTTTCCTTTACCTCCTTCATCTCCCGGTGCGCCCCTTCTATCTCTTCCTCTAACGCCACTTTAACCGTTTCTATGTGCGTCCTCACCTCTCGGTCCTTCGTCTCCATTACTTCTGTCACCTCTTCCAACCTCTTCGTCAACCCCTCATGTACCATCTGACATTCCTTCTGTGTCGCTATTAATTCATTTTTAATGTCTTTTTGTGTCGCTTTTAACCCCCTGATTATCGCAGTGTTCTTTTCCACTTGGTCCGTGAGTTCCTTTTGTCCCACTGTCAGCTGTTCTACTCCCCTCGTCAGACCCTCTATGCCCCCCTGTAACCTAGCCGTATTATTCCTCACCTCTTTCTCCATACGCTTCTCACCTCGCTTTACCTCCTCACGTACCCCCGAGACCTCCTCGCTTACACCTCGTCGTATTTCCTCTTTCATCTCCTCCATCTCTTTTGTAGATGCCACCCTCATCTGTCCTAATTCATCCCTTTGGGCATCCAATTTGGTTTCTACCCCGATTTTCACCTCCTCTATCTGCTCTCCCATTTGTTTAATTTCTCGGGCGGATTGTTCCCCTATTTCCCGCAATTTGTTTTCCATCTTGTTTTCTAACCCCTCTAACCCATTTTTCACCCCCTCTATCTGATTCTCCTGGGCCGCCATTCTATTTTCCACCCCCGTTAACCCATTTTTCACCCTTTCTATCCCATTGTCTAACCCCTCAAATTTCTTGTCTAACCCCTCAAATTTAGCTTCTAGCCCCCCGATTTGATTTCCTAGTCGCTCCCCCATTCTGTTTTCCAAACCTTCAATTTGGTTTCCCACACTCATCTGCACAGCTGCTTGCAGCTGCGCAATGAGGGCCTGCATGTCAATTCCTCCCACTTGTACAGCGGGCGCGGCCGCCGTAGCCATGTGCGAGGCGCCATTTTGCGTGCCCACAACCTCGTACGCGAGGGCGCCATCTTGCGTGCCTGAAACCTCCTCAACCACCTCATTGCTCTCCTCTATTTCCTCCCTCTGATCCTGGGTTACTCCTAACCCCTCTTCTAGTTCCCCCACCGGCATCCGATCGCCTTGACTAGCCATGGCGCGATTTCAAAATTCGGTTTTTTTTTTAAAACAAATCAAATTTCGGCAGCTCGTAATTTTGAGCGCGTTAAGCGCGCTTCGGGTCCGACCCCGCTCCCGACACCAATTGTTACGGACCGCGGATAAGGATGTTGATTTGCCGAGCGGATGGCACCACGGCCGAACAGTTACCCCGACTAACCCGATTCCCGAACGTTGGCCGGATCGCGCCACAGATATTCAATAGGGAAAAGACAAAGGTGACACGGATGTGAAGAAGAAGAAGAAGACAAAAAAAAAGGAATACGAATCTAATTTATTTACTATTTACAACCAAAAGTAACCAAGGAAGAAGGAAAGATAAGAAAATAATTTACAGAAGATATTCAGAGACACAGTGCAACGCTAGCTTACCTACTGTCTTAATTAACCCAGGGACAAGACACACAGAACAAACTCACGTACACAAAAGGATGGAAAGGCAGGAGGTGGATGACTGGAGGGAGAGGAAGGTCCAACGGATCCTGCAGCACGATCGGCGCGTTTGGCAGCCGCCGTTCCTTCGCGGCCCTGCTCAAAACTGCCGTCCAGGCCCCAAGCTGCTGTTGTTGCTGCTGTGGCTGTGTGGACGTCGCGTGCTCTTTTTAGGACTCGTCTCTCTCGTCTTGTCCAAGCTCATCTGGTCCAACCACTCAACTCAACAACCCAACAACTCAACAACTTGCACGTCTTTCTTGGTCCAACCACTCAACAACCACAACTTGCACGTCTCCCTGTCCAACTTCACTCGGCTCTTGCGCGCGTGCTTTTATAGCGCCTCAGGCGATCAAGCCGCCGGCCTTCAGGACACGCCCATCGGTGTGTTCACCTCGGCCCTGGTTGGTCGCGCGACCTTCTGGCTCCGCCCTTGATGACGACGGGCGGGCACGCCCTTCTTCCCCGACCCGAGCACATGTTCAATGGTGGTTTTGGAGGGGATGTAATTGGCAATCGAGGCTTGGCAATGAAAGTTTTGGGAGTGGGAATGGGGAATGAAGGGAATCTATCTTATTTCACTTGGTGCAATGGAGTGTCATCTTAATGGAAGACAAGGCCTTACCCTAATACACATAATAAAGATATAACTATCAACCAGGGGGAAATCTATGATTGGCTAACGTGTATGCTTTATGGAACTAACTACGGGAACGCCCTTTGACCTTTATACAACAGACTGGAGGCAGGAGGGTCCAGAATAAAGCAATAATAATAAAAAACACAATAAAAAAAACACAATCCTCATATCCACAACACTGCACCCTCCTCCTCTCAGGCACGGCCCGGGCCTATAACTTTAACTTAGTGTGACACGTAGGTGTAGTTCCCTCTACTTTTAACCTGACCCTGAGTGCGACAGTTTTAAAACATAAAAAATATGTCCCGCTGCTCCATTGCACCCTGCCTAACAGACTCATGCCCACAGCTAACCGAATTGCGGAATGGTCTTCAAACTATACACTGACGGTGGGGAGCATTATTTACAATGACTCTGCTTTTATTTACAACACGCAACCCAGGACCTGTGATTGTTCTTTTGGGGGGGGGGGGGGGGGGGAGACAGCCTGCCCTGCATCGACGCACCAGCACCAACAAAGAGCACCATAAAGCACCAAAACGCACCGGAGTGCACAGTCACCATAATTAAAAACAAACAAACAAAAAAAAACTGATGCTCGTCTTCCTCTTTGGCTCCCTCTGCTGGCCGTTGTCATTCTTGATGTTGTCTTTCTTGTTCTTCTTGCTGGCGGCCTATTTGGACATATTGATAAAAAGCACAAAACGTGTCCATTTTTATTTATGGCCCACAGGGGCCGACTACGGGTGGTTCACCTGTGGGCTTGGTGCCACCTCACCGGGTCCGCAAGCAAGATCTTGGGCCATCGTGGCCATTCCCAGCAGAGGGGCCATGCCCCAACCCGTGGGGTCCATGAGTGGTGCTCAGCCACAGACATGTGGTCCATAAGTGGTGCGTGGATGCAGGCAGCTGGTTGCGAGGATTCGGGCACACCGACGCGGCCCCCCCGCACGCTCCCCTTAGTGCCCATAGAGCATGATCCATGGGTCGGGGAAGGAAGACAGAGAAGACAGGTGAGTGAGGGGTAAGGTCACAAGGGTAAACATCAATGAAGGCAATGCAGAGTGAGGTGCGTCTGGAGACTGAGCGGAGAAAAGCTCGTCCCTACCGTACGTCACCCCCCCCTGTTACCTACTCTACCCTTGCCCTTACCCCATATTTACAAAAATCTACACCCTTACCAATTCATCACTAATGTCACGTCTTCCCCCTATTTCCCCTATACCAAATTCATCACAATCCCATTGTCTAAATTTGCCATCACCAATTCATCATCAATCCTCATAAGGAGGGAGAGATGGAACATCAGCACAATGTCACACCCACGTCATGATGCATCTCACATTCCAAACATTTGCACAAAAATAATAAAAACATGGCATGGTGTGGAGTTGCGTCACCTCAAGTGAGTGGATGTAGATGGTGCGAGGAGATTCTTAATCCTAACTATCCTCTAAATGACTTTAATACACTTTACACTACCCGGGGTCTTTCCCTGCCAATCCATTGGCCATCTTACTCTCTATGCAGTTTTAAGAACCAAATTCCCATTGAACAAACTGTGGTGCTTCATCAATTTGGGGTCTCACTCCCCCGATTCAACTCCCTGTGCCTTTGCACAATTTCAGGACTGGGTCGTGTGGCTCTCCCAGCAGGTCTACCTACCTGCACACCTCCACCACTGCAGTTGCCTCCAAGCTTACCTGCTCCTTACCCTAAACTATCTACCTGGGGAAGGCCCTCTGGCGCTCTCCCCACTCGGTGCCCTCTCTGGCACTGGGCTACCCGGGTCCGTCCTCCGGATCCTCGGGCCCCATCCACAACTCTACCGGCTCCCAGAGCCCACCTGCGGCCTCACCTGGCCAACATCCTAACAGTGGCGGAGTGCCCATTTAACTACACACACTAACAGGCCACACGCCCAGCCATTTCCATGACACTAATGCACCCATCCAAACACCATTCTTCCACCACGCACCACAGATGCCAATATCCAACCACAATTTACCTACTCCCTCTACCTAACTCTTAAACTACCCTCCCTGGGTATTCGTGATGGGGTCCATCCTCCCCATACACACCTTCGCACCATCCACTCCACTCCACAGTTTCCACCATACTCACTCCACACCATCCATTCCATACTCCATATATTCCATACTCCATGTATTCCACACAACCATTCTCCATACACCTGTATTTGCACACCTGTGCTATCACACCTGGTGCTTCCTGCACCCTCCTTCCTCCCAGGCCTATTTGGTCAACACAACACACAATCACCAATACTCACCCATACACTGCTCCATACACTTTCGATTCTCAAACACACGGCATCATCTAGGCCAGGGGCGGGCAACCCCCGGCCCGCGGGCCACATCCGGCCCGCGAAGGCTTAGCGTCCGGCCCGCCACCCTGCTAGGCTTTATTATTGCAATCCGGCCCGCGGACCTCCCAGTAAAACTCATATCATTTGTAGGCCTAAATGTAAGAGTTTATATTTAGCCGGTCTGAATTCAAGAAAGGGACATTTTGTCTTCAGCACCGTCCTCTTCCGGAAGACATGCGCACGGGGAACTGTCTTGCCTAGACACCGCCTGCTTGCTGATAGGCGGTCTTTTCAAATCAGCCGGCATGTGATACGGACGTCCTTCCGATTCAGTCAGCTTGCGACAAACGTTGGTGTCTGGGACAAATAACTTGCAACAAAGAGGTAAGCGACGCAGAGTTCTCTAAACCTATTTCAATTTTCACTTTCTTTCAATTTGCTTTGTTTTGTTTGTTAGAACATGTTATTATCTTTCATTTGCTGCGTTTAAATAATTTTATTCTCCCTTTTTATTTGTAAAAATAAAAATATAACGAACTTTCTATTTGTAAAGAAAAAAAATATATAACGAACTTTCTGTTTGTAAAAGAAAAAAGAAATTGACGAACTTTTGTTTAAAAGGAAAACGAAATTGACGAACTTTTGTTTAAAAGGAAAACGAACTCTTTAAAAAAAAAAGTATGCAGACTGATTCATTTCCTGTATTTCAGTTTTACGGTGAAACTGTGTCATATTCAGCGTTGGCCACGTGCGCGCAAAATAAATACATTCATCTGTACAAATCGTCTTCCGAGATTTTTTGTGCCCCAGATTGCTTGCTGTTACATCATTTATTCATTGCTGATATACCTAATTTTCTTCCTTTTCAGCTCATCATGTCTGCGACCCAGCGTGTTAAGAAGAGGAAAGTGGACCTCGAGCGTCGGATCTTCAACCCTGAGTGGGAGAAGTACTTCTTCATCGAGCGCTTTGGACAGGCCCAGTGCCTCATATGCTTGAAGACTTTGGCTGTCCTAAAAGAGTACAACGTGCGCCGCCACTGGGAGACAGAGCACCGCTCGTCAAACTTCGCGTCGGTGTCTGCCACCGAAAGGAAGGACGCCATGGTTAGACTATCAGGCAACTTGGAGAAACAAACTTCACTCTTCCGCAAGCAGAATACTGAGGCCGAAAAGGTGACGCGCGCCAGTTATGAAGTCTCCCGCATCCTTGCTCGCCGAATGAAGCCATTCGCGGATGGGGACTTCATCAAGGAATGCCTCCTCGCTGTAGTGGACTCCGTCTGTCCAGAGCAGCGTTCCGCCTTTGAGAACGTGAGCCTTTCGTCCCGCACCGTTCGTCGCCGCATCGAGGATATGTCGGAAAACGTGCACGACTCACTCAAAACACGCAGCTCAAATTTCGTCGCCTTTTCCCTCGCTCTGGATGAGAGCACCGACACAAAGGACACGGCCCAGCTGTCCGTTTTCATCCGTGGCGTCACCGCTGACTTTCAAGTGTGTGAGGAATTCCTCCAGCTTGTCCCGCTGCGCGACACCACCACTGGGAAAGACATCTGCGACGCCGTGCTTCTGTGTGTTGATCAGCACTCCCTGGACCTCTCCCGTCTTGTGTGTGTGACGACCGACTGTGCCCCGGCGATGATTGGTGAGAAGAAGGGCGCCGCTTCGCTGCTAGTGCGTCACTGTGCAGCCGCCGGATACACTCAGCCCATTAACAAGATGCACTGCATCATCCACCAAGAGTCCCTGTGCGCTAAGTCTGCCAACCTCGTTGGTGTCATGTCTGTCGTGGTGAAGGTCGTCAACTCCATCCTCTCCCGCAGCCTTAACCATCATCAGTTCCAGGCACTGATGGACGAGGTGAACGTGCACTACAACGACCTGCTCTACTTCTGTGAGGTACGCTGGCTGAGTCGTGGGGCCATGCTGTCTCGGGTGTGCGACCTACAGCAGGAGATTGCCACCTTTCTACGTCAGAAGAACCTTCCCCACGCTGATCAATTCTCTGATCCGCGGTGGCTAGCTCACCTGGCCCTGCTCACGGACATCACGGCGCACCTGAACACCCTCAACATAAAGCTGCAAGGCAAAGACATTCTCGTGACAGACATGTACGCGCACATCACTGCCTTCGAGGTTAAACTGCGCTTGTGGGAGGCTCAATTGGCTTCTGGTCAGTTTGTGCATTTTCCTCGCCTTGCTGCATGTGCCCCTGACGATGTGGACCTGGGCACTTGCGTTAGTGTCGTCAACTCTCTACGTGAGGAATTTGCTTCCCGTTTTGCAGGAGTCAGGGTGCTGGCTGCGGACTTCAAGCTTTTCACTGCTCCCTTTGACTTCCCCGTGGAAGACGCCCCTGCCTCCTTACAGATGGAGTTGGTGGAGCTGCAGTGCAACGATGAAATGAAGGCGAAGTTCCGCACCTCTTCTCCATTGTCCTTCTTCCGCGACACCGTTCTCCCTTCTAACAATTTTCAAAAATACATTGCCCATGTCCAACGCATTGTGGCCATGTTCGGCAGCACCTACTGCTGTGAACAGCTCTTCTCGAAAATGAAGTACACGAAGTCTCACCTTCGCTCCCAACTCTCGGACCGCCACCTCAATGACATTCTTCTGTTGTCTACCTCAACCATCGAGCCAGACATGGAAATACTTCTTCATGGCAAACAGCACCAGCAGTCTCATTGATTTGTAGAGTGTTCAATGCAATTTTTGTACAATCTATTCATGTAAACAAAATATAGTAATTCTGAGATTTCGTTTTTCACTCCGGCCCGCGATCTCCTTCCAAAAGTCTCATCTGGCCCTCACTCTGAAAAGGTTGCCCGCCCCTGATCTAGGCTGACTACTCCTTTCTGAAAGTCGCGCTTCCCAGTCGTCCCTTACATTATCGCGCTCCCTCGTCATTATAATCCAACTACCCTACTCTCCATGTCCCCACTACAGGTCTAATGTCGCTACTTAACGCTACCGTTACCTTTGGTCAATCTTCTCTAGATCCCTATCATTTTATCCTAACCCTCCCGGGCTAGTTTTCACTGCCAAACCCCATAAAACTATAGCTCATGTGCCCCCTTATTTGTGAGGGATGGCAGAGTTGCCATCCCACCACATCAGGCATCTTCTACTATCAATTTGGCCCATCCAATTTCCTGCAAATCAAAATTTGCCAATCACTGCCAATCATTCTACCAATCATTTGCCAATCATCAAATTTTGCCAATCACTTCTGCCAATCCTATTCACTATTCTAAATTTCGGATCAAAACACTATTATCATCACAGTCCGCTATATCTGAGCCTCGGTGCGTCGTTACATCATTAAAACTCGGCTTCGCAAAGCCGAGCAATGAATTCGGGTGGTTTGGTCGCCTGCAGGTTGAATCCGTCTGGCATTCGGTTCAGGGGAGGGTGGTTTGGTCAGGCCGAGATTCCACGCACCATCTCGGCGCGGATCCTTGCGGCCTCTGGCCCGATGGCTCAATCTCGCCCAGTCGGAACCCCGTCCCCGCCACAAGGGGGCACTGTTCCGATCCCTCCTACCTGTCCTTGAACCGGACCGGTCGCCTTGCCCGGCAAAGCCCGGACTCGACCGTGTGGGGCAGGGCCAGGCCCGAATCGGCAACGACGCTTCGAAGACAAGCGACGCAGCACCGACCCGCGCCGGGCCTCGCATCCAACAAAGCACACCGCGCCCCGAGTGCTCGCGCCGGCTAACCGTTGCCCTAAACGCTGCCCCGTTTAACGTCGATGCCTTACTCGCATACGCGACCCTTTTCACACTCACAAAACCCGGCGTCTCGGCGCCTCCAGTGCATCCCACACACTCCGTCCATTCCACCACCGCACTCCCTGTTACACACCACACCTCTCATGCACACTCGCCGTTTGCACACTTCCTTAACACACCTCGCGCACCGTCTTGCACACTCTCCCTCGGTACGTACTCCGTACCACTCATGGGGGTGCACTCTTGCAGCCACCCACTCACGCGCTTCAATGGGCTCTCCCACACCCACGCCACAACCAACTCAGGTGTGCTTTCTCGCACACTCTCACCGTTCATCCCAGGTGTGCATTCTCGCACCCGCTCCTCCACCAACTCACTCTCCGGGTCACTCTCACCCTCGCACGTACACTCCGTATCGCTCTCACTCTCTGTGTCACACTCCGTACACCCCGACGTGCATTTCCGCTCGCACTCGGTTTTACTCCCACACTTTATAACACACCCACTCGCCGACGCACACTTTTTCCTCACAAGAGCGCCATTTCCACTCACACCACTCCCAACGGGCCTTCCACAAACGCCCGGGTGCCATATCGACCCCAATCGCGTGAAAATTCTTTCTGCGCCAAACATCCTCCTGCAAAATCTCCCCGCACAATATACAGCACAACTCACCTGGGGGATTCTTCTCCTTCGCTCCAACACCACATGCAAACTTTCATTGGTGTTATTAAGCACAGCATCGTGATGTGAGCAGGGACTTTGCACATTTTCCATCTTTCCCTGCCGCGAGTGCTTTTCTAAGTCCCCGGTCTCTCCAAGCCCGATTTTAACTATTGCTTTTTCTTTGACGACCGCTGGCTTTATTAAAATTCCCTCTACTTCAGCGGTCGCCGGCTGCCCCATACCCCGGGTCGCGATCTCTATACCCGTCATTTTACCCGCGCTTTTCTCCGCCTCGCTCAACCAGCGCTTTTCGACCTGCTTTACGTCGCTGTGCACCCGTGTGCATCTCCCGCTCAACCTGCGGTCAACCTCCCTCTCGGCTTCCCTCACCTCATATGCGGCTTGCCCCCTTGCCAACCCCTCATTAATTTCTTTGGCTTGGCCAATTATTCCCCCCAGTTTGTCCCCAAATCTGCTTCTGATTCCCTCAAATTTTCCTCCGAGTTCCTCCAATTTGCTTCCGAGTCCCTCCAATTTGCTTCCCAAGTTATTGGTGTTGGCCCTTACTTCTTCCCTCATTGGCATTGCATCCATCTTTTCCACCACCTTACTCAATCCCCCGAATTTGGTTTTCCAATTATTTCCCATATCTTTAATTTGGTTTCCCAAGTCATTGTTGAATTGCTCTCTCATCTTGGCCATAAGGGCCTCCATTTGCATCGTAACAAGGTCCAAATTCACCGGTGCTGCGGGCGTGGCTGCCGCAACCATGTGCTAGCCGCCATTTTGTGCGCCCGAAACCTCGTGCGCGAGGGCGCCATCTTGTGCACCTGATACCCCCGCAACCACATCCTCCTTGCTCTCCTCCTCTCTCTCCCCCATATACATTTTCCTGGGGTCATGGGTCGCTTCTACCCCTTCTATCTCTACCTCCACCGGCATCCGATCACCTTGATTATCCATGGCACGATTTTAAAATTTAGGATATAAAATAAAAATTTTGCCACTCGTAATTTGAGTGCGCTAAGCGCACTTCAGGTCCGAATCTCGCTCCTGACACCAATTGTTGCGGATCTCAATGTCCGCCCTTTTTCCCCTTACCAAAGGGGGATTAATCCCCTTGTCTGCGACTGACCGACGTGAGTCCTGAAGCTGCCCAGCTCCCTCCAGAGAGGCAGGTGAGCAACCTCGTTCGAGACAGTGGACAAGATGTTATTTGCCGAGCGGATTAGCAGCCACGGCTCGAACCATTAACAGAAACTAGATCCGATTCTTATGCGTTGGCCAAATCGTGCCACAGGTATTCAATGATGGAAAAGACAAGGACGAACGGATGTGAAGGAAAGAAGGCAAGGTAGGAAGAACAGGGATTTATTACTAACTATTATGTACAAGACCAAAGAAACCAAGGAAGAAGGAAAAATACGAAAATAAAGACAGAAGCAGGGGTAGACACAGTGCAAATATTAACTTATACAAGCTTACTTAAACCCAGGACAATACAGACAGAACGAACTCACTCACACGAATAGGGAATTGCAGATTGGATTGGCTGGAGGGAGAGGAAGGTGGGACCACAAGGCTGGAAGGTTTGGCAGGGCGGCACAGCAAGCAGATCCTCTCCGGGCTGGAAGCGAGCAAGGCGGCGGTAGGCACACGTATTCTCGTTGCACGCGGCAGGGACTGGTTGTCGCTGCACGCCTCGGGCTCCCTCGGTCATCTCCTCGTGGGGGCTCTCCCCCCATGGGTTATATAGACACGCCCTACCAAGCCATGACCACACCTTACCAAGCCGTGCCCACCGAGTCCTGGTTGGGTGCAAGGGCTTCCTGGCTCCACCTCCTGAAGACGATAGGCCGGCCACGCCCTTCTCCCCTGAGTTGACCGCGTGCGTAATGGAGTCTTGGGGTGAAGATGATGCCAATAACCCCACCCAAAGTTACTGGCACTTTGAAGAGGCCATGGGGGTGTTGGAGGGATCTATCTTATGTCATTTGGTGCAATGCAGGGTCAACTAGTGGGAAACAGAGCCTTAAACTACATAGAATAAGAAATAACTATTTAGAAGGGCTTATGATTTTCTACGTGCATGTGATGGATTAACTAAGGGGACGACCTTTGACCTTTACAATTAATGGACGTATTTACAAGGATCATTACATTTTACAGAGGGCGATATTTACAATAATTACAGGATTCTCAAATCCGCAACAATATATATATATATATATATATATATATATATATATTGTTGCAGATATGGGACTTGGCCTCAATATCCGCTTGTAAATACTCCCCTATTTCCCCAATACTCCCCAACTATCCCCAATCCCCCATTCCCTAGTCCCATTGCCTGTAAATAACACTCTGTAGAACCGACCTTCCCCTTTTTCCCCCATTAAATGTCGTGCCCAGGTCCACCGCATCTCACGTAGACAACTTTCGGACATCTTGCTAGTTATTCTTAGTCTATGTCAGTTAAGGACTCGTTTCCATTAATTCTGACTCTTCGTTGCACCAGAATGTGATTGTATGGCACCAGTAGTGAGTTTAGGACCTTCCCCTACCTCCTCCCATCTTCCCCATGAAACTACAACAACAACAACAACAACAACAACTACAACAACAACTACAACTACAACAACAGAGGGACGCGGCGTGCGGGGAGTGTGCGTCCTCACATCGGCTTGGTTAGCCGCCATTGACCATGCGCTCCGACGGGGTTACCACGAAGGGGCTGCCTGTCGGCCCCTCGTCAAGGGCGGAGCCGGTAACCCCCGCACCCAATGAGAAGCAACGGGCCGATTCCATCTGGGGCGGAGCTAACTAGCCGAGGGCGTGTCACTCCCCGCCGGATATACGCAGCCACTTACCGGACGTGACGTCAGATGCGCCCCCAGCTTGAGAAGACAAGTCACCACCTCCAAGCGCTGAGTGAGACCTCCCGCATCTTTGGACTGGACCGGGTCGATTTTGCCCCTGAGCCAAGGTGCACCTTGAGCCATCGAAGACCTGCCCCTCCTTGCCATCAATCCCCGTGTGAGTCAGTTTTGTCCCGTTTATCTGTCGTCTGTCGGGGCTAATATAAGAGTGTGTCTAAGTGCCTGCCTTTCTATGCTGTCCCTCTTGTCGTTGTAATCTGACCTTCCGCCCTAATATAACTTCCTCCGGAGGTCTTGAGAACCGTATCCCTGGTGTCGTGTCATTTTAATCCCAGCCGTTGTGTCCTTTTCCTTCATTGATTTAGCGTAGCGCGACTCGGCAACGTTCGAGTATAATCGGGTAACTTGTGCGGACACGGCGGCCATTCCGCTCGGCCCACCATAACATCAAAGTCGTGTCTGTAACAATTGGTGTCAGGAGTGTCGGATTCGGACCTGGGACTAAATTTGTTAGGCCCAAATTTTGGGAAGTAGAATTCGATCCGGAGCGCGTTTACGCGCTCGAAATTATAAAGGCGAAATTTGATTGTGTTTTACAAAATATAAAAACCCGAATTTTGAAAGTCGCGCTATGGCGGATCAAGACAGCTGGGGTCCGGTAGAGGAGAGTGAGGCAGGGTCGGTCCAGGACCAAATTGAGGGACGCGAGGAGAGCGAAGCAGCGAGGGTAGCAGACGCACAAATTAGCGTCGTTGCGCCCGACATTGCGGGTGCGCAAAATGGCGCCTCGCTGGTCGCGGCGCCCGCGACCGTGGCAGCGCCCCTGGTGGATTCGAACCTTTTCCTCCTGCAAATGAGGGCCTTTATGGAACAAATGGGAGACCAAATTGGAGGTTTGAAAAACCGGATGGATGCTCAGAGTGAGCGATTGGAGGGCCAAATGGGGGTAATGGGAAACCAATTGGGGGTAATGGGAAGCCAAATGGGGGTAATGAGGGACGAAGCGAGGGGTACCGGTGAGGGATTAGACAATAATTTTAAGGAATTAGACAATAATTTTAAGGGTTTAGACAAGAAATTTGGGAAGTTAGACGACAAATTTGAGGGGTTAGACAACGGGATAAAAGAGGTGAAAAATGGGTTAATGGGGGTAGAAAATAGAATGGCTGCCCAGGAGAATCAGATAGAGGGAGTGAAAAATGGGTTAGAGGGGTTAGAAAACAGTATGGAAGGCAAATTGAGGGACATGAGGGACCAAGCGGAAAGGGAAGTTAAACAAATGGGGCAGCAGATAGAGGGGGTCAGAATGGGGGTAGAAACCAAACTGGATGCTCACAGGGAGGAAATGGAGCAGATGAGGGTGGCATCTGGGCAGGAGATGCAAGTGATGGGAGAGGAGATCAGAAGAGGGGTGAGTGAGGAGGTCGGAGGAGTGCGCGAGGAGGTGAGGCACTGTAAGGAGCACATGGAGAAGGAGGTGAGAAAGGGGACTGTAAAGTTACAAGGGGGCATAGAGGACCTGACGCAGGAGGTGGAGCAGCTGACGGTGGGACAGACGGAGTTAGTGGAGCAGGTTCAAAGGAACACTGCGGTATTAGGAGGTTTAAAAGCGACACAGAAAGAACTAAAAGATGACTTGGCAGCGACGAAGAGGGAATGTCAGATGGTACGTGAGGGACTGACAACGAGGCTGGACGAGGTGATAGAGGTAATGGAGACGAAGGACCGGCAGGTGAGGACGCACATGGAAACGGTCAAGGTAGCCTTGGAGGACGAGCTTGAGGAGACGTACCGGGGAATAAAAGAGGTGAAGCAGAAATTAGAAGAAGTGGAAGAAGGGGTGAGCGAAATTAAGAAGCGACGGAGAGGGGATAACAAAGAGATAAAAGAGGAAGTAAAAGAATTGGTCCAAAGTCTGTGTTTGGATCGTGATGATGTGCTCATTAACCGGATGAGGGATTCGCAGGTGATGGAGGAGAAGCGAAGAGGAAGAGGACCCGGTGTAAGTGGTGACCAATATGGTCGTGCGTATGATGCGCCAGGTGATTTAAGAAGCTTGGGGGTCGAGATGGACCCGGGTGTTCGTGAGAGGCCGTTGGTGAAGTGTGCGACAGGTCTGGTGTGCGAAAAAGGAGGTGTGCGAGAAAGTCCGACTCTGGGGTGTGTGAGGAAAAAGTGCGTGCCAAGGAGTGAGGGTGCTGGCGAGAGTGAGTCGGTCGTAGCGCGTGTGCGAGGGGGCACATGGAAGCGCGGTGTGGTAAGTGTTACAGAGGGTGTGACGGGAGAGTGTGCGCGAGAAAGGTGTGTGACGGACAGGTGCATGGGGAAAGAGTGCGCTGTCAAAGGCAAGGAAGAATGCACACCTGTGGTGAGTGTTACAGAGGGTGTAACGGGAGAGTGTGCGCGAGAAAGGTGTGTGACGGACAGGTGCATGAGGAAAGAGTGCGCTGTCAAGAGTAAGGGTGAGTGCGCTGTCAAGAATGGAGGTGAGAGTAGTGAGAGTGACACGGAGCGTGAGTTGGTGGTGACAGGTGAGAAAGGAAGCACACCTGGAATGGTAGAGCGTGAGTGGGAATGCACGCTGGAGTTGGTGGTGAGGCACGTGGTTGGGTGTGCGAATGAGAGCACACCTGTGATTGTCACAGAGGAGGTGACAGAGGAGGGGGCGCGAAGAGGTGTGTTGGTGAGGTGTGCGACCAACGAATGTGTGCCAAAGTGTTCGGTGGTCAGGTGTGTGACCAAGGCTGTGAGTGGAATGAGTGTACCGAGGTGTGTAAGGAAAGGTACGAGGAGCATGGGCACGGCTGGATGTGTGAGCAAGGAACGGGCTGCGGGGTGTAAGCGTCCAGGTGAAGCATCGACGGTAACCGGTTTAGAGGTTAGGTCGACTTTTAGCCGAATCGGGCCCTCGGTGCGTGCTGGGCCTCGCTTTGAACGGCTGCGTCCGTGCTCCACTAGGCGGAGCGGGCAGCCCGATAGAAAGGGTCGTCATGGCGACCACTTTTTGTTGAGGCAGTCCGGCAGGTCGAGATCGGGACATTGGATGGCTCCACGCCGAGATGGTGCGTGGGATCTCGGCCCGGGTAAGCCCCCGTCCCTGCACCGAGTGCCGGACGCATCCAGCCGCTGGCACAGAACAACCCGCATTCATGGCTTGGCTTTACGAAGCCGGGCTTTGGACAGGAATTGGCGCACCGAGAGGCAGTAGTGAGTAGACGGGTGATGAGGTTAGTGTTTTGGACCTAAAATTAGAGAAAAACAAAATTTGATGATTGGCAAGGGATTGGCAGTAGTGATTGGCAGATGATGGGTAGTGATTGGCAAATTTTTGATTTGTCGAAATTTGATGTGCAAAATTGGTAGTGAGCGATGGGCCCGGTGGGTAAGGCTGGCATCCCTGCCACCCTTCCCATGGTGGGGGCAAAGGAGCAATAGATTATGGGGTGTATGGCAGTGAAAACTAGCCCGGGTGGGTTAGGTTATATTGTAGGGATCTAGCGGAGATGACATTAGGTGACGTTAAGGTTAGATAGTGACTGATACCTGTAGTGGGGACGCAGGTAGATTAGTATGGATGATAATGACGTGAGAGCGCAATAGTTTAAAGGGACGACTGGGAAGCGCAAGTTTCAGAGGGGAGTAGTTAGCTGAGATGATGCCGTGTGTGTGAGAATTGAACAGGTGTGATTGCACAGGTGTGCAACTGGACAGGTGTGTGGAGCAGTGTGTGAGTAATGAGTGTTGTGGATCAGCGCGAATGCGCTTGGGGAGAGAAGGGTGCAGGTGGCACCAGGTGTGAGAGAACAGGTGTGCAAGTACAGGTGTGTGGAGAGAGTTGGAGTAAGTGGTACGGAGTGGTGTGCATGGTGCGAAGGTGTGGATGGGGGAAGAGTGGACCCCTTTCACGAGTACCCGGGGCGGGTAGTGTAAGTGTTAGGTAGAGGGTATAGGTAAATTGTGGTTGGATATTGGCATTTGTGGTGCGGTTGCAGAATGGTATTGTGGATGGGTGCATTAGTGTTGTGGAAATGGCTGGGCGTGTAGCCTGTTAGTGTGTGTAGTTGGTTGGGCACTCCACCACTGTGAGGATGTCGGCCAGGTGAGGCCGCAGGTGGGCTCTGGGAGCCGGTAGTTGTGAGTGGGTGCCTGAGGATCCCGGGTGTGGATCGGGTAGCCCAGTGCCAGAGAGGGCACCGAGTGGGGAGAGCGCCAGAGGGCCTTCCCCAGGTAGTTAGGTTAGAGTAAGGAGCAGGTAAGCTCGGAGGCAACTGCAGTGGTGGAGGTGTGCAGGTGGGTAGACCCGCTGGGAGAGGTACACGCCACAGCCCAGAAATTGTGCGAGGGCACCGGGAGATGAATCGGGGGAGTGAGACCCCAAATTGAAAAGCACCACAGTTGGTCAATGGGCATTGGTTTTTAGAACCCATAGTGTAAGAGGGCCAATGGTTTGGCCGGAGAAAGACCCCGGGTAGTGTAAAGTTGTTAAAGTCATTTAGGGAAATAGTTAGGATTGATGAACCTGTCGCACCATACGCAGCCACTTACCTGTGGTGATGATGATGACTCCACACCTGTGTTTTCTTTGTTCTGTGTGCAGGAAATGAGAATTGCTGTGTGGATTGGTGAGACGCATCACGACGTGGATGAGACATTGGGGTGATTCCATCTCTCCCTCCTTAGGAGGGACTGATGATGAATTGGTAATGGCAAATTTTGATGTTCAGTTGGAGATGGCAAATTTTGATGAGAGTTGAAAATGGCAAATTTGATTGGTTAGGAGGGAGAGAAGACGAATGTGGTTTATGGGAGGAACGGGGAAGACAGTAGGGACGTTTGTTGATTGGTAAAATAGATGTTTATGGGTAGTGTTGTGTTGTGTGGATACAGTAAGGGGTAAGGGAGGGGCCATGTAGGTTACCTGGTGGGGGGGGGGGCGTACGGTAGGAACGTACCTGTCTCACCTGGTTCCCATGTGCCCCCAGTGTGCATTACCTTACGTTGCGTGCACTTTTGCGCCCTTACCACCTTACTCACTTGTCTGCTTCTTTTGTCTCCCACCTCAGAGGATCTGGCTTTGGGGCAGAGAGAGAGGAGAGAGAGGTGCTGGCTACGCAGTTGTGGGCCTGCACTTTCGCTGCTTGCTGCCTGGATCGATACACCATATGGACCGCAATGTTTGTGGCCGCCCACCATGGACCGCAGTTCTGTTGCGGCCAAGCACCACCCATTGATGGACCTCTGGGTCAACGTGGCACCTATGCCAAACAGGTGAACCACTAATAGTTGGCCCCCTGACGGCCACAATACAGGAATGGACGCGGTTGGCGCCTTTCTTTAATTTTTTTGAAAGAGGCAAGAACACCAAGTGCACCACACGAAGAGCAAGAGACACCTGCAGGGTTAGGGGTTGTTGAATTTATTTTTATTCATTGAACAATGGTGACTGCACCGGATGGTGCTGACTGTGTGATGGGGGTGGTGCTTTTGGTGCTTGGATGGGGTGCTCTGCACATTATTAAAGGCCGTAAGGCCACAGAGCACTCGTGGGTTGGTGTATCGATGCTGGCATGCGTGCTCTCTCTATGCATAACATCTGCATGTGTTCCTCCAAAAACAGGTCCTGGATCGTAGTGTAAATATCAGCGTAGTCTTGTAAATAATGCTCCCTACCGGCTGTATGTTTAGTTTGCGAATTCTTTCCGGATTCGGTTATCCTGTGGGTGTGTTTCTGTGAGGAGAAGGGTGCAACGTCGCAGGGGGACATATTTACTCATTTGTGAATATCTGTAAAACTGTCACACTCAGGGTAGAGTTAATAGTAGAGGGAACTACATCTGAGTGCCACACTAAAATAGGTAAAAATTTATCGGGTCGGGACGCCCCGAGGGTAGAGAAGGGTGCAATGTTGCGGATATGGGACTTGGCCTCAATATCCGCTTGTAAATACTCCCCTATTTCCCCAATACTCCCCAACTATCCCCAATCCCCCATTCCCTAGTCCCATTGCCTGTAAATAACACTCTGTAGAACCGACCTTCCCCTTTTTCCCCCATTAAATGTCGTGCCCAGGTCCACCGCATCTCACGTAGACAACTTTCGGACATCTTGCTAGTTATTCTTAGTCTATGTCAGTTAAGGACTCGTTTCCATTAATTCTGACTCTTCGTTGCACCAGAATGTGATTGTATGGCACCAGTAGTGAGTTTAGGAGATTCCCCTACCTCCTCCCATCTTCCCCATGAAACAACAACAACAACAACAACTACAACAACAACTACAACTACAACAACAACTACAACTACAACAACAGAGGGACGCGGCGTGCGGGGAGTGTGCGTCCTCACATCGGCTTGGTTAGCCGCCATTGACCATGCGCTCCGACGGGGTTACCACGAAGGGGCTGCCTGTCGGCCCCTCGTCAATGGCGGAGCCGGTAACCCCCGCACCCAATGAGAAGCAACGGGCCGATTCCATCTGGGGCGGAGCTAACTAGCCGAGGGCGTGTCACTCCCCGCCGGATATACGCAGCCACTTACCGGACGTGACGTCAGATGCGCCCCCAGCTTGAGAAGACAAGTCACCACCTCCAAGCGCTGAGTGAGACCTCCCGCATCTTTGGACTGGACCGGGTCGATTTTGCCCCTGAGCCAAGGTGCACCTTGAGCCATCGAAGACCTGCCCCTCCATGCCATCAATCCCCGTGTGAGTCAGTTTTGTCCCGTTTATCTGTCGTCTGTCGGGGCTAATATAAGAGTGTGTCTAAGTGCCTGCCTTTCTATGCTGTCCCTCTTGTCGTTGTAATCTGACCTTCCGCCCTAATATAACCTCCTCCGGAGGTCTTGAGAACCGTATCCCTGGTGTCGTGTCATTTTAATCCCAGCCGTTGTGTCCTTTTCCTTCATTGATTTAGCGTAGCGCGACTCGGCAACGTTCGAGTATAATCGGGTAACTTGTGCGGACACGGCGGCCATTCCGCTCGGCCCACCATAACATCAAAGTCGTGTCTGTAACAATATATATATATATATATATATATATATATATATATATATATATATATATATATATATATATATATATATATATATATATATATATATATGTCGGATCGAGACTTAGAACTTGGGACTCAGAAGACTCAGAGAAAGGAGCAACGGATATATTTATTAGAACTCGATTACACAAGCTTGCGGGGAGCAGGTGTCGCAGGAAGGTTCACATGAAATGACCAACACTACAACAAGATGCTCTGAAATAATTCGATTTAAACTTGCTTTATATAAGAAATATCGGGTGTGGTTTTAGCTCACAAGATACAGAGACAGAATGGGCTCATTGGCCCTCCCACCATAGTCCCATCCTGTTGTTCAGTTAGTTAGAGGAAGCTCATCAAGGCCACTCATAGTTTAACTCAGATAAGGAGATGGTCAGCCATATGTGGCAACATGTTTACAACTTTCTGTATAGAAACCTTGGTTGGGAAAGTACAAAAGGAGGGGACACTCGTAAATGTGTCAGCCCACAGGATATTGGCAAAGTCTAGAGGGAGGCTGAGAGATAACAGCTGCCACCAAGGCCAGGGAAGGGGAACAAGAGATTGTGTGTGCCCACACAGGCCAAGAGCTCACAAGCACAGAACTCCTTATTAGGATATTACACATCCTCAATGCACAAGAAAGGACTAAGTATTATAAAAGAGTACAGCAATCAGTCCAAACAAAACATATAATTGGTTATACTTGGTAATTGGTAAAGCAGCAAGGATATACAAAGGGGGAGGGGCATTACAGCTCCCTACATACCGCCCTTTTGGATCTAAGATACAAAGTTATCTACGAGCCAATCAAAGACCTTTATTTCAAACAAAGCAGAAACAAAACCGATCAGGAAAGTCATTCAACATATCACGCGAAGGCAGCCCAGTAAGCATGTCCCGTACCCAAAGCACCACACATACTCAGTAGGATGATGCGCGTCTGTATGTGAGTATGCAATGTAAGTCCGTAAAAGCGGGGTGATCAAATGGCATGAAAAATCCTCCAAGAGAGGTGAGATAGACAGTGTAAAGGGTTCACTAAACGTACCACGCGAATGCAGCCCAGTGAGCATGTCCCGTACCCAGTACCGCACATCGCACTCAGCAGGATGATCCGCGGGTGTGTGGGTGTAAGTGGGTGTAAGTGGGTGTATGATGTAAGTCAGGTGTAGATGGGTGTATGAGGTGAGACCGTAGAGGCATGAAGATCGAATAGCGCGTCAAATCCACAACGAAGACCTCTGGTTCCACCGGAGTCCACACCCAGGAAGATCTCCCGACCCACCCTTGGAGCACAGAGGTGCGGCCGGGACTCCTCCCCAACTGGAGCTCGCCCAGGCTTCCCCAGGTGAAATCCTTGTAGATCTTCAGCGCTCAATCGATATTCATGTTCATGAGGTCTCTTACATGCTGGTGATCTGGGGAAGACACAACATCGTCAGTATCAGGTGGCTCAAACCTATGGCCATAGAATAAAGCATAACGGTCCAAAGGAGGGAGAGCGACTTCCTTTGGGTCAAAGTCGAGATCGTCCGAGGCGATGCTGCTTGCATCGCTGCTATCCCTGGACGAATTCGTAAAACAATCAGACTCGGAACTCAGAGTATCTCCACGATCGAGTTCCTCTCCATCCGGGCTTGGGTTAGCAGCTGGGTCCAAATCCCGGACTGGGTCAGTGGCGTTTGACTCACTGTGAGCTTGTGAGACATAAAGGTGAGCTCGTGAAACATAAAGAGGCAAGGCCTGCATTGAGACATAAACATCAGTCGGGGACCCTTGCAAGTGGCCCACATCATCATTGGTAACATCATCAGTAACATTATTCTCAGGTGGCGTAGGCCTGCGGCGACGGCGGCCAGCAACAGTCATAGCCTTGCACATCGAGAAAAAACGAGAGGAGTCCCTTAGGAACTCGTTGACGTCTGCATGCGACGTGTTGGGGCCCAGAGTAATCGGCCTCCTGGCAGCCTGAAATGCTTCGAGGTCCGCAAAAGTGTAATCAACATCATTATCGGTAATATCAACAATGGAAGAACAATCTTCGGAAGCGGAGATCTCATTGTCGCGGCCCAGTGGCTCGTTCGGGTCGTCGTTCCAGGATCCGCGGTCTGCAGTCACGTCGACGGCCGGTGTGTCATCTGGACCCGCGGTCAGCTTATCGAGCATCACCATGGCCTTTTCTGTTGTCGTCTTCAGTGTCCATCCTGTGGAAAACTTTCTCACACACGCAAGGACTAAAGCCTTGATTATTACACAACTGACCACGATTCCAAGGACTATTGCCAAGGTGGTCAGTACCCACTTTACTATCGTACCTGTCCACCCTTTCAACCAGTCGGTAAGCCACTGGTGGGAGGCTTCCCGATCCATTCGATCCTTTGTCAATATATGAGCACTTTCCCTTAACCTTATAATAGCAGCACTGACCCCCTGTGAGGGATCAGGAATAAAAGTGCAACATCTACCCTCAATTATCCCACATACCCCTCCTCGTTCTGCCAATAGCATATGTAACGCAACCCTATTTTGCATAACCATTGTACGCAGGTGGACAACTGTGTCCAACATTTCGTCATGTGCTGTAGCGGTGGCGTTGGCCACACTTTCTAAGATTAACGCAATTTTGTCAATGCGGTAACTGCTCATGACCGTCCCAGCCCATGGGAAGAAGAAACTAACGGCCTTCTCCCAATCAGCGCCATGTAAGGTGGTGGTGCCGTCGTCGTGCCAATAGGTGCTTCGTTGTGTCCTTATGAGTGCGGGGGTATTATGCAAGTGTTGTCGCATTTCCATTTCTGGGAAAACTGATCCTAAATAGCAAATTCCTCCCCAATTATCAGGTAAATACGGGTAAGCTTTGTTCCCGCATACAAACATGGTTCTGTGTGGAGCCACTAAATGAGTGGTCATGCAAGTGCGAAGGTCTGCGATAGTGTTTGTTCCGTTTTCCCCTTCCCATGCCAACTGGAGGTGTGTGAGGTTATGTAAGGGCGAACTTGTAACATTTACTAGCAGCAAGTGTTTTCCTTCCCTAGGGTCCGCGAGGAGGGTATCTCTACACACGGATTTACCTACCATTATTTGGCCCTTTCCTTCTAAGCAGAGGGCCCCCTTAGCCGGCTTAACCCAAACCGGCGCCGGACGTTCCTCAAAGTGTCGGGGCTGGATGGGGGGCGAGTACTGGAAAACTCGTTTACACGCGGTTCCGTCAGAACCTTGGCTTGTCAGGGTTGTACTAAGGCATTTGGTGTCTAGTGGCTTCGAGCACAAATCATTGAGTGATAGGGGTAACACTACCATTGGTATTCCTGCTGTGCTGGTGCGGGGAAGGTGCATACACATCCAACACCGTGTCCTATTCTGTAATGTGGCCATATGCCGTGCGACCTTCCAGTATGTGTTCTCCTCTGGCTTCCTTCTTACTTCCTGGGCAGGCGGGGTTTTAATGACATAAGCGGCGCAACTAGGTCGGACGTAGGGTTCAGTTCCATTTGGGATTATCGTGCGAGGGGGCCATATTCCACATTCAAGTATCATTGTTGTATCCGGACCAATGGGGGTATAATGCAACATGAGGGTAGTATTCTCAATGCCCTTGCCCCATCGATATCCTGGGGCATATTGGCTGCTTATGTCCCCAGTGTATGTTCCATTTTCCACTTTCCTAACCTTAGTCAGGACTAGGCGTGGTCTTGTCATGCGTGCCTGTGGTGTCTTATTGTGTACCACTATAGCTTCCACCCATCTTACAGATAACCACTTAAAGCTCGTTTCCAAGTTACAGCAATTCACCGCTATTTTGTCTCCCCAGCGAGCCGTTATATACTTGACGGGGTAGAGGGGAAATGCTGAATAGTTGTCGGGTCCTGGGTACTTGGGGAGGTCCTTTCTCGATAGCTCAAAGTGCAAGAGCCTATCTTTGGCAGGGGGTTTGCGGCAGCTGCCCAGAATTCCCATCATCATGATCGTCATCGCCGCCCTTAGGAGACTGTGGTGCCCTAGACGGTGCATTGTCTTCAGCAGTGTGAGGTGCGGTGTCTTCAGCAGTGTGAGGTGCGGTGTCTTGTGTGACTTGTGGTGCGGGAATGGACAACTTACAATGGGTGGCGTGGATCCACGAAGGTTTACCCTCGCAGAAGACTGCCGTCGGTGTGACCAGTAGCACCTGGAATGGTCCCTTCCACCGTGGCTCCAAAGCAGCCTTGCAGGTGAAGTGCTTTACGAGCACCCAGTCGCCGGCCTGGAAGTCGTGGATGGCGTGGCCTATTGGTTCAGGCAGCGCCTCTCGTACTCGAGCATGGATGCTGCGTGCCACATTGGACAAGCCTATGCAAAATCTCAAAAGCATGTCATCCATTACTGGCAAAGCAAGGGTGGACATGTCCGTTGGTGCTGAAACGGGCAAGCTCATAGGTCGTCCCATTAATATTTCGTGGGGGGAAAGGCCCGTAGTGCGACCCGGGGTGGAACGGCTGCTCATCAACGCAAGCGGGAGAGCCTCTGGCCACCTCAAGCCTGTGTCTGCGCAGAATTTCGCTAGTTTATTCTTTAAAGTCTTATTCGTTCGTTCCACAAGTCCCGATGACTGTGGGTGGTAAACGCAATGGAAGGACTGTTTAACGCCCAACGCCTTCAGGATGCCCTTGACCACCTGCGCCGTGAAATGACCCCCTTGATCCGACGAGATTATCTGGGGAATGCCAAATCTGCACATAAAATCCCTTACGAGGCGCTTCGCTACAGTCGGGGCATCGGACTTGACGCATGGGTAGGCTTCGACCCATTTGGTGAACGTATCTACGATTACCAACACATAGCGAAACGACATGCTTGGTTCCAATTCTGTAAAATCGAACTCGATAGTTGCGAACGGCCCACTAGGCGGGGGCCGTCCCCCGTCATGTGCATGTCTCGGCGGCGCCCCTCTATTGTGTTGCTGGCAGACCACGCACGATCGGCACACTTCGGATACAATCCGTGACAGGCCTGGCGCTGCCCAAGTGTAGTTTATCTGTCCCATCACCCCCCTCTGGCACACATGACCATTCTGATGAGCCATGCGTGCCAGCCAAGGCAGTAAGGCCTGGGGTGCTATAGGTTTCTCGTCAAGGGTCCATATTTCTCCTGGCCCGAGGCGTATCGCCCCTCGCTTGAGCCAGTCCTCGTGTTCGGCCGTCGGTGCAGCGTTCTGCAAATTTATGATATCGTCCTTAGTTGGTGTGGCGGGTGGTCCCACAGTCGGTATGTCAGCAATCTGTGCGGATGTCTTCTTTGCTCGTGTCACCATCGGCATGTTGCGTTCTATCTGTTGGTTGGCGGCCTTTCCTGCCGCCTCGTCCGCCCTTGCATTGCCCCGGGCAACGTCAGTGTCCACCCTTTGGTGGCCACGACATTTAATTACCGCGATAGCGCGGGGAAGTAAAATGCTTCGGAGGAGCCCTTCTACCAACGCGCCATTCTTTATCACTGAACCGGCAGATGTGAGAAACCCTCTCATCTTCCAGATGGCCCCTTTATCGTGGACTACGCCGTGAGCGTAGGCCGAATCTGTGTAAATGTTGACGGCAAGGCCTTCCGCCAAGCTGCACGCTCTGGTCAAGGCGCACAGCTCCGCCTGCTGTGCGGAAAATGTAGGTGGAAGACGCCCGCTTTCTACCGTTTCGCTATCCGAGCACACGGCGTACCCGGACAACAGGGACCCGTCCCATGCGCGCCTAGCTGATCCATCGACATAATATGTACAGTCGGGGTATTCTAAGGGATTGTCCTTTAAATCCGATCGCACCGTGGAGACTAGCTGCACAACGTCGGCGCACACATGGGGTTCGCCCTCCTCAGGGGTGGGCATCAGTGAGGCTGGGTTGAGTGTCGTGCAACGTTCGATCGTGATGTTGGCTGCAGTGATCAGTGCGGATTCGTATTGCATTAATCTAGTGTTAGACAAATGCTGTGTGCTTCGCTGTAACAACAGTGAAGTGACGCAATGCGGTACCCGTAGCGTTACTGGGTGTCCCATAACGATGTCCGCTGTTCTTTCTACTGCGTACCTGGCCGCTGCCACGGCTTGCAGGCACACCGGAAACCCTCGTTCGACCGGGTCTAACTTTTTACTAAAGTAGGCCACCGGCCGCTCCTTATCCCCATGGGTCTGTGTCAAGACTGACTGGGCGAAACCTCCCACGGCGTGAGTGTAAAGGGTAAATGGTTTCGCATAATCCGGGAGTCCTAATGACGGTGCCGTGACCAACGCCTGTTTCAGCCCATCAAAACATCGCCTCAATTCCTCCGTCCATACCAATTCGTCCGAGGCGTTTGATTTGGTCGCCTCGTATAGTGGCTTAGCCAGCAGCGCAAAATCAAGTATCCAAGTGCGGCAATATCCCGTCATACCTAGGAAGCGCAGCAGTTGCCGTTGCGAGCGAGGGCGAGGCAGCTCCATGATAGCGGTCACCCGTCCAGCATCCAATTCTCGTTTTCCGTGCGAAATGGCGTGTCCCAAGTAAGTTACAACCTGCCGCACAAACTGAAATTTTGGTCTGCCTACTTTGTGGCCTTTGGCCGCCAAGGCCTTTAATAGGGCCAAGGAATCCATTTCGCACGCCTCCTTTGAAGGGGAGCAAATCAACAAATCGTCAACGTATTGCAGCAACACTGACCCTCCCTTCAATTCCACATCCGCCAGGTCGCGGTGTAGCGCCCGGGAAAACAGAGTGGGGCTATCTGAAAACCCCTGAGGTAGTACTGTCCAAGTATACTGGCGCCCCCTATGGGTGAAAGCGAACAAGTATTGTGACTCAGGCGCGATGGGCATAGAGAAAAACGCAGAACAAAGGTCGATAACTGTGAAGTATGTTGCGTCCGGCGGGATTGACATCATGAGGGTTTCTCCGTTTGGGACTAGTGGGTGTATGCCCTGTATCACCTTGTTCACCTCCCTTAAATCCTGTACAAACCTCCATTTGTCCTTCGACGGCTTTTTCACTGGCAAAATTGGTGTATTACATGGGCTGTTAGTTTCCACGATAATTTTCTGTTCCACTAGGGATTGAATTACCGGTGCTATGCCTACGTCGGCCTCAGGTCGTAGCTTATACTGTTTTACATTTGGCAAGCGCATCCCCGGCTGCACTGCTATCACTAGAGGTTTGGCGTCTCGCATCCGTCCAACCTCACCGTCGCTCTTTGGCCATAAATTGTCTGGCACCTCCGCTAGGAGGTAATCTGACTCACCCGGGTCCGTTAGCACTGCCCTCATGGCATAAGTGCCCTTAGGAGGCAACTCTGTTGCTTCGAACACTCCATCCCTCCGTTGTGTCTTGAAGTCAATTGAGAACCCTTCGCCATTTTGGAGCCGTTTCAAAGTCCAGCGGCCTCTCTTACTCCGATAACCTTGTAAGGGAACTTCTCGTAACCGCCCCACCATCCAACCTACACTTTCCGGCGGCCACCCCTTGGCAGTGTTGAGGGTAACATGGGCGGCCGCTCCTTCGGGGTATTGGGTCAACGCATGCTGACTCGAGGTTAGGACTGCCTCGAGTCCTATTCCCTCACGGCCGATCCATATCCGTGATAAGTGTAGAGGCGTGCGCTCGCCCAGCTTTTCCTTAACCTTCTCTCGATAATTCTCATCCTCGCCCGTTGCATCATAGTACGCAGTGCAATGGGGTGGATTATCCTTTACGTTTTTTATCGAAATTTGGTGCAGTTGTAGCCAATCTCTCAGAACTGAACTGTCCAAACACACATTATCTATGATATGCGTCCAAGTAGCCAGAGCCCCTTCATCCAAGCGCCACCAATATGCGGTGGGGCCGGGCCGAGACAATGCCGTCATTACCAAGTCGCGTTTAGATTCCGCGACGTCTACGAAAACTCCCTCCTCTGTACATGAGATTTGACAGCCCAATCGGCACAACAAGTCCCGTCCCAACAAATTTGTCAGGGCGGTAGTGGTCATCAGGAACGCATGTTTAGCCTCCAGCGGGCCGCATGTTACTCGCACTTCCTCCGAAATAGGAAGCGCTTGGGGTAAGCTGAGTTAAAACAGGAGTGGGACCAAAATGTTACTGACGCGGCTTTTAGATGTTATATTGACCGAGCGGTGGTGTATTTAACCGCGTCCGAACAGTTACTCCCCGATTAGAACCCGATTCCACCCGACGTTGACCAGATCGCCCCACAGATATTCAATCGGGAAACCTCTACAGCGACCGAAAGAGAATGAAAAAGAAGAAGAATAATACGGAGGAAGAACAGATTTATTATACACACACAAGCAATGGATGGAAGAAGCAGTAACACAGCGAATCGTTAACTTACACTATTCATTTTTACTTAGCCCCAAGACAACGAGCAGGACAGGACGTTCACACTTACACAGGGGATAATGCAGGCAGGTAGGGCTTGAGGTGGATTGCTTGAGAGGGAGGCAAATTCGGGAGGCCGCAGCTCGCAATTCCTCGCGGTTTTGGCGGGAAACCCTCCGTCGTGTATCCGCTGCAGTAGACGTCACGCGCTGGTTCGGCACACCTGCTCCTCTTCTTGGGGTGGAGCCGTCTCCCTCCTTTCAGCGCGTCTCTCCAAAGCTGGTTTCCTTGCCGAGTACCTCTCCTCTTTGGCTTGGAGCGTTTCGCATCTCACCGCTCCTCTTCTGCAGCCTCTTTGCTCATCTCCCAGGGTCATCTCCTAAGGCCTCTCTAAAGCAGTCCCTTACAGTCGCTTTTATCACCTCGGGCGAAATCAAGCCGCCGGCTCCGAGGGCACGCCTACCGGGTCGCTCACCACGGTGTTGATTGGCTGTTAGGGCTGGTTCACTCCTTCCCTCTTATGACGAGGTGGAGACACGCCTTCCTTCCCCAAACCTCGTGGCCAATGGTGGTTTGAAGAAAACCGCCCAAATTGCGGAAGGCAATTGGAAGGGAGGTTTTGGGGAAATTGGAAGGGCCTACGCTTATTTTGTTTGATACAATGCAAAGTCAATCTAGTGGGAAAACACATATTTAGCCTACATGGAATAAGGAAATACACTATTTAAAAGATATATCGTGACCTGCGTGTAAGTTTCATGGAATTAACTAGGACGACGGTTGCGACCATTATTTACATTACGAGGATGTTACCGTACTTTTTGTAACGTTCACATTGTAACGTTTTTTACATTCGTTACACTTCCTCCAAAATTGTTACACTTCTCAAAAACCGTTACACTTCTCAAATTCGTTACACACTTCTCAAAATCGTTACAATATATATATATATATATATATATATATATATATATATATATATATATATATATATATATATATATACACAAAGAATTAAGTTAAGCACCCCCCCCCGTTTTTTTACAACCTCGCACATTACAAGTTTGTTGTCGTCAAAACAGTGTAATATACCCATGATATTGCTATATTTTCTGGAGAAGTGATATTATGGTCACATAAAAACATAACAATCATGCCGTTTTCAATATTTTATTCTGAATAATTTAAGGTGAAATTTTTTGGGAATTTTAGGCATATTTTCACCTCAATTTAAGTATGGAGCTATAGGTCCATCACGGACAGTGTGGATGACGTTTATGTTTTCTAACGTACAGTCATTGTTCTGAGAAGACCTCTAGCGATCTTTGCGTCAATAACGTGTGTAGGACCCACGTGATCGGATCACTGACTCAACCCTACGTCTCATAGACCCTGTAAGCCGTCGTATGCGTTGCTGTGGCAGGTTGACCCCCTCGAGCACGTTTGGGACATGTTGGGACGACAAATTGCGAAGATGGTCCCTCCAATAGCCAATCTGGATGAATTGGAACGTGCATTACATCGGGAATGGAACAACCTGCCACAGCAACGCATACGACGGCTTACAGGGTCTATGAGACGTAGGGTTGAGTCAGTGATCCGATCACGTGGGTCCTACACACGTTATTGACGCAAAGATCGCTAGAGGTCTTCTCAGAACAATGACTGTACGTTAGAAAACATAAACGTCATCCACACTGTCCGTGATGGACCTATAGCTCCATACTTAAATTGAGGTGAAAATATGCCTAAAATTCCCACAAAATTTCACCTTAAATTATTCAGAATAAAATATTGAAAACGGCATGATTGTTATGTTTTTATGTGACCATAATATCACTTCTCCAGAAAATATAGCAATATCATGGGTATATTACACTGTTTTGACGACAACAAACTTGTAATGTGCGAGGTTGTAAAAAAACGGGGGGGGGTGCTTAACTTAATTCTTTGTGTATATATACTGTGTGTATATATATATATATATATATATATATATATATATATATATATATATATATACTGTATATATATATTTATATATATACTGTATATACTGTATATATATATATATATATATATATATATATATATATATATATATATATATATATATATATATATATATATATATGATCCCGGTGTTTACCCCGGTTTAGAATAGGTACACCGTATCCCTGCGCATCGTAAGAGCGTGAGCAAGGGTTGGCGTCAGGAAGGGCATCCGGCCATAAAAACATTGCCTCAAACAGGGAACCATGATTGTCATGGGGCCTGCAAGGCTAACCTCCGCTCTAGCGGGGAAAATGGCCTTGAAACGATCATTCATTCATTCATTCATCCATATTCATATATATATATATATATATATATATATATATATATATATATATATATTGTTACGGACCGCGGATAAGATGTTGTGTTTGCCGAGCGGATGGCACCGCGGCCGAACAGTTGCCCCGACTAACCCGATTCCCGAACGTTGGCCAGATCGTGCCACAGATATTCAATATGGAAAATACAAAAGCGACACGGATGTGAAGAAGAAGAAGAAGAAAACAAAAAGGTTGGAAATACTACTAAATTTATTCTTTCTATTTACACGCTCAAAGTAACCAAGGAAGAAGGAAAGATAAGAAAATAATTTACAAAAGAATTCAGAGACACAGTGCAACGCTAGCTTACCTACAGTCTTAATTAACCCAGGGACAAGACACACAGAACAAACTCACGTACACAAAAGGATGGAAAGGCAGGAGGTGGATGGCTGGAGGGAGAGGAAGGTCCAATGGATACTGCAGCACGATCGGCGCGTTTAGCAGCCGCCGTTCCTTTGCGGCCCTGCTCAAAACTGCCGTCCAGGCCCCAAGCTGCTGTTGTTGCTGCTGTTGCTGCGGCTGTGTGGACGTCGCGTGCTCTTTTCAGGACTCGTCTCTCTCGTCTTGTCAAAGCTCATCTGCTTATGTAAAAGCTCATCTGGTCCAACCACTTCTGTAAAAGCTCATCTGGTCCAACCACTTCTGTAAAAGCTCATCTGGTCCAACCACTCAACTCAACCACGTCCTTGCTTCTTGCGTGCGCGCTTTTATAGTGCCTCAGGCGATCAAGCCGCCGGCCTTCAGGACACGCCCATCGGTCAGCTCGCCTCGGCCCTGATTGGTCGGCATGGCCCTCTGGCTCCGCCCTTGATGACGATGGGCGGGCACGCCCTTCTTCCCCGCCCCGAGCACATGCTTAATGGCGGCTTTGGGGCGAAATCAGCAACCCACCGCTGTAACAAACCTGGCAAACTGCCCAGTGCGGTTGGCAATGGAGACTTGGAGGGGATGTAGCTGGAAATGGAGATTTTGGGAATGGGAATGAAAGGGGATCTATCTTGTTTCACTTGGTGCAATGGAGTGTCATCTTAATGGAAGACAAGGCCTTACCCTAATACACATAATAAAGATATAACTATCAACAAGGGGGAAATCTATGATTGGCTGACGTGATTGTTTATGACCTAATTATGGGACGCCCTTTGACCTTTATATATAACTGGAGTAAGGAGGGTCCAGAATAAAGCAATAATAATAAAAAACACAATAAAAAAACACAATCCTCATATCCACAACACTGCACCCTCCTCCTCTTAGGCACGTTCCGGGCCTATAACTTTAACTTAGTGTGACACGTAGGTGTAGTTCCCTCTACTTTTAACCTGACCCTGAGTGCGACAGTTTTAAAACATAAATAAATATGTCCTGCTGCTCCATTGCACCCTGCCTAACAGATTCACGCCCACAGCTAACCGAATTGCGGAATGGTCTTCAAACTATACACTGACGGTGGGGAGCATTATTTACAATGGCTCTACTTTATTTACAACACGCAACCCAGGACCTGTGATTGTTCTTTTGGGGGGGGGGGGGGGGGGGAGACAGTCTGCTCTACATCAATGCACCATGAAAGCACCCATAAATGCACCAAAACACCCTCAAGCACCAATCGGTGCACAGTCATCATTGTTCAATAAAATAAACCAACAACCCCTAACCCTGCAGGTGGTCTCTTGCTCTTCGGCTCCCTCTGCTGGCTATTTGCTTTCTTCCAGTTGTTGTCTTTCTTTCATTTTCTTACTGGCGGCCTATTGTAATAAAAGTGCACAAACGTGTCCATCTTTATTTATTTATGGCCCACAGGGCCGACTATGTGTGGTTCACCTGTAGGGCATCGGTGGCCTGTGACCAAGGTCCGCCAGCAAGATCTCGGGCCTTCATGGCCGGTTCCAGCAGAGGGGCCATGCCCCAACCCATGGGGTCCATAAGTGGTGCTCAGCCACAGACATGTGGTCCATAATGTGGTGCATCGATGCAGACAGCTGTGGTTGCGAGAGGTTCGGGCACACAATGGCCGACTCACGCACGCTCCCCTCGGCGCCCAGTGGCGCACAGGTCCTTATGTGGGAGACAAAAGGGGGGAAAAGACAGATGAGCGAGGGGTAAGGTCACAAGGGTACACATCAATAAGGCAATGCAAGGTGAAGTGCGTATGGAGAGCAAAGTGAGAAAGCTCGTCCCTACCGTATGTCACCCCCCCCCTGTCACCTACACTACCCTTGCCCTTACCTCATATGTACAAAATCTACACATTTACAAATTCGTCACTAATGTCACGTCTTCCCCATATTTCCCCTATACCAAATTCGTCACCACAATCCCTCTACTTCAAAATTTGCCATCACCAATTCATCATCAATCCTCATAAGGAGGGAGAGATGGAACACAAAGCACAATGTCACACCCACGTCATGATGCGTCTCACATTCCAAACATTTGCATCAAAAATAATAAAACAACCTGGCATGGTGTGGAGGTACGTCATCTCAGGTGAGTGGATGTAGATGGTGCAAGGAGATTTCAAACCTAACTATCTTCTAAATGACATTAACACACTTTACACTACCCGGGGTCTTTCCCTGCCAATCCATTGGCCAACTTACACTATGGGTTCTAAAAACCAATTCCCATTGACCAAACTGTGGTGCTTCTCAATTTGCTGTCTCACTCCCCCGATTCATCTCCCGGTGCCCTTGCACAATTTCCGGGCTGGGTCGTGTAGCTCTCCCAGCAGGTCTACCCACCTGCACACCTCCACCACTGTAGTTGCCACCCGAGCTTACCTGCTCCTTACCTAACCTATCTAACTGGGGAAGGCCCCTCCTGGCTCTGTCACCCCTTGGTGCCCTCTGGCACTGGGCTACCCGGGTCCGTCCTCCGGATCCTCGGGCCCCATCCACAACAACTCTACCGGCTCCCAGAGCCCACCTGCGGCCTCACCTGGCCGACATCCTCACAGTGGTGGAATGCCCAAACCAACTACACACACTAACAGGCTACACGCCCAGCCATTTCCACAACACTAATGCACCCATCCAAATACCATTCTTTCACCCGCACCACAGATGCCAATATCCAACCACAATTTACCTATACCCTCTACCTAACACTTACACTACCCTCCCCGGGTATTCGTGATGGGGGTCCATCCTTCCCCCATTCACACCTTCGCACCATCCACTCCACTCCATAGTTTCCACCATACTCACTCCACGACCATCCATTCCAATACTCCATATATTCAATACCATTTATTCCATACAACCATTCTCCATTCACCTGTTGTTGCACACCTGTGCAATCTTACCTGGTGCCACCTGCACCCTCCTTCCTCCCAGGACCATTTGGTCAGCACAACTCACATCACTATCACTCACTCAAACACTGCTCCATACACCTGTTCAGTTGCACACCTGTGCAATCACACCTGTTCACCATACACACGGCATCATCTAATCTACCTGGTGCCCTGCTAACTTAGTGCACCCCGTCTTCCCTTTAAACTAAGCACATACCACGTCATTATCATCCACACTAATCTACCTGCGTCCCGACTACAGGTATCATTGTCACTACCTAACCTTAACGTTACCTATTGTCATCTTCTCTACATCCCTATCATTATATCCTAACCCTCCCAGGCTAGTTTTCACTGCCAAACCCCATAACCTAGTGCTCCTTTGTCCCCGCTGTGAGAGATGGCAGAGTCGACATCCTACTCAACGGGCCATCCCCCCACATCGGGTACCTTCCACTATAAATTTTGCACACCAAATTCCAACCAATCAAAAATTTGCCAATCATTTGCCAATCACTCTACCATTACCAATCATCACTCTGCCAATCCTTTGCCAATCATCAAATTTTGTTTTTCTAATTTCGGGGCCAAAACACTATCCTCATCATCACAGTCTACTCACTAGTGCCTCTCGGTGCACCAATTCACTTCTAAAGCTCGGCTTCGTACAGCCGAGCAATGAATGCGGGTTGTTTGGTGCCGGCGGTTGGATGCGTCCGACACTCGGTGAAGGGAAGGAGGTTTACTCGGGCCGAGATCCCACGCACCATCTCGGCACAGAGCCGTCCAATGGCCCGATCTCGACCTGCCGGAACGCCTCAACAAAAGGGGGTCGCCATGACGACCCTTCCTGTCGGGCTGCCCGCTCCGCCTAGTGGAGCACGGACGCGGCCGTTCAAAGCGAGGCCCAGCGTGGATCGCGTACGGCGGTTCTTTCGAAACCGCCATGGTTCGGATCCCCGCTGGTCCTCGCGGCACGCGAAGCCCGGCACGGACCGAGGGCCCGATTCGGCTAAACGTCGTTCTAACCGCTAACCTGGTTAGCGTCGATGCTCCATTCGCATGCTTACATCCCGCAGCCCGTTCCTTGCTCATACATCCAGCCGTCTCCATGCTCTTTGTCATTGCACCTCCCCTGGCACACCCAGGTACACTCAAATCCGCTTACCGACTTTGTCACACACCTGACCACCGCACACCTTTGCACACACTCGTCGTTCGCACCCCTCACCAACACACCTCTTCGCGCCCCCTCCTCGGTCACCTCCTCTGTGACAACCACAGGTGTGCTCTCACTTGCACACCCAACCACGTGCCTCACTACCAATTCCAGTGTGCATTCCCACACATGCTCTACCATTCCAGGTGTGCATCCTTCCATTCCAGGTGTACATCCTCTCTCACCTGCCACAACCAACTCACGCTCCGTGTCACTCTCACTACTCTCACCTCCACACTTGGTCGCGCACTCACCCTTACTTTTGACAGCGCACTCTTTCCTCATGCACCCGTCTGTTACACACCTTTCTCACGCATCCTCTTGCGCACACTCTCCCATTACTTCCTCCGTAACACTCACCACAGGTGTGCATTCTCCCTTACTCTTGACAGCGCACTCTTTCCCCATGCACCCATCCATTACACAACTTTGTCGCGCATCCTCTTGCGCACACTCTCCCGTTACATCCTCTGTAACACTCACCACAGGCGTGCATTCTCCCTTACTCTTGACAGCGCACTCTTTCCCCATGCACCTGTCCGTTACACACCTTTCTCGCGCATTCTCTCCCGTTACACCCTCCGTAACACTCACCACAGGTGTGCTTTCTTTCGTTACATCCTCTGTAACACTCCCCACTACGCGCTTCCATGTGCTCCCTCGCGCACGCGCTACGACCGACTCACTGTCGACAGCACACTCACTCCTTGGCGCGCACTTTTTCCTCACACACCCCAGAGTCGGACATTCTCGCACACCTCCTCTTTCGCACACCGTACCTGTCGCACACTTCACCTTGGCACCTCGTCTCCGCACCTCCTTCGCCACCTGCAAACTCTTTATTTGGTTAGCGAGCACATCATCATGAGTTGAGCACCGACCTTGCACATACTCCATCACTTCCTCCTGTATTTCTCTCTTAGTTTCCGTCCGCCTTCTTAATTTCACTCACCCTTACTTTTGCTTCCTCTAACTTTTGCTTCACCTCTTTGATTTCCCGGTGCGTCTCCTCAATCTCGTCCTCTAACGCCACCTTGACCGTTTCTATGTGCGTCCTCACCTCCCGGTCCTTCGTCTCCATTACTTCTGTCACCTTGTCCAACCTCATTGTCAGTCCCTCACGTACCATCTGACATTGCCTCTTCGTCGCTATCAAGTCGTCCTTGATGTCGCTTTGTGTCGCTTTTAACCCTCCTAGTACCGCAGTATTCCTTTGTACCTGCTCCGCTAACTCCGTCTGTCCCACCGTCAGCTGTTCCACCTCCTGCGTCAGGTCCTCTATTCCCCCTTGTAACCTAGCCGTCCCATTTCTCACCTCTTTCTCCATACGCTTCTCACCTCGCTTTACCTCCTCGCGTACCCCCGAGACCTCCTCGCTTACACCTCGTCCTATCTCCTCCTTCATCTCCTCCATCTCTTTTGTAGATGCCACCCTCATCTGTCCCAATTCATCCCTCTGAGCATCCAATTTACTTTCTAACCCGATTTTCACCTCCTCTATCTGGTTCCCCATCTGTTTGATTTCCTGGGCGGATTGCTCCCCTACTTCCCGCAATTTGCCTTCCATCCTATCTTCTAGCCCCCTTAACCCATTTTTCACCTCTTTTATCCCGTTGTCTAACCCCTCAAATTTACTGTCCATCTTCCCAATTTGGGCACTGGTACCCCTCACTTTGTCCCTCATTACCCCCATCATTCTGCTTTCCATTTTCTCACTATCAGCCCTCCTTCTGTCTTCCATTTCTTCACCCGACTTAACCATAAAGGCCTTTATTTGTTCCATAAAAAGGTTCAAATCCACCGGTGCTGCTATGGTCACGGGCGCCGCTAAATTTGGTGCCGCTGTAACCGCGTGCGCAAAGGCGCCATTTTGCGTGCCCGTAACCTCGTGCGCGACAGCGCCATTTTGCGCGCCTGAAACCTCCTCAACCACCTCCTCATTGCCCTCCTCCATTTCTTCCCTCTGATCTTGGGTTACCCCTAACCCCTCCTCTAGTTCCCCCACCGGCATCCGATCGCCTTGACTAGCCATGGCGCGATTTCAAAATTCGGGTTTTTCTTTAAACAAATTTCAGCAGCTTGTAATTTTGAGCGCGTTAAGTGCGCTTCGGGTCCGACCCCGCTCCCGACACCAATTGTTACGGACCGTGGATAAGATGTTGTGTTTGCCGAGCGCATGGCACCGCGGCCGAACAGTTGCCCCGACTAACCCGATTCCCGAACGTTGGCCAGATCGCGCCACAGATATTCAATATGGAAAAGACAAAAGCGACACGGATGTGAAGAAGAAGAAGAAGAAAACAAAAAGGTTGGAAATACTACTAAATTTATTCTTACTATTTACACGCTCAAAGTAACCAAGGAAGAAGGAAAGATAAGAAAATAATTTACAGAAGAATTCAGAGACACAGTGCAACGCTAGCTTACCTACAGTCTTAATTAACCCAGGGACAAGACACACAGAACAAACTCACGTACATAAAAGGATGGAAAGGCAGGAGGTGGATGGCTGGAGGGAGAGGAAGGTCCAATGGATACTGCAGCACGATCGGCTTGTTTAGCAGCCGCCGTTCCTTCGCGGCCCTGCTCAAAACTGCCGTCCAGGCCCCAAGCTGCTGTTGTTGCTGCTGTTGCTGCGGCTGTGTGGACGTCGCGTGCTCGTCTCTCTCGTTTTTGACGGTACGGCTGCTACTTCAAATGCTCCAGAACTCGTCTCTCTCGTCTTTTCAGGACTCGTCTCTCTCGTCTTGTCAAAGCTCATCTGGTCCAACCACTTCTGTAAAAGCTCATCTGGTCCAACCACTTCTGTAAAAGCTCATCTGGTCCAACCACTCAACTCAACCACGTCCTTGCTTCTTGCGCGCGCGCTTTTATAGCGCCTCAGGCGATCAAGCCACCGGCCTTCAGGACACGCCCATCGGTCAGCTCGCCTCGGCCCTGATTGGTCGGCACGGCCCTCTGGCCCCGCCCTTGATGACGATGGGCGGGCACGCCCTTCTTCCACACCCCGAGCACATGCTTAATGGCGGCTTTGGGGCGAAATCAGCAACCCACCGCTGTAACAAACCTGGCAAACTGCCCAGTGCGGTTGGCAATGGAGACTTGGAGGGGATGTAGCTGGAAATGGAGATTTTGGGAATGGGAATGAAAGGGGATCTATCTTGTTTCACTTGGTGCAATGGAGTGTCATCTTAATGGAAGACAAGGCCTTACCCTAATACACATAATAAAGATATAACTATCAACAAGGGGGAAATCTATGATTGGCTGACGTGATTGTTTATGACCTAATTATGGGACGCCCTTTGACCTTTATACATAACTGGAGTAAGGAGGGTCCAGAATAAAGCAATAAAAAAAAAAAACACAATAAAAAAACACAATCCTCATATCCACAACAATATATATATATATATATATATATATATATATATATATATATATAGATATATATAGATATATATATATATATATATATATATATATATATATATTGTTACGGACCGCAGATTAGGATGTTATTTACCGAGCGGTGGTATTACCGCGGCCGAACAGTTGCTCCCCTTTTCTTCCCTTACACTCACCCGATTCACCCAGACGTTGGCCAAATCGCGCTATGCTAAATCAATGATGGAAAGGACACGACGACTGGGATAGAGGAAACGACGCAAGGGGTACAGTTCTCAAGACCTCCGGAGGAGGGTATAATTACAGTGGTGGAGAAAAGGGGGTAGATTACAAGGCAGAGTGAGGTAAAGACACAGAAGAGATGGGCACTTAAATACCGTCTTATCTTAGCCCAGACAGACCACGGACAAACGGAGAAGGTAGACTTACACAGGGATTGATGGCAGGAAGGGACAGGTAGGTCGATAGCACAAGGTGCACCTTGGCTCGGGGACAGGATAAAGCACGGTCCAAAAGATGCAGGGAGGCCTCACAGCGCTCGGAGGTGGTCTTGCTTGCTCCAAGCTCAGCGCGCATCTGACGTCACCTCCCTCTCACTGCGCATGCTCAGCGGGGAGTGACACGCCCTCGGCTGGTTGGTTCCGCCCCACTGGGGCCGGTCCGCCGCTTCCATTGGGTGCGGGGGTTACCGGGCTCCGCCCTTGACGAGGAGCTGACAGGGAGCCCCTGTTTGGTAACCCCGTCGAGCACATGTTCGATGGCGGCTCGTTGGGAAGGCCTGGTGCCCTCCCATCACCCCTACCAACCAAGCCGGAGTGAGGACGCGCACTCCCTTCGCTCGTTGTTGTTGTTGTTGTTGTTGTTGCTGAACTGTGAGGAAGAGCTGCGGGGAGGTATTGGGAGGTCCTAAACTTCCTAACGGTGCCATACAATCACATTCTGGTGCAACGAAGGGTCAGAATTAATGGAAACGAATCCTTAACTGACATAGACTAAGAATAACTAGCAAGATGTCCTATAGTTGTCTTACATGAGATGCGGTGAACCTGGGTGCGACATTTAATGGGGGAAATAGGGGGAGGTCGGGTCTACAGAGTGTTGTTTACAGAAAATGGGACTAGGGAATGGGGGATTGGGGAGAGTTGGGAAGTATTGAGGAAATAGGGGAATATTTACAAGCGGATATGGATGGATGCAAATCCCATATCCGCAACAATATATATATATATATATATATATATATATATATATATATATATATATATGCAATTATGCATATATATATATATATACACATATATGTATGTGTGTGTGTGTAGGTGTGTAATCTCATGAAAAAAATTGTGCATGCTGGACTACCTTTGTGTTCTGAGGAGGAACCAGGTCATGCTCTAGAAAAGTTCATAAAAAGGGGCGCCCGACAACTGGCAAATAAAATACATTTACTTCTTCATGCAGCTGTATGAATCAAATTGGTGGCAAATTGTTTTCAAGTCAGCTTTTATATCTCCATGAAAAAATTTTTTTGGGGGTCTTTGAAGTCTTTGTGGTCTTTTGGGTCGTCATTGTCTTTAAGGGTATTTTAGGTATTTTGGGTCTTTGGGGTCTTTTGGATCTTTGAGGTCTTCGAGGTCTTTATGTCCTCTGGGTCTTTAAGGGTTTTTGGGGTATTTTGGCTATTTTAGGAGGTCTGCCAGTTCTTTTGGGTCCTCTGGGTCTTTTGAGTCTTTAAGGGTGTCCGGGCTTTCGGGGTCTTTGTGGTCTTTCTGGGCCTTGGTAGTCTTAAGGGTCTTGGGGGGCTTAGAGGGTCTTTAAAGTTCTAAGTCTAACAGATCTCAGCAGTCTAAAGGGTTGAGAGGTACATTCCAACAATACGTAATTAATAGACACATAATCACAGCTTCACGGCTTTACTGGGGTCTTCTGGGTCTTTTGGGTCTTCCGGTTATTTTGCGTCCTTTGGTTCTTTGGAGTCTTTTAAGGGTCTTTCGGGGCCTTATGGTCTTGAGGGTCTTAAAGGGTCTTCAAAGGTCTAAGGGATCTCAGCAGTCTAAAGGATCGAAAAGTATATTCCAACAATGCATAATTAATTAATATACAGGAAGCAACCAGTGTTCAAACAGTGTGCTATTAATAGACACATAATCACAGCTTGATGGCTTAATGGACTGATGGACGGATGACGAGACCTTCTCCAAACTGTTGCCACAAAGTTGGAAGCACACAATCGTCTAGACCTAGAATGTCATTGTATGCTGTAGCGTTAAGATTTCCGTTGACTGGAACTAGGGGGTTTAGCCCGAACCATGAAAAACAGCCCCAGAGCATTCATTATTCTTCCTCCACTAAACTTTACAGTTGGCACTATGCATTTGGACAGGTAGCATTCTCCTGGCATACGCAAAACCCAGATTCGTCCGTCGGACTGCCAGATGGTGAAGCATGATTCATCACTCCAGAGGACGTGTTTCCACTGCTCAATAGTCCAATGACGGCGAGCTTTGCACCACTCTAGCTGACGCTTGGCATTGCGCATGGTGATCTTAGGCTTGTGTGCAGCTGCTCAGCCATGGAAACCCATTTCATGAAGCTTCCAACAAAGTTGTTGTGCTGACGTTGCTTCCAGAGGCAGTTTGGAACTTGATAGCGAATGTTGCAACTGAGGACAGACGATTTTTATGCGGTACACAATTAAGCACTCAGCGGTCCAATACTGTGAGCTTGTGTGGCCTTCCACTTCACGGCTGAGCTGTTGTTGCTCCTAGACATTTCCACTTCACAATAACAGCACTTACAGTTGACCGGGGCAGCTCCAGCAGGGCAGAAATTTGACGAACTGACTTGTTGGAAAGGTGGAATCCTATGACGGTGCCACGTTGAAAGTCACTGAGCTCTTTAGTACGGCCCATTATACTGCCAATGTTTCTCTATGGAGATTGCATGGCTGTGTGCTTGATTATATATACCTGTCAGCAATGGGTGTGGCTGAAACAGCTGAATCCACCAATTAGAAGGGGTGTCAGCATACTTTTGGCCATGTAGTGTATATATATACAATATATATATGTACATATATATATATATCTATATATATATATATATATATCTATATATATATATATATATATATATATATATATATACATATATATATAATATATATTGCAGTGAAAATGTATCAAAGTTGAACCCAGGTGTGATGCTTGTAGTAGCTGCCACAACGTCAATGTATCAAAGTTGAACCCAGGAGTGATGCCCACTTAAACCGCAGAGGGGCGTCTATAAGACCTCGGACGTCCGCGACGCTGAGCCACTCCTGTGACATTTTACTATGACATGTAGTCTTGAATGGTACGTACCCGCACATATATTCTAGGCTTGCTTGCATTGACTAATATAATCGATCCTTCCTATATGATACCAAGATCCTGATATCTATTGCATGATTGTATTTTACAGGATGATGCTAAAGATCTGATTGAGATTAAACCTCCCTTTGGGACAAAGTTGTGGACTTGGTTAATTTTCACAACACTTAATCTCAATCAAGATCTGCGGAAATGGCAGGACACAAGACTGGCGATGGCCGGATGATCGCAGATCCCAGATGAGCGTTTCCCGACTTTCTCCACGCTCCTGCGATGCCTACCTCGGAGAAGAATGCCCAGCGGAGGACCCGTCGAGCTAGCTCCAGCCACGGAGCTCCGACTACTCTCGCTGCTGGTCTGCCACGAAGGGACCGGATGCATCGGAACCTCGCAAGCATTTTGATCCGGAACCGTGTCGTCAAAGCACGAACTGCTCTCCCGAGGACCGAACGCCGGAGCAGGCATGACGAACTCCAGCAAGACGCCTGGAGAACGATGCTACTGGGAAACATCCTGCGGCTGAAACCCCGTCGGGTCGACGGACGTGCTTGGAGCCGAAGGTACGAGTCTAGCCTCGGTTGCGGGAAACGCTAACGGCCTCGTCTGAGAGAATCATCCGAGATTTGCGTGCCTCGGCCCGAGATGAGATTTCCACGCGAGTGTTCACGACTCCCATGTCTGTCATGCCTCACTCGGCTGGCCTACCCGACTGATCGCTGCTCATCGGAATCACCTCCTATGCACGAATCGCGCGCTGCACCCATCGTGGGCACTACTCTGTGAGGCCGGCGATTCCGATCGCTGCTCGTCGGAATCACCTCCTACGCAAAGCCGCATGCTGCACCCATCGCAGGCACTACTGAGAGGCCGGCGATTCCGATCGCTGCTCATCGGAATCACCTCCTATGCGAAGCCGCACACTGCACCCATCGCGGGCACTACTCTGAGTAGACACCTGACTCTGATCGGAGTAGACACCGATCCCTGCCGGCTCCCACAGCACACAACGCCCGGCACGGACTGGGAGCTTGCGTCGGCTATACGTCGGCCTAACCGCTGCCCCGGTCAACGTCGCTGCTTCACTTGCATGCTCACACCACGCATTCCGTTCCTTATTCACACATCCAGGTGTCTCCATACACTCTGCACATTTCGTCACCGCACTCTCTCTCTCCGTGCACACCACCCAAGCACACTCATTTCGCTCACAGACTTCGTTACACACCTGACCACCACACACCTCCTCGCACACTCATCGTTTGCACACTTCATTAACACCCCTCCTCGCGCACCATCTTGCGCACTCTCCCTTGGTACGTACTCTGTACCACTCATGGGGGTGCACACTTGCATACACCCACTCAGCGCCGGCATTAACATCTCTCTGGCGGTTACCAACGGTTTTCGCTCGGCCGTCTAAATTTACATCTAGGAACAAAGGAAACCACCGGAGGGTACATACGGTGCGTTCTCTGATTGAAACCGTCACATGGTACAGGTAAGCTATCGCGTGACGGACCAATCGGCTTTCGTAGTTGCTGGATCGCAACCTGCTAAGTACGAAGTTATTCGTGCGTGGCACCCGCAGGTCCGGTAAGTTCGGGAGGGAACGGAGGTTAACCCCCTCATAGTAAACCCGAACCCCGGGCCATAACACATCGGTGCCGGCAGCGGGATTCCTGTCCAAGCACCGTAACACAGTTGATGCCGGCAGTGAGATTCCGCTCCGAGCACCGTAACAATATATACATGGTCCAACCACCATGCCGCTGTCTAACATGCGGCATGACTTCCTCTTTACCGTTCACCAAATTGAGGCAGTATTATCATTTTCCTGAAGGTTTGCATTCATTTGAAGCAAAATTTACTAAATAATTATAAATTTCCCCTGAGTATGGATTCATTAGAAGCAAATTTGCATAATTTATTTTCTCTGAGGATAATTTCCGTGTTTCAGGGGGGAACAGACAGACAGCATTAGCCTATAAAATACACTGTATAGAATATCATGAAATTTCAAAATCCTCATATTTCTTATCAGCAAATATTTGTTGAAAAAATTCTGGAGCATTTGAAGTAGCAGCCGTACCGTCAAAAACGGTTCAAACCCAAAGTGTTGAGGCCTACTTTTCTTATTAGGTCACCTCTAGGGTTGCCACCTACAATGTGGAAAAATAAGGGACACCCCACCGCCCCGGCCCACCACTAGAACATTTTGAAATTGTTGCCACTTTTAAGCCATTTTTCATGCTTTTATGGACATACATATCTCGCTACTTAAAGTGTGAGCAGATGAGTAGGACTAGTTGTTCTGTGGATATGAAAGAAACTTCATAGGTTCAGATCCACTGCTGAGGCTGCAGATCAGAAAGATTGCATTTTACTGACGTACAAGACTCATACATTGGCTATGTAGCCCGTGCTGTCCCACATTGTTGGCAGATCAATGATAATAATCAATATCTCAATCAATCAATATCAATCGCAATATATCAATATCAATATCAATCTCAATTAATTGACTGACAAAACAACTTACTATTTTAATTTACAGATTCTTATTTCAATCAGTTGAACTAAACAAAAGTAGACACAGCACAAGTGTTGCCATTAGACCAACTACCCATTTGGTATGCAATTTAAAGAACTTTAATTAAGCCGATTGAACAGGCCTAAAATATTTACATATAAATATTTACAGTACAGCATCTCAGTGCTCTGAACACCCCTCCTCCTCCCCCATCTCTCTCATTACTTTCTCTTCCATGTGTACTTTTTGTCGCTCCTTGCAGCCTGAAGCAATGGCTTGTCCTTCAAAATGACAGTGTGGAACTCAGCACAGGACAGGTCGAAGTTGAGTGAGGCCAGTAGCTCACTCTCCATGAGCTCCACAGAGCATCTGTTCCGGACGTCACTCCATTTGTTGGCCATTCTTGAGAATATTCTCTCCACAAACCCTGTTGAGGCTGGTATGCTCAGTCGGTAGGAAATGACTGACAGCATATTTGGGAGATCAGCTGCCTGAAATACAGCCATCCACTTGGCAGCCATGTCTGTGGTCTTCCATTGATCGCCCTCCTGGAGTTTCTCCACAATGCTGCTAGCTGTAGTGCACTCATCGTACAGTTCATCCATGTTCAGGCTGGTAATGAGGTTGAGCTTTTCACAGACCTTTTCAAGGTCACTGAAGGTAAACTTGCCATCATGGAGAGATAGAGGCGTAAGACAGTGAAGCCAGTTGCTGTCGGAAAAGTCAAACCATTTTTCAATGTACCTTAGGGCAGTGTCAATGAATGCAGTGAATTCCTCCCTTGCCTTGCCTGCATCAACTGGAGAGAGACGCTGCAGCTTCACTTTTGTGAGGTATCCAGAGAACTGGTCATCTCGCCTCTGTGTGAGTTTGGCTCTAAAGGAATGCATGATGGGATAGACCTCTAGACAGGGGGGTCGCATTGGCCTCAAGCTTCTTAACAACATCTTCGAAGAGGGAGAGAATGTTACCGCGCGTCTGAGTCTCCATAACTAGGGCAACGGTGACGTCGACACTGAACTTACCTGCCATTCTCTTCCGCAAATTTTGATTGGGAACATCTATGCTATGTCTTGCGAAACGGTTTTGGTTTTATTAACGATCATGTCATTGTAACCATTGTGAAGACCTCGTGTATAATGAAAGTATTGTGTACATGAAAATACGGGACAAATTGACTCGATACGGGACACTGCATTTTATTCCTTAAATACTGGACGATCCCGTATTATACGGGACGGGTGGCAACCCCAGTCACCTCATCTCGATTGGCAAAGAGATTAACTTACAAAATGGGTCGAGATGTCCGGATATCCGTCCGTTAACTTTTTGCTATTTTTGCTATTCCTCTCATCACCCGGCTGATTGTTCTGAAACTTGACACATGGATTGACACAAACTTGACACTTGACACATGGAGAGGGGGAAGGACACAAACATAACATTTGAGAGCAGGGACATCGAGAAAACTGTGGGAGGAAGAGGGCTTGGGGAAGGTGGGAGCGGTATAAAACATATGGACACTGCAAGGACTTCCAGGAAAGAAGTTGGAATTTCAAAAAAGTGTATCTGGGGTAGAAAAGATCAAGGTTTTGGATGGGGGAAGATAAGAGATGGTGGTGAACAGCTGTTTTAAAGACCTGGATGGAGGAGTGGGATTGAAGGGAGTGGGGGAGTTTGTTCCAGAGGCGGGAGAAAAGGGGAATGAAAGAGTGAAGGTGAGCAGAGAGCCTAGATTTTGGCAGTTTAACCATGAGAGGGTTGCTGGCAGATCTTGTGCGACCTGTAGGAATATTTGGGGGACAGAGCACAGAGAGAGCTTGGGGAGCAAGGCCGGAGAGGAGTCGGTAGAAGACAGAAAAACCACGAACCTGCCTGCGGTGAGTGAGTGAAAGGCCTTCGGAGATAGCGTCATCGCGGGAGATTCCAGGATTTTTGCAGGATTTTTACAGGGAGATCGCAGGAGATTTTTAAAATATAAATAGTATAAATAGGTCTTTTATGAGCCAACACATGGTTTCAAACCAAAATCCTTTCACTTTAATATGCTATAACATGTATTAAAACCCTCTATTTTAAGATGAAAACCGAGTTTGTATAAAATAATTAATGTGGCATGTATTGGTCGCTTCATCGTTGGCAATGGATGAATGGCTGAGGACTTGTGGGGAGGTTCCAAACCAAGGACAGCTTGGGTTTGTTTACATAGAGCGTAAAGCAAAAAAAAACCATGGGGGGTGGGAGAGGATTAGGGGTCGTTAAATGAAACGTAAAAATGGCTTTTAAGAAACTACAATTTGTCCTTCAAGTCTGACATCATCGACTTAATTGATGAATCTAACGTCTTATGCACTCATCCCACTTGTGCATTGAACTAAAGATTATAGTAACAGTTGCAATTCATTAGGTGGGATATTTAGACCACGACTTGTATGTTTAGATGTGTGACCCTTTAACTCTGAAGTTTGTTATGCATTGAAAATCGTAAAAGACTGAACAAATATATCTCTTCATACCTATAATATGATAAAGTGGTGGTCCACCTCTTTTTTCAAACAAAGCGAAGGCTCATGGAAGAGATAGAACACTGAACGGATCAGGATGCGACACAATAAAAGGAGCAGTAGATATAGAGGGGGGAAGGGGGGGACACAAACAGTGGGGTTGAAGGCCAAAATAGAGAGAGAATTGGACAAATGTGGCATGTGGTGAGAAATGAGAGGTAGGGGAGGAAAAATGGAATGGAACAAGATGGATACAGAAACAAACTCTCAGGAAGGAAAAACTGGAAATTTGAAAAGAGGTGGACTAGTGGTCTGTGGCGGCTTGACGGGGGTAGACAAGATCATGCTTTTGGATTGGGGACAATATGAGATGGTGGTGATCAAGCAGCTATCGTGAAGACCGATAGGGAAGAATGAGATGGAAGAGGATGTGCAAGTTGGTTCTCCAGGTGGGAAAAAGAGTAACAAATGAGTGCAGGTGGGCAGTTTCTGGATTTAGGTAGTTTCACCAGACGAGGGTTGCTGGTGGACTCCCTGCGCCCTGCAGAACACTGGGGGAGGAGGGGACAAAGCACGGAAAGAGCAGAGGGTGCAATACAAGAGAGGAGGTGGTAGAAGATAGAGACCACCGATGGGTCTGCAATGTGAAAGTGATCGGCCCATAGACTCAGCTTCATCGCAGGAGATTCAAATGATCTTGAAGGCCTCGGTTTCCATGCAGTCAAGATGAGAAGGTGTGAGGCAGGGGCACCAGCCCAGAGGGGAGAGCAATACTCTATCAAGTTGCGGATGAAGGCCATGTAGCTAGATAAAAGTTCAGGTGTGCCAAGGAAAGACTACATGATGGAAGATGGCAAGTTGGCCGACTGGCTTTGAAAGCCAACTTTAAAATGTCGTTTGCCCAAAAACAGATAATGGCTTATTGTGAGAACCAAGAGTTGGAATGACTGAACCTCTTCAAGGGGATTGTTAAGAAAGTAGATCTGAGGGTTCGCCAGATGGTCCTTTCGGAGAGACATAGTGAGAGTGTGACATTTGTCAGGATTTAAAGACATGTTCCAAGTGTTTGGCCATGTTGTGATTTTGCCAAGGTCTGAAGAGAGGGAAGAGACTGCTGCCTGCTTATCTGAAGGATGAGGGATGGCACAGCAGATGGCGGAGACATCATGAAATAGGTAAAGAGGATTTCCCGTGAATCAGAGAGATTGTTGATGAAGATTAGGAATATAACTCGGCCCAGAACACTGCCTTGAAGCACTACAGCAATGACAATAATGAAAGGATGTCATTGAAAGCCATACATTGGCTAAGAGAGTAGAGGAAGTCAGTAACCCAAGAGTGGAGTTGGCCTTGAATGCCATAGGCAGAGAGTTTGGAGAGCAAGTCTGGGTGCCAGATGGTATGGAAAGCGCGAGATATGTCTGGAGAGGTGGCCCTGATGTCATACCTGATATTGAGGGCCTCCATCCATTGTTCAATCAGTAGAAGCAGCATGTTCAAGGTACAGTGAGTGACCTGGCCTGATTCCAAATTGGTGATCTGAGGTGAGGTTGTTTGGGAAAATGAATGAGGTAATATCACCTGCGATGATTGATTCCATGACTTCGCTGATGATTGTAAATAAGCTGATAGGTCTGTCATTGAAGGGATCATTTTTTGCAATTTTTTAGCTCACCTGGAACATATTTCCTGGGAGCTTATGGGATGGCACAAAAAAAATCAGGGTCTAAGGGGGTCTACCGGGAGTCAAAGTGTGTCCAGGTTTGATCCCCCCACAATAGGTATTTGCTCTCTTGTCCGAAACTACAAAAAAATTTTGATGACAATCGACCACAATCTTCATCATCTGTGATGTCCCAAAGTTTGTTCACGGCATTAGAAAAATAGGGGTCTATGGGGCTACCCCTCAAAATAGGTTTATTTTTGTTTCTTTGTTTAAAGTTTTATGATTACGTTAGTATTGATTCTACATGGTGTCCTGTCTCCTCGCAACCATTGAAATCGGTTTAAAAGACCTTTAGTCAGTGTAGTATACTACTTTATTCTACCAGGTGAGCGCCCAGCGGTATTACCCCTATTTTTATGTAATGCAGAGATGTAATGGCTGATTTCCATGTGGAAGGAAGATGTCCTTGGGAAAATGATGAAGTGAAAAGAGCAGAAAGAGGAAGGGAAAGAGCAGCAGAGCAGGTTTTTAGGACCCGTGAGCTGATGCCGTCCAGTTCAGGTGCATAGTCAGAGTCGAGGTTTGCCAGAAACTTATCCATCTCCTCAGGTGCATAAGACACAAGGTCCAGGACAAGTTGAGTGTGACTGGATATGTTGGGTACAGAGTGAGGGGTTAGGGACACAATATTTGGAAGCACACACAGAATTGAGGCATTCGGCCTCCTCATGAGTGGAGTCGCCTGTCGTGCCATTTGAAGTGAGGGAAGTGAGGGAAGGGTTGAAGGGGAGGGGAATACACCAGAAACAGACGTAACGAGGCACCACCAGGTTTTAGAGGAAGTAGACAAGTTTGAAAGTTTATATTTTGAGGTTGGACAGATGTTTTCTGGCCCTCACGAGAGTGGACACACACTTCTTGCGGGGTTTGTGGAATGATTTACGTTTGCCTGCGGTCGGGTTTTCCTTCCAGGAAGAGAAGATACAAATTGTTTCAAAGTAACAGCCTCACCATTCCATTCAGTGTACCATGGAAGAAAGATACGATAACCTTAAATCCCACAATAACTAAAATCTAAAAAAAAAAGGAAATAAAAAAGATAACTAAAATCTCACGCTTTGATCTTGGTTTCATTAATCTGGCAAAACCAATGGTTTGCTTCATTTTGGATTCAAATTTGTACACAAAAGTATTGCATTTACCTTTGAGTTGTCTCGTCTGGGTTCTATTTTCGGCCCGACTCTAAATTGTCGGTTTGGTGCTTTGCAATCAGGACGTTGCATCATGAAGCGCACTGGCCCTCGGATGGATGTTATCTTGGTGTCCGGTCTGATAGCATTAGTTGGTGGATACGAAAAATCCCATGGCGTCATTCACCGAGAATAGTTGAGTTATTGCCAACACTCTAGACAATTTAAAAATTCCTGTCACCTTCAGTCAAACGTCAGGCCTATCCAGCCAGTTCATGAAAGACTTGGGTCAAAATGTATCCCTGGTTAACCGACAAAAAGGTTGGAATAATTAAGCCATGAAAGTAGTAGTAGTAATAGTAGTCATAGTTGTAGTAGTAGTAATGGTAGTAGCAGTAATAGTAGTCATAGTTGTAGTAGTAGTAATGGTAGTAGCAGTAATAGTAGTCATAGTTGTAGTAGTAGTAATGGTAGTAGTAGTAGTAGTAGTAGTAGTAGTAGTAGTAGTAGTAGTAGTAGTGCTTTTGTTGGAAAGACAATGGAGGTTTGCGCTCAGGACTCAGGAAAGTTCAGGCAAATATAAGTTTCCTGTTTAATGTCGCTCAACTTCCTCATCCCTGCAAGTCCATGGTTTGAACCGCAGTAGACAAGGTAGAGAATTTTAAAGAGAAAGCACTAACAAGACAGATGGAGAGTTAAAAGAACACCAAAACCACAAAATGACACCTTTAAACAAATAATAACAAAGTACCTTGTGGGGGAACACTACAAAGTGCATTATGTACTGTCCAGACTTCTATAAAACTCCCGATAGATCGGGAATAATGTGCCACCTTAAACTCCGAAGCGATTTGTGAACGTAACAAAGCTCCCAGGCACACAAAATTACACTGCACGACATTGCTTTCAATCTTCCACTTTCTAGTTTTATATATTACAAGTTTTGCAGATGCCAAAACAAAGTTAACCAAGAGATCCCGTGATCGACTCTCTTTCTTCACCGGGTGACCAAAAATAATAAAGTGTTGGGAAGAAATGAATCCAAAACCGCAAGAGTAGGTTTTTCACCAGGAAAAACACCAGTTGAAGATGCAGACATTGCAGGTATATGTGGTAAATGGTTTCTGCTTGCCCACAGAAGCAACATCCACGAGGAGTGTTTGTGAAGTGTTGCAGGAGAACTCCAAAACTTAGTGCCCCGTGAAGCAGTCTCCAACTTAGGTCCCCCACCACCCTTGGTGTTGGGTAGAGATAAAGAGATTCCCAACTTGGATGGACAGGCAAGGGAAGCAGAAGAACCTCACGCCATGGAGTGTCCATGCGATTTGCTAACGCAACAAAGTGGAGTGAGTGGAATACTCGTGCATATATTTCCTTCCTTGATGCGTCACAGAAGGGCACCCCAGCCATGCCAGGGACCTTGCTCATAATATGCGGATGTGGTGCAAGGAAAAGATCGCATCCATGAGGTTTCATTGTAAAAGCCATGGAAGTAGGGGGGAAAGCCTGCATAGCTTCCTCACCTTCGTAAGGGTTCTCCAGGTAATCCAGGCAATCAGGAGGCAGTTAATTTTTGAACTCTTGGGAGTATCCTAAAAGGAACTGTTATTGTCTGCAGGTCTACCTTTGCTGCAAGTTCCTCTGGTGAGAGAATGCCATCCCATCCTTAAGGAGATCGCCCACTGTGGATATATTTTTCAACAAGAGTTTTCTCCTTACACTGATGGAAGCTAGCAGTGGGGCTTGTAGTAGAGGGTTCAAGAAAAGTGGCTCTTCCAGCAGGTCTTTCCCTGGGTGGGGACCATTTGTTCTGGTCATTTCAATTGTATACCAGGCCTTCAGCATTTCCTGATAGAAAGAAGGCAATGGGTCACTGGAAATGTTTTTGCAGTTGATACTGAAAATTTGCCTTTTGTACCCTAGGCCGAGCACTTTACTGAAAGAGTACGATGGCAACGTGCACCATTGTGGTGTTGGGTTTTCATAAAGGTATCTTTTAATATTGCCTGCAGCCTGAAGTTGTAAACGTGGCTTTTAAGGCAGAGAAAGCCCTGTCCACCTTCAGCAAGAGGAACACTCAGGATTCCCGGAGATACCCAATGCCTTCCATTCCAAAAGCAGTCCACCAACTTCCTTTGCATCTTAGCCAGAAACCAATCAGGAACACTTATGCAAGAAAACCTGAACAACCGTTTGGGAAGGACAAATTGTTTTAGTAAAAGGGTTTTCCCATGTAAAGATAGGAACCTTAATAATCCATTCCAATCTCTCAGCTTCACCTGAATTTTCCCTTCTAGAGTGCTCCAATTGCGAATTGATGAGCCATTATGAGAGATTGACAAATCGACCCCCAAATGTTTGAGTTCCTGGTGACTCCATGTTAATGGCTGAAACAGCTTAGGGGGTTCGCCAATCTGCATTGTTCCAACCAGTAGTCCAAAGCTCTTCTGCCAATTTATTTGAGCAGATGATGCTGCCGAGTAGATTTGCTGGCAGTCATAAACTGTTTGCATGTCTCATGCACTTCCCGCAAACACGAGAACATCATCAGCATAAGGAGAAACGAAGAAGGGACTATTACAGCCTGGTACCATGATGCCAGTTAACCTTCGCCTCATCAGACAGAGAAAAGGCTCAATACACAAGGAATATAGCTGGCCAGATGGAGGACATCCTTGCCTTATTCCACTCTCAAACTGAAGAGGTGCGAGTAATAAAACATTAACTTTAATGAGACACTCTGCAAAAGTGTAAAGTGTTCGAAGCATACCTACATATCTCCTCCCTAACCCGAAGGATAGCAAGGTCTCAAAGAGGTAGTCATGGTTCACTCGGTCAAATGCTTTCTCCTGATCTAAAGAGAGGAACCCCATTTGGGTTTTAGCCATGCCCGCATAGTGTATCAAGTCCCTGACCAGATATATATTATCATATACTGTTCTGCCAGGGACACCATATGACTGGCCAGAGACCACTCATTTTGTCAACACAGGTTCCAGACGATTTAACAACACTTTTGCCATTATTTTGTAGTCCACGCATAACAAATACACCAGACAATAGTTCCTCATATATCTCAAGTCTCCCTCCTTAGGAATCAAAGCCAAGGTTGCTCGACGCCAAGACTGTGGCATTTGGCCTGCATCACGTGCTTCCTGGGCTACGCTCAGGTAGTCATGTCCAATCAGATCCCAGACTTTTTTTTGTAGAACTCGCAAGAGAGGCCATCAATTCCAGGGGACTTATCTACCGACAGACTCTGTAGAGCAGTCGTAAATTCCTCCAGAGTCAAAGAAGCCTCTAGTCGTTCTCGATCCTCTGGAGCAGGCACTGGGAGGCTATTCCACAAAGTGCCACAAGCATTAGCATCCACACTTTTCCCCAAGTGCAGCTGTGCATAAAAGGCTCGAATTCGTTCATGAACACTTCTGCAATTATCAAGTACTGAGCCATATTCAGCGAGAACAATGCATATACTTTTAGATCGATCCTTGCGTTTTCCAAAGCTTTAATATAACTCAGGGAGTATTCCTCTTCGAATAGTAGCTTCAACTGCGAGCGCACATACGCTCCCTGGGCCTTCATACTGCTACACGCTTTCAGGGTGTTCTTTTTTCCTTCATACGTATGCAATTCGGCAGGGGTAAGTGTTGTCAGACGACGCTCGAGATACAGCAGCTCCTCTTCTAGCCTCCTTATCTCCATCCCAAGTGTTTGGCTCATTCCGTATGAGTACTCCTGGCACAACAATTTCAGCTGCACCTTCCCATATCCCACCAGAGTCAAAGTGAGTAGAAATCTCCTTTTCTGTTTCTCCACGCCTGCCAAAAGTTATGAAATACTGAAAGAAAACTTTCATCGTGAACCAAGGCATTGTTGAAGTGCCAGAGACCAGTACCACGCCTTGTCTCAACAAGAGAAAGCTTTATCCAGACCAGATTATGATCCGTAAAATGTGCGAATTTGATACCGCAGTCACTGATATTCCTGCACCAACGATAAGACAGATAGATTCTGTCGAGTCGGGATTGCGAGATATGGCCACCCTGATGCTAGTGTATGTAAATGACCTGTCGTGGGGTGCTGTACACGCCAAATGTCTCTCAGGTTTAGCTGCATTATTGTTTCTTGTAAAGCTTTAGCAGAAGGACCATGCGGCTCTTGACCCACACAATCGAGGGAGGGATTGAGAGTGCAGTTAAAGTCACCTCCAATAATTACGAATTCTTTGTCATAAATCTCCACATGTGGTCAAAGAAACGCACTCTCCCAGCTCCAACACATGGTGCATAAACGTTCACGAGGTTAATAACAACATCCTCAAACCGTATTTTCACATGTAACAAATGGCCTAAACTGACCTCATTTATCACAAGTTTATCGGCCTTTAAGGATGATGAAAAGAGGATAGCCACCCCACAGGACGTATCTGTTAAGTGACTAAAATACGCCGATCCTTGCCATTGACTTCTCTGTTCGCTCTTTTGCAGATCATTAGCTGCACTTGGCAACCGATAACATTCATGATCTGGTACTTGAGGATGAGTACATAATATATATTTCTTCTTCCATTTGTTCAGGTTCTGTAACGATCTCTATTTTTTTTCAGAGCACCCGACTTTGTTGAACGTTTTGCCATGTCCTTATCAGTTGTATCTTGAGAAGTTGGTATATGATCACCATTCCCCTTAGCTGCGGGCTCTGATTTATCTTCTGTGCTCTTTAACCTTTCCCTAACTTTACCATTTTCAATTGGTCTATGTCTGAGGGTAAGCTAGGGCCAGGACATGACGCAGAAACCTCTGAAGTACTACGTTCCTCTTCCTTAGACTCTTCTGGACATCGAGGAGCAGGTACTTCTTTACTGATACCTGGAGTGATATTCTCATTTCCCTTTTGCTGTTCAAGGCTCTGAGGAGCAGACACTTTCTTTAAGACAGTGGGACAGTTTGCTCTCAAATGATCCTTTGCCTTACAAATATGACAACCATGCTCATTAGTCATACTAGGGCATGCCCGTACTATATATAAGCTAGGACGTGCCCGTACGTGGGTGCAAAAAAACATGCGTGCAAACAACAACAACAAAAAAAAACTTTGAAACCACGTGGCAGTAACGACCACAGAACCCCCCCCCTCTATTTACATGAATGGTTTGGTCCATTCGCAACGACCACAGAACCCCCCCCCCCTCTATTTACATGCAATGGTTTGGTCCAAAGCGAACGGTTTGGTCCATTCGATGTGATTCGATGATTCGATGTGAATGGTTTGGTCCATTCGCAACGACCACAGAACCCCCCCCCTCTATTTACATGAATGGTTTGGTCCATTCGCAAAGCCCTCTGCAAGCTCTCTGATTGGTTGAATCGTTTTTTGGACATAGCTCGGTAAGTAATTGTCCGATTAATATGAAACCTTGAAAAGGCACATCCTCGGGTCCCCAGCAATATACCTGGCAAGTTAAAAGTATATCGGACCCGTGGTTGTCGAGAAACAGCGGTCACAGACAGACAAACGTACAAACGTACAAACGTACAGAGATTACTGGAATTATAGATAGATAAAAGACCTTATAATTTTTGCCTTCGAATGGAATGACAAAGGATCCCTCCAATTCCGTGTCATTGTACAGTTCAATGAAAACTTGTCTTTTAGAAGACAAGATATGACGTAGTGTAGACTCACGGCAGACATCCGAAAGGCACAGGCCTAATGTGTGATCTTAGCACCCCCAATCACTCCAAGAATGGCACAGCCACATGATCAGCAATAAAGGGAGGCATGCTAGAGAGTATGATTTGTGTTCCAAGGCTCGAAAGTGATTCTACTTGGGAAAACAACCCTCCTACAACCATACCTTTCTCTATCAATGTATTCGCTGCAGGCTCGGATTTAAGGAAGAACACAGCTCTTCCATACATTTTAGAGGCTGCAACTATTACTGATGAACCAACCATAATGGACATTGCGCTCACATACGCTTCCATTTGGGTAGTTTTGGGTAGTGACATTTGGGTAGTGACATGTTTCCTTGTCAAAGACTGAAGCGGGTGTGCTTTTTTCCCCACACCTGCACCAGAAGTGGTCGCAGCGACATCAGCCCATTCAGTATGCACTGGCATGATTCAAAAATAAGGAATTGTGGAGCTATGCTCGCACGATAAAGCCGGACAAAATGGACGACACCAGGAACGAAGTTTCACTGAGCTATTTATTTTAGCTCAAATCGAAAGAACTCAAAAGCACTGAACAGCCCGTTAACACGGGCAGCAATTTATATCAAAAGTTCACCACACAAAAGCCACGCCTCTCAGGCGGGGCGTGGTATGCAAATAAGTCAGCCACGCCTCTCAACGGGGCGTGGTATGCAAATCGAGAGTCCGCCCGGGCAAGGCAAGTCCGGACACGTCTGGGCGAGTCTGGGCAAGTAACCGCCCGCCGGTTACGTCATCGGCCGGTGCAAGGTGATTGTGTCATGCTTCCGGCAACCGCTACATGCGCCCCCCCAGAATTAACTTGCACCGGGAGAGTCAGTTTGAGGGGGGTCTTGATGACCCACCGAAACGACCCCTGGCGATTTGTGTGGGGGTGGTAGGTGGCGTGGCGGTGGATGGTTGGGCGGGGGGCTTGGTTGATGGGGGACGGCCCTGTCATGGAGGAAGGGCCAACCGTGGAGGTTGGTCGAGGTCCAAATGGGCCGGCTTGAGGCGGTCCACGGAGATGCGGTCCAGTTTGCCACTGATGTCAATGATGAACAACTTGTCGTCCCTCTTCAGGACCCGGAAAGGTCCATCGTACGGCGGCCGGAGCGGTCCCCGGTGTGCATCGTTCCGGATAAAAACGTACTCTGCAGTGCGAAGTGCTGGGGGGACGTGGGGTTGGGGGCAGCCGTGGTGGGACGTGGGCACGGGGGCAAATCTCCTGGCGGCCTCCTGGAGAACCGAGCGTTGGCGAGCCACGGACCAGGGGCCGGTGGCATCAGGGATGAACTCGCCCAGCATGCGCAGTGGCTGGCCATAGACCAGCTCGGCGGTGGAAGCCTGGACCCTGGAGGTCCTATTTAGGGGCCGTTCGGAGGCCCAATAGGACCCACGGGAGCCTGTCAGCCCAACCGTCGTCCTGGAGGCTGGCCCTGAGAGCGGCCTTCATTGAGCGGTGGAAGCGCTCGAAAAACCATTGGCTTGGGGGTGGTAGGCCGTGGTGCGGTGTAGCTTGACCCCCAAGGCCTGGGCGACCGCGCCCCAAAGCTCAGAGGTGAATTGCGGGCCTCTGTCGGAGGAGATGTCCGAGGGGGCGCCAAAACGGGCAATCCAGGTGCCAATGAAGGCCTGCGCCACGTCGGCGGATGTTGTTGATGCCAGTGGGACGGCCTCCGGCCACCTGGTGGTCCTGTCCACCATCGTGAGGAGGTGGGTGAAGCCCCGCGAGGAGGGAAGGGGTCCTACCAGGTCCACATTGACGTGGTCGAAGCGCCGCGCGGGCACGTCGAATGGTGCCAACGGGGCCTGTGTGTGCCGGTGGACCTTCGCGCGCTGGCAGGTGACACAGGCGTTGGCCCAGTCTCGGACGTCCTTACGGAGTCCGTGCCAGACGAATTTCGCTGCCACGAGCTTCTGCGACGCTTTCCGGCCCGGGTGGGAAAGGCCATGGAGGGCGTCAAAAATGTGCCACTGCCATCCGGTGGGCACGGTGGGGCGAGGTTGGCCCAGGGAAACGTCGCACAGGAGAACTGTGCCTGTGTCCTCGAAGGAGACGTCGGCCAACCGCAGGCCTGTGTCCGCTGTCCGGAGGGCTTGCACCATGGGGTCGGCGGTCTGGTCGGCCGCCATGCGGGCGAAGTCCACACTGAGGTGGACGGCGTTCGCGCTGGACCGGGAGAGGCAATCGGCCACAGCGTTGTCCTTGCCCGCGACATGCTGGATGTCCGTCGTAAATTCTGGCACAGCGGAGAGGTGGCGCTGCTGGCGGGCCGACCATGGCTCTGCAATGTTGGCCATGGCGAAGACCAGGGGTTTGTGCTCCACAAACGTTGTGAACGGGCGGCCCTCTAAAAGATGGCGGAAGTGGCGAACGGCCAGGTAAAGGATGCGGAGCTCGCGGTCGAAAGCGCTATACTTGCGCACGTTAGGGCGAAGCTGCCGGCTGAAGAAGGCCAGCGGTTGCCAAGCCCCGTTCACCCACTGTTCATGCACGGCACCCACTGCGAAGTCGGAAGCATCCATGGTGAGGGCGATGGGTGCGTCGAGCGCCAGGTGCGCCAGCATGGTCGCGTTGGCGAGGGCCAGCTTAGCGTCCGTGAACGCCTTGTCCATCTCTTTGGTCCAGGCGACGTCGTGCTTGGCCGGCTTGCCCCGGAGGGCTTTGTACAGGGGGCGCATGAGTTGGGTGGCGCGATGCACGAACCGGTGGTAGAAATGTACCATCCCCAAAAATTCCTGTAGGGCCTTGATGGAGCGGGGTCACGGGAAACTTGTGACAGCCTCCACCTTGGTAGGCAGCGGGACGGCCCCGCGCTTCATGATGTGGTGCCCCAGGAAGTCGACGGCCGTTACGCCAAACTGGCATTTTGCCGGGTTGATGATGAGGCCGTGCTAGCCGAGGCGCTCAAAAAGCATGCGCAAGTGGATGAGGTGCTCCGCCCGGGAAGTGCTGGCGACGAGAATGTCGTCCAAGTAGACGAAAAGGAAGGTGAGGTTGCGCAGCACGCTGTGCATCAGCCGCTGGAAGGCCTGGGCCACGTTCTTAAGGCCAAACGGCATGCGGAGGAAATCGAAGAGGCCAAAAGGTGTGATTACTGACGTCTTCGGCACGTCGGCCGGCCGGACCGGTACCTGGTGGTAGCACCGAATGAGGTCGACCTTGGAAAAGATCACCCGCCCGCCAAACTGGCGGAAAAGTCCTGTATGTGTGGTATATGGGTACCAGTCGGGGGTGGTGGCGTCGTTGAGGCAGCGGTAATCGCCGCATGGTCGCCATCCGCCACCCGGTTTGGGCACGATGTGCAGAGGCGAGGCCCACGCGCTATTCGAGCACCGCACAATGCCCAATCGCTCCAGCGCGTCGAATTCCGCCTTCGCCATGGCGAGTTTGGTCGGGTCGAGGCGACGAGCCCTGGCGTAGACCGGTAGACCTGTGGTCAGGATGTGGTTTTCGACGCCGTGTTTGATGGCGACGGCCGAAAACGTCGGCTGCGTGAGGGCGGGAAACTCGGCGAGCAGGCGGGTGAAATCGTCCGCGGCCGGGAGCGCGCAGGCTAGCTTGGTTGGTGCGGAGCCGCTCAATGAGCAAGTGAGTGAGCTGAAGGTCTCCGCGTTGATGAGCCGACGCAGTTTGACGTCCACCAAAAGCCCATGCGTGCACAGAAAATCTGCACCCAGCAAGGCCATGGGCACGTTCGCCGTGATGAAGTCCCACCTGAAGCGCTGGCCCCCGAAGCAGAATGCGACTGCGTGAACTGAAGGTGCGGATGGAGGAACCGTTTGCGGCGACCAAGGCGGGCCGCAAAGCGCGGCCTGTTTGTCCTGCACCGAGGTGGGTATCACGCTCAGCTGAGCACCGGTGTCGCACAAAAAACGCCGCCTGGACGCTGTGTCCGTAATAAACAGAAGGCTGCCTGAATGGCCGACGCTCATGGCAGGCAGCGAGTGCCAGCCTGGTCATTTCCCGACCTGCCGAAAGTGCACGGTGGGCGGCACGTTCTGGCCTTCTGCCTGAACCTGGCATGGTAATAGCACATGGTCCGCTCTGGAGGAGGCTCCGGCGGTCGCGTCGGGTTCGGTCGACGGGGTGTCGCGGCGGCCGCTGCCGCCAGTGGCGCTAACTCAGCCGGTGGTGGCGCCGGTCGTGGCGCGAGCGTTGCCTCGGTCGGCCCAGGGTGCCATGCGGCCGCTCCGACATGTCGCCTGGCCGAGAAAAATTTTATTGGCCTCCTTGGCCAGGGTGCGGGGGTCCGTGATGGGCGAATTAGCCAAAGCTAATCGTACCTGCCTGGGTAGCTGCCAGAGGAACAGCTCACGGAAGAGGAAATCTGGGCTGTGGTCACCGAGTAGAGCAAGCATGTGGTCCATGCGTTCGGATGGACGGGCCTCACCCAGGTCCGGGAGGTCGAGCAGTTGTCACGCGCGTTCGGTGTCCGTGAGTCCAAACGCACCGAGGAGTAGGCCTTTGAGCGTGCCGTATTTGTCGGCGTTCGGCGGGTTCTGTAGGAAGCTCAGGACCCGGGCAGCAGTGGAGGCGTTGAGCGCGGAGACCACATGGTGGTAGCGCGTCGTGTCCTCCATAATGTTCCGCAGGGCGAATTGAGAATCCGCTTGGGCGAACCAGACGGCCACGTGCGATTCCCAAAAGCCAGGGAGCTTCAAAGCTACAGATGACTCCATCACCATGTTCTTGCAAAGAGGTCACCAATTGTGGAGCTATGCTCGCACGATAAAGCCGGACAAAATGGATGACACCGGGAACGAAGTTTCACTGAGCTATTTATTTTAGCTCAACTCGAAGAACTCAAAATCACTGAATGGCCCGTTCACACGGGCGGCAATTTATATCAAAAGTTCACCACACAAAAGCCACGCCTCTCAGGCGGGGCGTGGTATGCAAATAAGTCAGCCACGCCTCTCAACGGGGCGTGGTATGCAAATCGAGAGTCCGCCCGGGCAAGGCAAGTCCGGACACGTCTGGGCGAGTCTGGGCAATAACCGCCCACCGGTTATGTCATCGGCCCGTGCAAGGTGATTGTGTCATGCTTCCGGTAACCGCTACAGAATTGTCCCTCTTGGAACCAAGGTAACAAAAACACGTTGTTAATCAAATAACACTCAATCACACACCCGCTCACCACAGTGTGCAAATTTAGCACACTTAATTATGAATAAACCAAAGAACAATAGCATCACTAAGTACTTTAACGATAACGCCGCAAGTTCACCACACAAAAGCCACGCCTCTCAGGCGGGGCATGGTATGCAAATAAGTCAGCCACGCCTCTCAACGGGGCATGGTATGCAAATCGAGAGTCCGCCCGGGAAAGGCAAGTCCGGACACGTCTGGGCGAGTCTGGGCAAGTAACCGCCCGCCGGTTACGTCATCGGCCGGTGCAAGGTGATTGTGTCATGCTTCCGGTAACCGCTACAGAATTGTCCCTCTTAGAACCAAGGTAACAAAAACACGTTGTTAATCAAATAACACTCACTCACACACCCGCTCACCACAGTGTGCAAATTCAGCACACTTAATTATGAATAAACCAAAGAACAATAGCATCGCTAAGTACTTTAACGATAATGCCGCAATAAGGCGTAACTAGTCCCACACGGGCGCTGCCGCACGCCGTGGCTAGGCCTGAACACAAAAGAACGGATTAAATCAAGTGGAACGTCAAAATAAAGTAAGAAAATGAACCAACTCTGTTCAGCCAACCAAAACAAAACAAAAATACAAACGAAGACGGAGGAGGATGAGGAGGAAATGTCGAAAAGTAGCACAGCTCGAGGAGCAGCAAAATGGCGTGCACAGCATGACGTCGTCGTGGTGCTGGTGCTGGTGGTGGTTGTGGTGGTGGTGGTGGTAGTAGTAGTACTAGTAGTAGTACATGATTTGTACAAAATAAATGAATGTTTTGCACTGTTGATCAACAATTCAATTTAATTTTGTAAATTATTCAGTCAAACACCGGGAACATCCCAAATGTTTTCTATAAACATATAAAATAGCGTGATTCCCCTCGGTGATGACCGGGAAATCACAGATAGCAAATCGAGCGTTAATTCGAGGCGTTCGGTTCAATAGCGGATTTCACTATACAAGCGTGGGAGGAAGAAAGAAGAAGAAACAGTTGGAAGATTTTACCTGGCGCGATCCGCCGAGCAGTCTTCAAAGCCTGCAGGAAATAAACTCACACAAAAACGGATTTCTAATATACAAAAATAACAGGCTTATTTAAAGGAACCCGAGAACAATGAAAACGCAATGCTCAAATAAATGTCCTAAAATGGGATCCCTCACACCAGACTTAAACACGGACGTAGGGATAAAACAAGAAGACGTCATGCGTAGCACGATACTTGCAAAATCCGCCCCCCCCCCAAAAGTTTTCCATTGATACAGCAAATTGTCCATTTCATGAAGATTAAAATTTACGATCTTGATCAAAGCTCGGGTCAACATGATGAAAAGTGACGATTTTTCAGATGAAAAATGATGATTTTAGAAGTTTGACCTTGAGTTGACCTTTGACCTTTCGACTTCAAAAACAGGTGGTTTCCCAATTCAGTGAGGCAATATGTAAATGCTGTTCAATCTTCAAGTCAATCGGATGAAAATTGACGGTTTTTCAGATGAAAAGTGATGATTTTGGATGTTTGACCTTGAGTTGACCTTTGACCGATTGACCTCAAAAATAGTATGTTTCCCAATTTATTGACTCAATATACAAATGTTATTCAATTTTCAAGTCAATCGGACTTAAAATGGCGATTTTAGAAATTTGACCTCCAGATGACCTTTGACCTCAAAATCAATAGGCTTCTCAATTGGGACGACCTAGACAACTTGGTGAAGTTTCGTGACGATCGGTTTAGAATTGTGACCTATAGGACAGTGACAAACAGACAGACAAACAAACAAACAGACAGACAGAACCACAAACCCAACTGACCAATATACTTGAAAAATCTTCGATTTTGCAAGTAATAACGTGGAAATGAATGGTGTGTGATTTTATTTCGTGCACTTGGCTCAAATGGGCCGAAGTATCCTGTCAGGAACAGTGTCGGCCCCAAACTCACCGTCCGGACGCAGCTCCATGCTTGGTGGGAAGAAGGCGGCAGGGTCGTTGGCTCAAACCTCTCGTTCCGTGCTGCTAGGCCAGCGTACACTGCAGCGGCAAGCCTCGCTTGTACGCTCATCGCTCACACGTGAACAAAGGGGAGGAGAATCGTCAGCGTTCCACTGTCTCTCTACCGTCCGTCATCGTCCAACCAGCAAGAGTCCAGGGTCAATGAGAAGAACGAGGTCCGGGCTCGGAGAGATCCAAAAACAAGAGGGCAAAATGCCGGCCAGCCATGGTTTTTATGTCCTGTCTCTTGACGTCATCGGTCCTCCCTTCCAATCAGTCTGTCGCCTCTCGACCTCCAGAATGTTCTTCCCATGTCAGACCTTCACCATTGGCCAAGCGCTTCACGCTCTCCTCCTCATGCCATCGGTCGGTGGCCAATCAGTCCGTCGCTTCCTTCTACCAATCAGCGGGACGCTCCTTGCTCCACCCCTGGCCAATCACAAGTCCTTCCTTACTCTGGCCTTTGATTGGTGTGATCTCCCCATCAACCCCCTCGACCAATCCGTCGCGAGGTGGGCATGGCCTCAGCCTGCCTGAGCAATGTATTATCGCCATGTTGGCACAATGTGTGGGCGCTTCCTGCCTTCACTTCCGGTGAGTTTTATTGTGGGGGGAATTTAATTAGTATGTGTGGTGCTATTGGGCCTGCCTAGTGTCCATTGGTGTAGTGCCATAAGGGACAATGGATAAATCACAAGGTCTCACCCACAGGGGAATTAACATAATCCCTACGATAATTATCACAAGGCCATCCTCGTATGACCACAAATATACAAACTTAATCTAACATCCGGGCTAAACAGGTCCTCTACTTATGTACATCGAAATGGTTCTTCTTCTTCACGATAGTCGGAGCATGATACCAACACAGATCTACCTGATCTATATATCACTCTACCCCAAAATTCACAACAATAGTTTGAATATTTTATTGACTGTTTTTTTGCACATCGCTCTGCAAAATACGAGGATGACTATATTTCTATATTGTGTTTTATCTTTTTCATTTCTATAATTTGAACACTGTAGAACACTAATAGGAACATGAATTGGAACACAAACCTGCAGTTTAGCAGTACCTTGGCTCTGAATTTGGCAAATTATACGGAATCTCATTCCGAGGGTGCACATACACTCACGGTAAAGCAATTGCTTCAGTCTGTCTGTCAGTCTGGCAGTAAAATGAAATAGAAAATAATTACAAACAGGAAACTTACTATTTTTGGGGATGTCATGAAGGACACAAACAACAGGGACAAATAACTAATGTGACGTGTTGAATAAATTGGTGTAAAAGAGAGTGCATCATCGGTGGAAAATCTCTGAATAAGTGGTTTGTTTTGTATTTTTCGACAGCCGTTAAAACTTTTATTTTCCTTCAAGTGAATTATATATTTGAACACTATAGAACACAAATCGCCTTGTTTGCAATTGCAAAAGCCTTCAGTTTAGCAGTACTTGGAACAACGTTTACACCATCTCAACCGCACACTGAGGTCTGAGTAACAGCTAAATTCAGACAAAATGGCGGTGCCTAACGATGCAACTACAGAGGTAATTTTGTCCAAAAGATGTTGAATATTTTACAATTTTTTAATTTTGTCCATTTTTTTTAAAAATATTGTCGTGTCCCCGGGGTTAAGACTCCCGGGTTACTGATGACCGGAACGAGCTTTAACTCTTAGACGTATTTCGAAACTTGGCGGGATTATCTTTTCGCACGTGCAGGAAGGTTCGAAGTCTTACCTGATCGGACGGCTGCCACTGGGTTTAATGACTCGAACCCATAAACACAAATATGGGACAAGCAAAATCCACAATACAAGAATGAAATGCAAAAATAAAGGATTTAATGAAAATAATCGTGAAGCAATTAAAATCAATGTGAAGTAAAAAAAAAAATTTCCTAATTTGAGATGTCTCCACTCAGACTCATATACAAACAAGGGGAAAACGAAAGTAAGAAATAAATAATGTTTCTGCCGGCCAGCACTTAACTCTGGTCTCAATGAGGGGGATTGGCATTCGTCGCCTCCAAACTATCATGCGAAAAGCGCACCAACAAATGGCACAGAAAACACCCAGGCATGAGCAGGCAGCCAATTGGCCCATCCTCACTTCCACTGCCAAGCGAGATGCAGCTCTCTCCTCCCCCAAAAAGCACCACTGTCAACAACACCCCTTCCTCCAACGTTGCAAAAGTTCCAAAGCTGCGACATGTCTCCTCACCAGCGCACCTGAGGCAACAGTGCCCACTCGAGACGAGAGACAGACCGAGAGAGAGTGAGGGAGTGGGATGATCTCTACCCGCCCCCCCCCCCTTGTCCATCGCTGACATCACTCCCCGACCAATCCTGACGTCCCATTACATCAGTCCATGGCCATGACCAATCGTCGTCTTTGGGGCGGGGCCTCACCGCCTTGCTTGACGCCCAATGACGAAGGTCGAGGCGTGGCCTCCCCGTCATGAGTCGTCGATGCAGAGTCTAATATCTCTGTTTGGGAATGTTTGGATGACGTCGGGGTTTACTTGCCGATTGGCAAATGTGCTGGGTTTCTGTCGGGCTTGTCGGTGTGGTTGTGGCAATGTGCCGATCGCATGGCTGGGCGAGTGAATTTTATATGAACAAAAGGAAAATTACAGGAGGAGTTAGTTACACACTGCTGATTATTAACCATAAGCCCTATTTAACTAGCACAAAACCACCCTCCTCATGGCGGCATGCAAACGTTCTTACCCGCACAGTCGGCCTTCTTAATATAGAGATTCTTCTCCTTCATGGCATACGGTCCATTCTAAACTATACATTCCTAACAGTCCAAAGGTATTTCTTCACCTACCCCCACAAACATAACATTATCATTCAAAAATCGTCAGTTTCTCCCAGAGGAGTTGGCAGAAGGTTTTTTTTTTTTTTTTTTTTTTTGTATACAAGATCAAGGCTCGTGAAAGAGCGAACATTAATCACACAGAAAGACAAACCGACACATAAAACATATAACATCGGGAGCGGTAGACAAGATGGGGAGAGAGGGGGAAGGACACAAACACAACATTTGAGAGCAGGGACCGAGAGACATGGAGACATCGAGAGATCTGAGAGAGGGCGAGGGCTTTGGGGGGGGGGGCATGGGAAGGGGGCGGTGGGAGAGGTATAAAACATATGGACACTGCCAGGACTTCCAGGAAAGAAGTTGGAATTTCAAACAAGGTGGATCTGGGGTGAATTAGCGGGGGTAGAAAAGATCAAGGTTTTGGATGGGGGAAGATAAGAGATGGTGGTGAACAGCTGTTTTAAAGACCTGGAGGGAGGAGTGGGATTGAAGGGAGTGAGGGAGTTTGTTCCAGAGGCGGGAGAAAAGAGGAATGAAAGAGTGAAGGTGAGCAGAGAGCCGAGATTTCGGCAGTTTAACCATCAGAGGGTTGCTGGCAGATCTTGTGCGACCTGTAGGAATATTTGGGGGACAGAGCACAGAGAGAGCTGGGGGTGCAAGGCCGGAGAGGAGTCGGTAGAAGACAGAAAGACCACCTACCTGCCTGCGGTGAGCGAGTGAAAGGCCCTCAGAGATAGCTTCATCGCGGGAGATTCCAATAATTCTGAAAGCTTTGGTTTCAACAGCGTGAAGCCGAGCTAGGTGTGAGGCAGGAGCACCGGCCCATAGGGGAGAACAGTATTCCATTGACCTGCGGATGAAAGCCTTGTATGTGGTGAGGAGCTCAGGTGTGCCGAGGAAGGACTTCGCACGACGGAGGATGCCCAGTCGGCGACTGGCTTTGGAGGCCAGCTTGGAAATGTGGTTTTCACAAGAAAGATCATGGCAGATAGTGAGACCCAAAAGCTTGAGCGACAGAACTTCTTGGAGAGGATTGTTGAGAAAGTAGATGGGAGGGTTGTCCAGTCGATCTTTTCGGAGAGACATAGTAAGAGTGTGAGATTTGTCAGGATTGAAAGACATGGTCCACTTGTTTGACCAGTCTGTGATTTTGTCCAAGTCTTCAGAGAGTGAGGAGGCTGCAGACTGCCGATCTGAGGGAAGAGGAATGGAGCGGCAGAGAGTGGAGTCATCAGCAAAGAGATAGAGAGGATTTTCAAGAGAGTCAGAGAGATCATTGATGAAGACCAGAAAAAGCACGGGGCCCAGAACACTGCCTTGGGGAACTCCAGCCTGAACAGGAAGAGGAGATGAGAGAAACCCATTCAGGGCCACATGTTGACGACGACTAGAGAGGACGCCCGCCAGCCATGCTTGGAGATTTCCATGGATACCAAAGGAGGAGAGTTTGGTGAGCAGAGCGGGGTGCCAGACCGTGTCGAAGGCACGTGATATGTCGAGGGAGACAGCTCTAATTTCCTGTTTGGCATTGAGGACCTCTATCCATTGTTGAGACAGCAGAAGCAGCATGTCCAGAGTAGAGTGACCTGGTCTGAAACCAAATTGATGATCAGAGATCAAGCCATTGGAGAAGAGGAAAGATTTCATATCCGAAGCAATGATGGATTCCATGACTTTGCTGATAATTGGGAGAAGGCTGATTGGTCTGTAGTTGCTAGGATCTGTTTTTGCACCTTTTTTGTGCAAAGCGGTGATGTTGGCTGATTTCCAAGCAGATGGCAGTTGACCTTCAGCAAAAGAGAGGGTGAAGAGAACAGAGAGAGGGTGAGATAGAGCAGCAGAGCAGGATTTTAGAACCCGTGGGCTGATGCCGTCGGGTCCAGTTGCAGAATCAGAGTCGAGGGTTGACAGAAACTTTTCCACCTTGTCAGGAGGAAAGGACACGGAGTCCAGGAGCAGCAGGGTACGACTGGGTATGGTGGGTACAGAGAGGGATGGGTTTGGGACACAAGATTTAGAGGCAAACACAGAGTTGAGGCATTCAGCTTTTTCACGTGCGGAGTCAGCTGTGTAGCCGTTTGAGGTAAGGGAGGGGATGGAGGGGGAACAAACACCAGAAACGGATTTGACCAGATGCCACCAGGATTTGGAAGAGGGAGACAGATAAGAGAGTTCGGTCTTGAGAATGGAGAGATATTGTTTCCTGGCTCTCCTAAGGGTGGACACACACTTGTTTCGGGCTTTGTGAAAGGAAATGAGATTTCCTTCCGTTGGATTTGCTTTCCAGGAGACGAAGGCAAGTTGTTTCTGGGCAACAGCCTCACCAAAAGATTCCGTGTACCATGGACGGGAGGAAGGGTATGACAACTGAAGACGAGATGGGATAAATCTGTGCATGAGAGAGAGCAATTTACTTTGGAAGAATTCCCAGGATGAGTTGATGTCAGAGGTGGTAGAGATGGGAGACCAGTCCAGATGATTGATGGCTGCTTGAAGACCGTGCCAGTTGGCCTGAGTGAAATGCCAGACTCGTCGACGCTGAGCAGGCTCCCTGAGGATGGTCAGAGAGATGTCCACTTTAACAAGGACATGATCAGATGATCCGATTGGAGCAGAAGAAGAGCAGCAGACATTTTCAGGGAAGTTAGTCATAACCAAGTCCAGAAGAGAAGATGTTCAGTTGACTGAGATCCGGGTCGGGAAATTGACAGATTGTGTCAGTCCCAGTGAGTCGCAGAAGTCCTTTGCTGAGGAGCCATGGCTGGTGAGAGAGGTACCCACACCCAGCCAACTGGCATGATGACAGTTGAAATCACCACATATGAGGAAGACAGAGTTGGGATGAGTAGATAGAAGTTGGTCCATATTATCAGACAGCGAGATGTATATGGAGTCATCACTGTTTGGTGGACGGTACAACACACATATGAACAAGAGGTGGGAGCGAAGGGGAAGCCGTAGCCAGAGGTATTCCTGGGGGTGAGGTGGAGAGAGTGCAGTGCAGGGCGAGTGAGGAAGAGAGTTTTTGATAAAGATAGCAACCCCGCCTCCAGGACGAGGCTCAGGTCTATCATACCGGAGGAGGGAGTAGCCCGGGAGAGATACTAAGGAATCAGAGACATCATAAAGGAGGAAAGTTTCTGTTAAGCAGATCACGTCTGGTTTGACAGAAGCAACCTGTATGGAGAGATCAGTTAAGTTTGAACGAAGGCCCCGGATGTTTGAGGTCCATACCGTTAATGAAGAGGAAGGGGGAGCATCAGATACAGAACAGGGGGGAGGAGGGGTAGGGTAAGATGTGGAAGAGGTGGAAGAGGTAGGGAGAGCTGTTGAAGGGGTGTCAGAGATTTCAGAATAGCTAGGAGAAAGGAAAGGATGGGGCGGACAAAAGGTTTGATGGTGATTGGGTGAGGCACAATGAGGTGTTATTTGAGGAGGGGGGAGAGCGAGGCAGAAGGTTGGGGGAGATGGAGGTGAGAGTTGGAAGGGGGAAGAAGCGGGGAGGACGCTTTGAGGAGGGGGAGTGAGAGGGGGGAAATTGAGAAGCAATGAGGGTGGGGAGATTTGAAGGGGAGGGGTGAGGCAGGAGTCTAGGAGGGGAGGGGCGAGGGGGCGTCTTGGCGGGGAGGGGTGAGGGGGTAGTTTAGGAGGGAGGGGGCAAGGGGGGAGATTTGAAAGGGATGGGTGATGGGGAAGATTTGGAGGGGAGGGGTGATGGGGAAGATTTGGAGGGGAGGGGTTATGGGGAAGATTTGGAGGGGAGGGGTAAGATTGGATTTTAGAAAGTGTACGATTTATGGGAAACGAACATTTATTGCAAAATGAGTTTCTTGTGACCTTCGAGTTAAAAATACGTTTAAGGATGCTGGATGGAGGATGGAGTGCAGGAGAGTTTAGGGAATGTAGAAAAAAGTCACTATAGGAGATGGATATTTTTTTTGGGATGAATTGATTTGGTGAACAAGTCGAAAGCAGCCTTTTAAAGAAGAAGAAGAAAAAGGTGTTATAAAATATGACGGAATACATAACTTGAGGGGAAAGTGTAAACATTGAAGGTTAATAACAGTGAAAACTATCTGGGGAAATGGGGGAGAAACACGTGGTCGAAGAACGAACGAACGAATAAGAATGAATAAACGAATGAGAACAGAGAAGGAAATGTTTTTTTTTTTTTTTTTTTTTTGAGTTGAGATTTACACAAGGATGTAGGCTATGGGTGAAAAGACTGGGAATACAGAGAACTAAAGTTATTGGATCACAAACGACGGACCGCTGAGAGAAAAACAAAGCCTCAAGGTTGTACAGTGTACACTGTACAAGGCCTCAAGACACGACACGAATTAACACGATTTTCAATACAGGTATGAAAGATTTGCACCGAAAAATCTTCGTCGGGACACAATATACGTACAACACCATAAATAAATACAGTTTTCACGAAAATACAAATGGGAACAATCACTTAAGGTTTACCTTTAGACAGTTCTGTTTGATCTATCAGCTTCGTATGGTTGCCATCGCACCTTCTATTCAAAGTTCAAAAACAAACCTAATATATAGATCGTGCTCGGAAACACAAAGGAAGAGTTGAAAAGACCCTTCCCATGTCCTTTTTTTCTCAAGACTGCGTGTAGTGTGATATGAACTCTCTATTTATCAGTTGATATGGAGTGAATCATCTTGACATTTACATGGGGGGAAGAAACAACAAAACAAACAACCTATTGTCGTAATTATGCGACATTTAATTTGCAGTGGAGAGCCTGAATTACACAGAAAAACAAGTTTTAAGGTGGGATACTTGCTATTTTTGTCAGCTGGCAGATTTACTTATCACCCCTCCCTCCATGGCATTTTTATGTCAACAGAGACGAGAAAAGTGGATTATCACAGAAACAATAGAAGACTATTATATACACAAAGAATTAAGTTAAGCACCCCCCCCGTTTTTTTACAACCTCGCACATTACAAGTTTGTTGTCGTCAAAACAGTGTAATATACCCATGATATTGCTATATTTTCTGGAGAAGTGATATTATGGTCACATAAAAACATAACAATCATGCCGTTTTCAATATTTTATTCTGAATAATTTAAGGTGAAAATTTTTGGGAATTTTAGGCATATTTTCACCTCAATTTAAGTATGGAGCTATAGGTCCATCACGGACAGTGTGGATGACGTTTATGTTTTCTAACGTACAGTCATTGTTCTGAGAAGACCTCTAGCGATCTTTGCGTCAATAACGTGTGTAGGACCCACGTGATCGGATCACTGACTCAACCAATCACTTTTTTTCACTTTGATCACTCAATTTCATCAATGGATAATTGCTAATGTCATACCAATCATTATTTGATCTCACATACCTTAGAATATATGCCAATGTATACATATACACAAAGAATATATATTAGGGGGTGCTTACCTTAATTCGTTGTGTAGGGGTGCTTAACTTAATTCTTTGTGTATAGAAAGAACTCACAAGATTCAGCATAAGAACCCTCTTCTCTCCACTAGTGGAAATTGAGTGTTCCTCGGCCTGGTCTTGTTCCTCATCTACATTTAAACCTCTTCAATGCCCTGGAAAACCCTCTCATCCTTTTTGCAGATAACTCCACATTGTGTTGTACACTACCCCCATCCCTCTGCTAGACAGATAGCAGCTGCATCACCCTCTTCTGATCTGGAATTAATTAGATGCTGCTCTGATAAAACGGAACATGTCTTTCAATCCTAAAAATATCTCAGAATATTACCCAGTCCCTCCAGAAGGATCTTCATATGAACCCACATACCCACATTTGATGGTCACCAAATGGAAGAGGTTTCGTCTCTTGAACCTCTCCACTTCACCATCAGCCATGGCATCTCCTGGGCTGGCCAAACCCCAGAGCTGGCCTCCAAAGCCAGCCACAGACCGTGCATCGTCCGTCGATCCAAGTCTTTCCATGAAAAAAAAAACATCAGAACTACAGTACTCACAGCCTACAAGGTCCATAGCTCAATGAAGCACTGCTCTCCCCATTGGGCTGGTGTCCCAGAATCACATCTGCTCTCTTGATATTGTATAGAAACAACCCCTCTGAACCTCTATTTTATTAATCGCAGCAGCCAAAAGGCCCAAGTTATTGGAAGATACCAAGAAATGTTTAACATCTATAAGCGAGAGAAAAAACAGAAAAAAACAGTTGGCTTAACATTTTCACCAAAGGACAACAATCAGAATAATATGCTCAGCGGTGCAACTATTTGTCTTATCTCATTTGCTCGTTCCTTGTTTCCTTTCGAGAAAGGACAAATGTACTGAGGGCTTCTGTAAATAGGAATACTCTCATTTATAAATCAGGTGTTTTAAAATAATAATATAACGAGTAATAATGGACACAGCTGGCTGGCAGGTGGAATCTTCTGCATTGGCTAGGCCATCGCTCCAAGATTGAATGTCAGAGGACAAAATCCGATACAACGTGTGGCGTATTTAATGGACGCAAGTGCAAGCACATGTACCAGCTGGTTGTATTTCATGCAAATGCTTGGAGAGACGACTCAGCTCAGCGTGCTCCTTCTTCTAATCAGTGTGTACAGTTCCTATTTATAAAACTGGTAGTACAAGTTGAAAACGACGTTGTGTCGAGTTTTAAAAGTTCCTTTTTTAGGGGTTGATTTTGAGACCATTCTTCGATGTTTTTTTGGTTTATAAAAGTTTATACAAGTTTATAAAAGTTCATAAAAGTAGTTTTTGGGTGGTTTACAAAAAAGTTTCTACAAAGCATGTTTATAAAAGTTCATAAAAGTAGTAGTTTTTTGGGTGGTTTACAAAAAACTTTCTGCAAAGCATGTTTATAAAAGTTCATAAAAGTAGTTTTTTTTGGTTTACAAAATAAGTTTCTGAAAAGTAAAGTCACGTGTTTTATCCTAAACCATGCGTGAGTCATGTTCTAGTGTGATTATCCGATATAATTGTACTTTTAGCATTTTAAAGCGTGAAACTCTTAAAATCCTCGGATTACGCATTTTTTTCGCGGCTTTTGTTGTTTTACAAACCCAGTAAATTTTCCACGAGTTTGAAATACGAGAGTTGATAACTATGACAATAGAAGTATAGAAAGAAACAAAATAAGGATGTTTATCAAGGAAGGCTTGAATCGAGGTGAAGTGTGATC